>NC_088375.1:38844545-39147575 GCF_037993035.2 Macaca fascicularis | reverse complement strand
GTTGGCTGCTAATAACTCACACCAGCCTCACCCCTGTACGCTTTTCAGATGCCTTGCCCTTGCCTGAGAGACCAGCTTCACCTAGAATGTTATTCCTGCCCCTGCTGGTGATGATGGGGGGCTATAACAGATAACGACCTAATGTAGAAGTTATCAACGGCCCAGCCCTTTTGCCACTGGGTAAGACAACTGCTGTGGTGGAATTCACACTTTGGGCTGCCCATGGAACCAGGCTGAGGCTTTGCCTAGTTTTTCCCTTGACCTAATTCTGCTTCCCTCACATATCTACGGGTAACTCCTAAGAGCAGTCCTTCATTAAAACACTGCCACAAGAAGCTCAATTTCACAATCAGTTTCCAGGGAATTTGATTTAAGGCATCCTATCAGGGTTTTGATCACCATACAAAGCTGGCAACACCCCTCCCCTAAGTCACACCAGTTGGACGGTGTTTCTACCTCAAAGCCACTGTATGAGTCCTCTGACCACACCACATTTTAGGAAAAGGATACAATGTACAGCATACCCCACATGTCACTGGGCAATTAAATGCCTATAATGGGTTTCCTGCAGACTAGGAAATCCAGTCATACTCTTGGAAGAGGATGATGAGAACAAATCATCCAACTCATCATTCCATAGAAGAAACTGAGCCCCAAGGAAGCCCCAAGTTGCTTGGATCCCTGAGGATCCAAGCAACTTATCAGCAGATCTGGGGCCACAATCTAGAACCAAAATGGGTCAACTTCTTGCAAACCCTTGACTCTTCATGCCTGCTTTAGTTCCAGAACTCTTAAAAGCAATCCTACCCATACCATTACCACCTTCTAGGGAAGAACAAAAGACAGATAGGACAGACACCACTAGGATCTTGCGCCAGAAAAATGAAAGCTGTCTTCTCAGCCCCCAGGCAAGAGGCAAAGGTTGGGGAGCAGAGGAAAGAATGAGGACCTATAGCTCCAAGTGAAACATAAGCACCTGCTGCCACCCAGCCAGGAGGCTGAGCCTGCCAGGCCCAGGAGCAGGGTGTTTCACTGGAACTTGGAGCCCTGAGTATATTTAATAAACACACTAAGTCTCCCCACACAAACAATCTCTGGAGGCAGCATCTGACTTAGCCGGGGCCGTTATGAGTAAGCAAGGCTTCCCACACATTCTGGTCATTCCGAATCCTCTGGTCTTGATGCAGCCACCATCTCCCCGCTGCCCAGAGTGTCAGTGATTGTCACTGAGGATGCAGCAGTGCCGTAATCCAGAACCACATTTCACGACCTATTCTTCCCCTTCTTTTGCCAGCAGGAAAATGCAGCAGAGTGTTTGGCAAAGAGGAGTAGCACAGAAAGAAACACTCCTCCTCCCAACCTACAAGCAGCCACCCGATGCTACCCAGACCAGGGTCAGGAGCTCTGGCCAGGCAGAGCTCCTGCAAGGGCAGGCACGGCCCACCCCAGATGTGGGCAGCCCTCACCACTGGCACTGGGCAGGCAGGTACCCGTGTGTCAGTGAACACCCATCCACGCTCCTGGGAGGGCAATTCAAGAGCAAACAGCGGTGCCACATAGGACTATGAAAGCTGCTGTGGCAGAGTTTGCAAAAGTGGGCACCTCCAATATGGGCAGGGCTCAGGGTCCTATTGTGCTTAAAATCCCTCTGGTTAAATCCTAGTAATTCCAACATGGATGTCATGTGATGTTTATCCCATCCCTCCCCTCTCCTTTCCTGAACCCTGATGCAGAAGCCCAACTGGGAGATGCTGGATCCTCTTAAGAAGGTCTTCTTGTAACTGCTGGGGCTGATCTGGGTTACACAGGGTTTCAATATTCTGTTCTCTCTACTTTTCTGCATGACTGAAAATTTCTATAATAAAAGTTTTAGGGTTTTTTTCCAAAATAAAATTAGTTTATTTAAATAGTTCTGGGTCATGGGTGAATTTTAAAAGAAATCCTTTTTTAGTCAAAACAGGGAAAAATGTTAATAGTGATAACCTGTGGGGGGAGTGAGGGGGTAGAAATGAGTTATTCCTAAAATTATTTTTATACTTTGCAACTTTCATGCAATAACAAAGTGTTGTTTTGGGGTTTGAAAAAACAATGATTATTAGAAAAAATTAAAAAGAAGGCCCTCTGCAACCACAGCCCAGGGTGCTGGAGAGGCAGACGATCTGGGGGGGCCAGGACAGAGGCAGTTGACCCTGTGCTGGGCCATCCAGGCTGGGATCCTGCTTTGCTTTGGGAAAAGGCCAGTGTGTTGCTCTGACACCACCCCCACCATATGCAGATTAGCCAAAGCAGGTGAATTTGAGAGAGTTTTAAAGAGAACGTGTCCAGTGGTGATGAGCTAAAGCGCATCACCCCTTTGCCCCTTCTACAGTGCTTGCTGATAAGAGATTTGTATTCTTTAAAGAGGGGCAAGCACCAGAAAGGGCTCTGAGAACAAGAGAGGAGGTGAGTATCAGAAAAGCAAAAGAGTATAGGAGGCTTCATATATCCTCTATTGTGAATGTTTTGTGCAATGCCCATCCTATTCCAGAAAGAGCATGCTGGATAATACCAAGGTAACCTCTCTTCAACCAGTCCTTCTCTGATTCTCCACTTTGTCCTATGGTTGTCAGGGATCAATCCTTCTGGTCGCCATCATTTATTGCTTTTCCTGATGTTCCCTTCTCCCTCTCACTAACAAATCACTATTTTCCACTCAGTCTAATATAAGTACTCTAACCTACATCGTCTTACAGATTTTAGAGCTGGAAGGAACCACAGAATCTTGCACAAACCCCTCATTTTACAGAAGAACCAAGGTTCAAAAGCCAAGTGACTGCCAAAAGATACTCCACTCATTGGTTATGGAAGTAGAACCAGAATGCAGGACTTCTGACCTCCAATCCACTCTGCACAGCTCTTCTGTTCTGTCCACTCTGTTTAGCACCTAATTATACACAGCCCTGTACCCTCTCATTATTTTGTATATAAGTAGTGTTGCCTTAGGCCAGGCACAGTGGCTCACACCTGTAATCCCAGCACTTTGGGAGGCCGAAGCAGGCAGTTCACGAGGTCAGGAGTTCAAGACCAGCATGGCCAACATGGTGAAACCCCGTCTCTACTAAAAATACAAAAATTAAGCCGGATGGGTGTGCCTGCAGTCCCAGCTACTCAGGAGGCTGAGGCAGAAGAATCACTTGAACCCAGGAGATGGAGGTTGCAGTGAGCTGAGATTGCGCCACTACACTCCAGCCTGGGTGACAGAGCGAGACTCAGTCTCAAAAAAAAAAAAAAAATTGTGTTGCCTCATTATCTCATTTGAAAGCTACCTGAGATTGAAGACCACGATTGTCTCTCATGTCCTCTGAAGGTTAAGACCACTGATATCAGACCTGCAAACACTGGCATTTAATGAAGATAGGAGCAAGGATAGATATGTCATGTAAGGCTTCCTGAGACTGTACTTTCAACCAGACATGAAGTGGAAGGTGGATTCAGTTTGGCCAATCAACAGAGGAAGATATTCCAAGGAGAGAGAAAGAGGTGGGAATGCTAAGACCACAGAGGGCTGCCTTTGGTGGTAGCAAGCAAGGCAAGGTAAGGCCTGAAGGATCAGATCATGGAGGACCCTGAATGGTGGCATAAATTGTTTGGTTTTGCTCAGTCCCTGTGAACTCTTCCTTCTGTCTTCTCTCTCCTGTCCCCTTACTCCACCATTACAAGTCCTCTCATACTTGAAAACACTGTTAAGCCACCGTAAGGTTTCCCCTAAACATGTCATTCTACTTCACTCCAGAATTCCCCCAGCAATCAGGCACACCTCACAGTAGCATACATATTCATTCAACACTTTTGAGTGTGTACTCTGCACAAGATGAATGAGAAAGGAAAAACAGTTCTCAAGGGCTTTAGTATCCATAAGAAGGCTAAGTCATGAGTACAAATACCTATAATAGAAAACAGAACATTAAGTGCTGCACTCAGGCATTTATTTCCACTTATTTATAGACCTTCTTTATATGTGTTCTGTCTCTTTTACATATTGGTCCTCCATTCCCATTAGGGCTGAATGTTTCTTAAAGACAGAACTGCATCTTTATTTCTGTGTTCACTCTACCAATGCCTAGAATATTACTCCGCAAACAGGAGATTCTCGATAATGTTGTTTACTAATAGGAGATTAGAAACCTGCTGGCATTCTTCTGCTTCACAAGCCTATATAAGTTTCCTTCTCTGGAAATAAATATATCACCTGTAAAATGTCATCTCTGTTGACATACAGCAAGTACACTTAGCTAACTCAAATGTTCAGCACAGCCTATAAGAGCAGACGCTCAAAAGCTTCAGATAATCATTTTTCATGGCTTTCCTTCTTCCCTCCTCAATGAATTCTGAGTAGAAGGTGAATTAATTTATCACTGAACATCTCTGTTTTAATTAATGATTGTGTATCAAACACTACGTAAGTCTGGTTAGCCCCACTGGTTTCCTGAAGAAGCCCCAGGACAGTTAGTTTTGCTTATTCTGTGGCCACAGGAAATACTCCTATTCCTTAATAAAAACAGGTTGAAAGCAAGGAACCATGGCTTGTAAGTCTTTGTATCTCTGGAACCCAAGATAGCGTCAATGAAAGACATGCTCAATAAGTCTACATCAGCGTTGATGGAGTGATAATGAAATGTCAGTCCTACATGCCTATCCATGACCTGAAGGCCTGAGGGTACATGGGTGAGTCGCTCCAAGATGGCCCTACGAGGTCAGTTTCTCATAGCACACTGAGCTACAGATGTGCACAAAATATCCTCCCCTCATCTCTTTGACAGACCTTGGGGACAGTCAGTCCCCAGGCTGGTCACTTCCACTTGTAAGTAGCCTCATCCACTTCCCTTAGTGCCATATAATTGTTATTTATAGGAATCACTGTGTCAGGCGACCATCTATGAGTAACACTGATGCCAAATTCCTCCCTTCAGTAGGTGCCTGTATCAGACAACAGATGTGGGGTTCCTTCCCACTCAGACTCCATATTTCTCATTCTGCTTCTCCTCTCTCTCATGGACTCTAACTCTCAGGTTTCAATTCTGCCACTCCCAACCCCCTTCTCTTTTCTCATCTCTTGATTTGTACTCTCTTATTCACTCTCCTGCTGGCCCCCTAGAAATTCATCTTGGCTCTCCTCTTTCCCCAAAGATACACAAAACTCATTCCAAATGAGAATCCCTATTAGTTTGGGGCACACAAGGTTAAAACAAAATAGAGACAATAAAGTAATCACGTTCATTGTTTCTCCAATCTGGGAAACATCGGAAAGAATCCCTTTTTACTTTGACCACTTTGCATAGTTCTCTCTGCCGTTCATTAGGGTGGAATGTAGGAAGAGCGGTGAAGATGGGAGAGCAACACAAGAATGCACATAAGCTGTCAGAGGGTAGAGCCGACCTAAACCCATTCAGACCTCTTTCTGGAAGTACTAAGAAGACATAATTAAAACATCTTTATCTGAACATTTTCCTGTCACTTAGACCCTAAGGCTCCATGTAACAAAGGGGAGAAAAATAATAATGGTTTCCACTTGTTAAGCATCTACTCGGCTGGGTGCAGTGGTTCACGCCTGTAATCCCAGCAGTTTGGTAGGCCAAGGCAGGCAGATCACGAGGTCGGGAGATCAAGACCATCCTGGCTAACATGGTGAAACCTTTTCTCTACTAAAAATACAAAAAAATTAGCCAGGCGTGGTGGCAGGCACCTGGAGTCCCAGCTACTCGGGAGGCTGAGGCAGGAGAATGGCACAAGCCTGGGACGCGGAGCTTGCAGTGAGCCGAGATCACGCCACTGCACTCCAGCCTGGGCGACAGAGCAAGACTTCGTCTCAAAAAAAAAAAATAATAATAATAATAATAATAAATAAATAATAAAAAAAAGCATCTACTCTACTCTAAGCTGGACATTGGACCAGGTGAATAGCATACATTAATCTTCACAACCACATGCAAGAGAAGCGCTATTGCAATTGCACATGTAACAAACTATTAGTTTGTTTTCACACTGCTATAAAGAACTGCCCAAGACTGGGCAATTTATAAGGAAAGAGGTTTAATTGACTCACAGTTCAGCACGGCTGGGGAAGCCTCAGGAAACTTACAATCATGGTGGAAGGGGAAGTAAGGCACCTTCTTCACAAGGAGGCAGGAAGGCGAATGCATGTAGGAGAAACTACCAAACACTTATAAAACCACCAGATCTTGTGAGAACTCACTCACTATCATGAGAACAGCATGGGGGATACCGCCCCCATGATTCAATCACCTCCACCTGGTCTCTCCTTTGACATGTGGCGACTGTGAGGATTATAGGGATTACAATTCAAGATGAGAGTTTGGGTGGGGACACAGTCAAACTATATCACAAACCAACAGGCAACAAGAACAACATAACCCAGGCTCAGAAGGCACAGGGGATGTGCCCAAGCTCCCACAGTAAGCATACTGAAGATTCAGAATCCACACCCAGCCTGGGCCTCTCCTCAAGAAGCTATATTGTATTGCCTGGGTTAGAGGGCAAGGGGGTTAGAGACAAAAATAGCAATGTTTTAACTCAGAATATATTTGAGAATGGAGCTATGGATGCTGGTATTTACAACAATACCAGCGGAGAAAATAGTTTCTAATTTCATATTGTAATCCTATTCCAATGTTGTGTTGTTTCAATTCCTTTGATATCTACACCCTAACTTGGCAATTCCTCCTCTGCTCTGGATGTCAGATAAGGTTGGAAGACTGTCACAGCAAATTCCCTGGCTAGTTGTACAACAGCCATTTTGTTGCCAGGGAGATCTTGTAAAGTGGGGCAAGTGATTCCCAGGCACAGCTGGTTTCATTCTTCAGAGCAGGGGAGAGTTGTCATTTCTAACCAACACATCTTGCCCTGTCTCTCCCCTGCTTAATACCTTGCAATGGGGATTTGCCCATGACAAATGACTGACCCAACCTAGCCTCTCTAGCTCATCTGTCTCTCACAGCATCTGCCTACCTGTATACCAAGTCACACAGTCACACCCAGCTTCTTGCAATCTATGCCATATTCTTTCCTATGTCTAGTACCTAACTATTGCTCATGTTGTCCCCACTGCCTATAATGTCTTTCCTACCTTTTCCAGCTGAAAAGCCTCTGCTCAAACCCTGATTGAATGTTACCTTCGCTAAAACACCTTCCCAGAGTCAGTCACTCCCTTATGTCCTGCACTGAATTCCACCATACCACTTAACTGCAACATAATCATTGTGGGCTGGTATGTTGTTCACTTCTACAAGACTTGACACTCTCAAGAACAAGAAGCAGGTTTGGTTTATCTGTTTCTGGCCCAGAACCCAACTCAGCTCTCAGTAGGTGCTCAGCAAGTGTTTATTGAATGAATAAACAAATAAGCGAATAAGCTGAATGTATGGCTCCAATTAAATCTGAGACAAGCAGAAAGGATGAAAGACAGAAAGACACACAGAAAGAAAGACACACAAAAAGACAGAAAGACAGACAGAAAGAAAGAGGTGATTAGAAAGATTTCCCCAAGAGTTAATTAAGTGCCTAGGGTTTTGTTTTTTTTTCCCCACCACTAAAATGGCAAAACTAATAGATGATTAGAGGGGCTTTATCAGGGATTATCACTTAATAAGCCCTTCCCAGGTATATCTTGCCACAAAGAACTTCTAATCCTCTCTGAAGAAGAAAGTCTCTATCACTCTTATCTCAGATGAGCTCAGAAAAGATTAAAACAAAACTGGTAGACTCTGCTTTCTCATATAGTTACAGTCTCAGCTGTGAAGCTGGGTCTAAGCGACAGCAGAGACTTGACTCATCATGAATGTGGACTGTGGTCCCTGTGGAGCCCCAGACAAAGATTGGGAAACTCTCCCTGATTTCCAAGTAACAAGAGGAAACCACTTCTCTCAGGGATGGGGCGGGGGGTGGTCATATCAAAGAGGGGAGAGGGCAGCCTCCTTGGAGAAGGTTCAGAAAACAGAGGCCCTTTGCTGATGGGCATTGCTACGGAACGCTCCGTTAATGCTGACAGCACCAGCCCCACGGCATTTGGGCCTGAAATTGACCCTGGTTCTCTAGATGGCAAGACTGGGCAAGGCTAAACTTGAAACTCTCACACCCCAATCTGAGGGTTCTGCCTTCTTCAGCTGTGTCAACCAGAGACTGTAAAGCCTCAGTCCTGACAATCCCCCTCCCTCCTCCAAAACAAGTTTCATGGTCCAAATCCTGGCCATCAATCAGGGCCTTTCTTATATTCCACTGGGGTGCACTGATTCTCCAACAGCCAAGTAGGGCTGCTTCCTCTGACGGGTGCTCCAAGGGTTTTTCAGGTCTGCTTTGGAATTCTCTGATCCCCATATTAAGGTTCAGCCCCCATCGATTCTCTTGACAAAATCCTAGAGATTTATTTAGTCTGGAAGATATCAATTTCTCTAGGTCAATTCTGTGATATTCAGCATCAGGTCAAAATATGTTGGTAATAAGAGTCAACATGTTTTGGAGCAATTACTATATATGTTTTGACTACATGATCACATTTCATCTTCTCAGTAATCTGCTGAAGCAGAAACTAGTACTATAACCTTTTCCTTTGATGACAAAACTGAGGCACAGAATGGTTAAGTAACTTGCCTGAGGTTGCACAGACAATGACAGGTCAGGACTATATCCCTAGCAGTCTGACCCCAGCACTCTTAACCAATATGCCCTGTATGTGGTACAGTATCTGAAACCTAGTAAATGCTCCACAAACATTAGATATTAATATTATTATTTAAATAGGTTAAGCTCAGTTCCCCTTAGGCAATTATTGGCAAAGAAAGAAAAAGAAATGCATAGGTCATTATTATTTATATTCCTGTCATCTAAATATTTTACTTGCCATGAACAAGGAGTTGGTTGTTTACCTTGAAATCTCTTATTATTTGTAGGTTATTACAATACTTATCACCCCATATAATAATTACTTATTTACTGTATCTTTTGTACAGATCTGTGAACTCTTAGAGGGCAAGGTTTTATATTTCTCTAAGTAGTACCTAGCACAGTGTTTCACACTGAATAGGTGCTCAATAAACATCTGTTCTATAAATGGATGAATGAGCTAATCAAATAATTTAGAATCAAAATGCAGAGGAATATTCCAGCCACAGCCAAATCAAACTGGGTAAACATAGTCTAGAGCAGTGGTTCTCAGAGTGTGGCCCCTGGACCTGCAGTGTCAGCATCATTTGGGACCTTGTCAGAAACGTACTTTCTTGGGTCCCAGTGCAGAGTCCAGATCAGAACTCTAGGGCAAGCTCAGCCATCTATGTTTTAACAAGCCCTTTAGGTGATGCTTGCTAAAGTTTGGAAACTACCGTTCTAGGAAAAAATAAGAAGTCTACCATGAGTAGCTTTAGCTGCTACATTGATGTATTATATCTAGGAGTAAAAAAAAAGAGAGAGAAATATGAGGAAGGAGAAAGCTTGAGGTTGAGTGGGGAGGAGGAAAGATGACAGAAGGCTGTGGGGAGAGATGGAGAGGGAGGAGTAGAGGAGTGGGTGAGAAGGAGATTGATTCACCTTGCAACTGACTCTGAATGAAATGGGTTCATGATATCAACTGGGTGCTGCCATAGCAACAGGTACAGCCCCTCCCATAATCCCTTCTCTAGGATGACCAGGCATCAGACACACCTACGCTGAGTCCTGAACCCTGCAGAAGGATGTGAGTTTCAGGAGTTGGAAAAACAGGGGGAAAGCTTAAGGGAGGATCTTCCCACATGGGCTCTGGCCCCAGTGGGGCTCCTGGAAAGGCGGCTTCATAGCATAAAGGTAGAAGAAAGCGGTTCTGTCTCAACAAGCAGTGAAGACATATCTGGCTGAAAGTCAGTGTAGAGGTGCTGGGGTGTGTCCTCTGAATGCCAGGTCATACCGTAACCAAGTCTGGCTAGGATGGCATGGCTGCCCTGTGGGACTTCTTACAGGAAAGAATGATTGGCTTATGAGGAAAGGGAGAGAGCCCATCGTAGAGGCAGGATTAGAAGCAGAGGAAGGCACAGCGAAGTGGGGTTCAAAGAGCAGGGATGGGTTACTCAGAAGCCAGGTGAAGGGATGTACCTGGAGAAGGAGAACAGAAGCAGAACTCACACAAAAATTCAAGGTTGGAGGCTCTGATAGGCTCCTGTCTCTGTGGATAATGAGGAGCAGGAGGCTCACAACATTGTCACTGGCCTTTGCTGGAGCTTCCAGGGCACCCACAAGGCAAGCACACACGTAACTGGCCTCCCGAATAAAGCCAAGATGGGGACTGCAAGAGGAGGACGTCGAGATAAGCCAACTGCACAATGCTCTATACGCTCGATGGAAATAACTTAGTAAAAGCGAGTTTACAGCCAATTAGACATTAAAAGTAAGATATAATTGCTGTTGCTATGTTTGTTTCTAAGAAGAAATGTGTTATGATTAGACTAACAGGCTAGTGTTAGAATTCTGAGCAAACTGCGTGGAAGACAGTCTCGCTTTCTCTCTCGCCTCTTGAGCGAAGCAAGCAAATGAGAAAATGCTGAATCAATAAACTATGGCTATGTTCACAGTATCTGCCCTTAGATAATCTTTGTGTAGCCTTGAACCCTTTTGCAGAGGAGAGGAGAACGTGCTGAGAGATTTCTCATACCTGATTTCTTCTAATCCTCATAATGACCCAATGAAGTCATCATTATCACCCCCATTTTACCGAACAGCAAACTGAGCTCAGAGGTGTGAAGTGACACGTAAGTCATAAAATGAGAGCTAGGATTCAAAGCCACATCTGCCTGACTTCAAAGACCATGCTCATTGACCCACAACCAACGGCATGATCTGTCCACATTCATGGAAAGGGGTGCAAACAGGTGGGCCATGAATTACCCAAGGTCTGTGTTGCCTTCTCCAGCCAAAACTGGGTAGCTAACTGAACAGGTTATCTCTGTGAGACATCATACGCTAATGGGAAAACCCTGGCCTCACCTCTTTCTTCTTTGTTCTGTGACATTGGGTTAAATCCCTTAACCTCTCCATGCTTTAGTTTCTTAATTTGTATAATGGGAACGATAATCCCTATCATGGGATAGCACTTTGAAAATTACATGTGAAGTACAGTTTGAGACCAGGCACGATGACTCATGCCTGTAATCCCAACACTTTGGGAGGCCAAGGCAGGCAGATTACTTGAGGTCAGGATTTTGAAACCAGTATGGCCAACTTGGTGAAATCCTGTCTCTACAAAAATACAAAAATGAGCCGGGCTTGGTGGCAGGCGCCTATATTCCCAGCTATTCAGGAGGCTAAAGCATGAGAATCACTTGAACCTGGGAGGTAGAGGTTGCAGTGAGCCAAGATGGTGGCATGGCACTCCAGCCTGGGTGACAGAGCAAGACTCCATCTCAAAAAAAAAAAAGGTATAGTCTGATAATTATTAGTAATTCCCCTCTCCACCTCTCTGCCTACCATGGTATTCACTGTGCAGTTCACTTCTCTGCCCCTTAACTGCCTCATCTCTACATTGCATGAATTAGAAACAGTGCGGCTAAAACACTCCGCTCAAGCTATGGAAAGCAAAAAGCATTTGATAAATATTAACTATGGTGATAAGATGAATTTGAATGCCTGGAGTGGATACCATAATATTACACTCAGGTTCTGCTTTCAGGGCAGACACTCTTATTCCCCAGCTGCTGCAAACATACGCCACACACAGCTGCACCCTTCCTTGGAAACCGTCCCTTGCCTCGATGAAAGACACCTCTGAAGGGACATCCAGTTCTGGTGGTTTGAATCAGCCTTTCCTCTGTTCAACTTTGGCTGTTTTGCATCCTCAGGTGTATCTTCCCAAGGCACACTTCGATAGACGTTCTGCATGCAATTCTCTTTTGCACAGTTGACTCCCAGGGAAATCAACCTAAGGTAGTACCTATATCTTAGAGGGTGCTAATAAAAAGTAATTGACAACAGTAATGATATTCTCCAAACTGGAAAGACTGTGGTATTGTTTAGGAAACTTCTGGAGGCTTTAAAAAAATTGTCGACTGGACTGTGCATTCTTTGAAGAAATGGATTGTGTCTTGAATGTCTTTATGTTTCCTCCAAGTGCCCTGTAGATGGCAGATGCTCCAGAAACATTGGACTTGTACAGGTTTTATTTCCATTTTGCCCAGAATCAAATCAATCTGCACGGATCCAGGGGGTACAAATTTCATTTCCACGGTGTTGACACATGTGGCTCATAACTGGAATACACAGGGGCTCAGCAATAAGGAACTTTATAAATGAAATCCCTCTGACAGGATAATGTTGTAAAATGGGGCCAGACAAATCACATCAGGAAGTGGGTTACAGATGGGCTATGACTATTATTAATTCTTTTAAAATTAAACATTAAATATGCAACAAAGCCCACAACTGTAAAGACAGGTGTTACTGACCTGATCCCTAGCATCCTAGCAAGGGAGTCATAAGCTCCTTGGGGGCCAGCCAATCCCCCGCAGCAGGCTCCTTTCAACACCTGCTCCCACCGCATGCCTTGACCAGGGTGACATGGAGAGCCAGTGGCAGCACTTGGAATGAAAGCCAGCTCCCTTACTCCCAGACCTGTATTCTTGGGTTACTCTATACCCTCTATAACTGGCTCCTCTGGAAACATGGATAGAAGAAAAGAGGAAAGGCACAAGCTTACTCATTCAGTGCAAAGAAACAGGTTAGCTCCCCACTCTTGCTATCCCTCAGGGATATCTCTGTGGAGGATATAGGGTGAAGAGAAGTTGAGAAAAGAGGTGTCATATGAAGAATGTGTAGTTGCCAATATTGCATCAGCTTATTCAATTCAAGGGGAATCTGGTTCAGCCTGAAGTCCTTGGGGCTACACTGGGATGAACTCTTTCAGAATCTCAGATTTGTTGCTGTTGATACTGTCTCCTGTACTTCATGCCCTACCTCTGAAATTCCCTGAAAATGTGAGTTCCAGTGGGATCTTGAGATCTACCTGAGGTAAATCTGATCTCCCTGGGCTTGTGGAGCCTTCAAAGGGATCTGAGAACGCCCATGTGGATCAGGTGTCTCCCACGAAGGATCTGTCAATGCAAAAAAGTGGTCAAGCCTGGGGGTTCCTCAGCTCTCTACTTTCAGCTTGCAATGAGTGAATAAAATGGGCATTTTGCCAGGTGAGCTTTTAGTCTAGTCCCTGGAAGCTGAAGACCTATCGCCTTCTCCTCTTCCTCCCTCAGGTGCTCCAGGGTTTACTTCACACTGACAAGCACCATCCCACTGAGGGGGCAGGCAGGAGGCCTATCTCACCACCCAGCTGTACCGCAACAATGCCCTCTCCATTTGGGAATATGGCCCAGGCACTCCCTTGGAATCCTGAACACACTCCAGGCACCTTTCTTCTTAATGAACGCCACCTATGCTCAGAGCATGATGCAGGGGAGCCCACTGTGAGAGGAAACCTCTGGTATCAGGCGGCTTAAGATGTATTCAGAGAGACTGAAAACTGCAAGGATTCAAGGCACAGCAAATGATACACAGACAAGAAAAAAAGACTTTGAGAGAGGGGGATAGGGCCTGAAGACTTGAATGGTCCCACAAGACTTTCTCAAAAGTCATCACCCTGGACCTGAAACATTAGAGCTCTTTCCAGAGTAAGTCTATTCTCAGTCAGAGGTCTCCAACATCAGCCCAGACTAATCAGCACACAGCCTGGGCTGCAGGACTACCTATAATCACCTAATTAACTGAGGATCACGCACCTGGCTGGCCGCTCTGCCACCCTGGGCACCAGGCCGAGAAAGCTCCCCTATTATGCAGCTATGCAGCGTCAGGCCAGGTTTGTTTGTTCTTGGAGAGTAGGCCTTCAAAGAGCCCTGGGACTGAGGGTGAAAAACCCAAGGCTCCTGCCAGCCAGGCCTTCCAGCTGCCTGAGACCAATTTCAGAAGGTGCTGGCCAGCCTGGCCTGGGAGGAATTAGGTCAGGGTCAGAAAAAATGACACTTGGGAGGTAAGCAGAACTTGAAACCAGTACACATGGACAGCCTCTGTTGCCTCTGGCTGAGAATAGACTTACTCTGGAAAGAGTTCTAATGTTTCAGGTCCAGGGTGATGACTTTTGAGAAAGTCTTGTGGGACCATTCAAGCCTTCAGGCCCTATCCCCCTCTCTAACCGTCTTTTTTTCTTGTCTGTGTATCATTTGCTGTGCCTTGAATCCTTGCAGTTTTCAATCTCTCTGAATACGTCTTAAGCCGCCTGATACCAGAGGTGTCCTCTCACAGTGGGCTCCCCGGCATCGTGCTCTGAGCATAGGTGGCGTTCATTAAGAAGAAAGGTGCCTGGAGTGTGTTCAGGATTCCAGGGGAGTGCCTGGGCTGTATTACCAGATGGAGAGGGTGTTGTGGCAGTATGGCTGGGTGGTGAGATGGACCTCCCGCCTGCCCCCTCAGTGGGATGGTGCTTGTCAGTGGGAAGTAATTGACAAATGTTTTCTTTTTAAATACTAGCCAAAGTAAAAGATGAATGAATATCAGGTTTTAAGGTGGCGGGGAGGGGGCGTGGGGAGCATGTTAATTACACTGTTTTGTCCCATGCATGAAGGCAAAGCCCTCAGGAAGAGGTGGAGAGTTGATCTCACCTGGCATCACAAAACTGTTTTCTAGCTGGTTTGAACAACATTATGGCAGAAAAAGTATACTAATCTGTTCGTAATTTCTAGGTACTTATTTTAGTTGTCTTTGTACATTAAATTACAAAGCCAATATGTATACAACTGAAATACAAAGATGTATATAGAAAAAATTACTTGCCCCCACCCTCCCTCCATTCCCATCCTGCTGTGATAAGTGCTTATGGCTCGATGTGTGTTCTTCCCACCTATCTTCCTGCACATTCAAACTTACACATAGCATTTTGCTAATTTTTTTTATGAGATCATACTATACACATTACTCTGTAACTTGCTTTTCTTATTTAAAAAACACATTGCGAATGTGCCTCCAGGACAAGCATCTAGATCTAAACTCATTAAAGTAGACCCACACAGACACACAGAACCACAGATAGGCAACATTCCACTAATCTTCCTACTAATGTTAGCCAACCTGACGGATAAAGAATGGGTCCAATTTATTGTTTTAATTTGCATGTTTCTGAGTTTTAGCATCATTTCTGGTGTTGATTGGCCATATGGATTGCCTTTCCTTGGAATCGCTTACTCACTTTCTTTGTCCATATTTCTATGTTGTCTTTTTCTTATAAATTTATAAAGGCTCTTTATATATCACTTATATTAGAATTTTGTTTTACATGTAATTTTTCTCAGTGTATTAATCATTTGTTGACATTACTTGTGGTGTCCTTTACCATAAAAATTTGTAATTTCTATATAATCATTTTTAATGTTGCTAAGTCAAATATGAGAGTTCCCACTAAAACTGAAAATATTCATGTTTTTTCCCTCTCAATGTTATTTAGGGGTGCCCTCCTACTTCATGAATATAGATTGAACTTACAGATTGAAGTAAGATAATTCACACTACAGAAACTCCACAAGTGTATTTGATAGAAAAGTTGAGAGAAAAATAATAGTGAAATAACCCCTCCCTGGCCATGAGGGAAACAAATGTTGCAAACAACTTTCCCCCACTACTCACTCCACGTAGAAGGCTAAGCAAGAGATCATCAGCTGCTTCACTGCTTGTCCTCAGACTGAAACTCCTCAACACCAAAGTCCTTCCAGTTAGTCAATCCCAAACCTGCCTCTGATCCTGGTCTTCCTTGGATGAGCATCACCCAAGCTAGCTCCTCCTCACATCTTCAAATCCTTCAGTAACCCTGCCCTGGGAAGCCTTCCCCAGACAGAGGGACTCTGCACTACCAAAGCTTCTCTGCACTCCTAGGATTTGCATTTACCATTTCCTACGGTAATTGTTTACCTGTCATTCTTACCTACATTCCCAGTCCCTATCACTGGGCCTGAGGCATAGTATTTACTCCTTAAGTAGTTGCTGAAAGAAAGTGAGCAAAAAAAAAAAAAAAAAAAAAAAAGGGCAAGAAAATCAAGAAAGAAGCACTAAAATCGAAACCTGAATGTTAGCAGTTAACTGCCAACTCAAGATCAATCAGTAATGAATGTTAAACACTGCTGAAATTACAGGGAAAGTTAATGAAGGGAAAAAAAGGATTCCATTTACAAAAAGCTGATTGACACACAAGATTTCAAGAACATGCCTGGTTCCTAAAGAAAGGCCCGCCTACACTTCAGGATTGCAGGGCTGTCTTTCTCTCGCTACCATATTTCACTCTAGGACAAATGGGTTTTGGTCAAAGTCTAAATATTAACTTTTTAGACTCCTAATGAGCTTTGGAGTGATCACTATCATTCAGCCCTAACTGCAGCCACTTTTCTCTGAGTTAATCTTGACATCAACACCCCACCTAAAAGCCTTTTCTATGATAAAAAGAAGATTCATGTGATAGCATTCACACTTCAAGCTCACATCTTCCAGAAGTGATATATTTTTGAATTGACTATAAGACTACAGAGAAGGCACTGGCAATGAGCTCCTGGGAGAAAGAATTTCAATTTTTTAATAGAAGAATGATAATCTAATTATACAGAGTCCTTCTTGAGAAACAGAGCCACTGTATCCACTCTGTAAACCCTGGACATTTACTCTGACTTGGTCTCATAAGGTCCCTGAGAGTGAGTTTTTCCATTCCTCAGTGGGGGGTTTGCTGAAGAATCTAAGAAAATGGAAAGTTCTGAGGCACCCTCAGTGATCAGTCTTGAATCAGCAGCTCAACACGTGCATTTGCAGTAGGGCATTCAAGGTTCTCACTTAGGACAGATTCCAAAAGTTATTGACATTGACCTGAGAGACACACAGTCCATCTCAACATCTCATCATCTTCAATAGCTTCTGGGTGATTTCTTTTTAAAAATATGACTTAACTAACCCTATTTTTTAAAACTCTAGCTTACAGCATTAAGGAATATTTCCAATGATCTCAAATGCCAATTTCACAATACAGAAATAATTACTTCACTTTAATACTAAAATGAATATGAACTAAATGCCAATAACATGGGGTGGGAGAATGTTAGAAAGAGAAAGCAGAGGTGGGTGGAAAAGACATGACACTAAAACAATGAGATTATTGTATCACAATTCCAAAAAGTTTAGCAATCTGTAGCCTCATCCACTGAATACGCAAGTTAGTGACACAATTTAAACCTTAATCTTCCTAATTGTAGTAATTAAGAACACTTGGGAAGAAGCCTGGTGCTTAGACAGCATTCCCTTACCCTGAACCACTGTGCTGGCCAATGAATTCCCTCTGACCCTCCTGAAGCCAACATCAGCGTTCCCAACACACTGTTCTCATGGTGACCTTCCTCTGCTCAGAACCCTGCAGTGGCTCCACTTTGCCCACTAGACACCATGACACAACAGTCTGGGCCTCATCTATTTACTGAGCCTTATCTCCCCCCATTCCTCAGGAGGATTCCTCTCACAAACATTAACTGACCTTTCACAGTCCTTTGATAATGCATTACATTTTCCAGATACAGGTGCCATTTCCTCTTCCCAAGATGCCCCATTTTCATATTCTGTCAATTGATAAGTCTTCCTACAAGACCTAGTTCAATAGCTTTCCCTTGTGTGAAACATCTTGCTCTGTGAACAGCTCTCCTTTAATCAGTTACTGGTAACCCCCGCAGTACCTGTAACATTGTAAGTGGTAAATACTTATTGAATGAAATGGATAAATGTTTGCTGAAATGAACGAATTTTGAAATTCTTCCTTGTTCTTTAATCTTGCTAGAGTATCTATCATTCTTTTTTATAGGATTTGTTTCTTCTAGTTATAAAACACATGAACATTTAGAAGTACAGAAAAGCATAAACAGGAAAATAAAAATTACCCGCAATCATTACCTAGAGAAAACCACTCATTACCCTTTTAATTGCACATTTCACATCAATGCAATTAAGAAAATTTGTGTATGGAGGTCCTACGCCCTGGGCATGTTTTCCTGAATTTAGATCAAGTAGCATACTATACACTAACCCAGCATTTGGTTGACCAGAATCTCTGCTAATGAGTACTCCTACTTATCAACAGTACAATGAAAGCAAATGTTCTTGGTGATGACTACAGAGCCCCACAAGTTTCTGAAGTGCTTTCTCGTCATGAAAGAGAAAGTGAATAATAAATTCATAGAGCTTTACTGCTCAGAGTGACCTCAGAGAACATCTACATTTACACTACCTATACTTCCACCTCTGCATTTGTTGACATGACTAACAATTCCAGGTACTTTTCATAGATGGGTTTGGACATGGTCTCAGGATCTTTCTGCAGGAAACCATATCCATACACTGAAAACTGCATGCAAGGTAAATCTAGTTGTCATCTGAGAGTCCATGGCCTCACGTTGCAAATGGTGAAAGGTCCTGAGAGAGGTTGAGTAACTTCCAAAGGTCCAAAAGTCCATGAAAGGAAGAGCAGAAAGCAGAACTCTCTAACCTTGCTCTAGTGTTTTCTTTTTGTCACACATCTAAGACACGAGATTAGTTCTACAGGCATACCTCATTTTATTGTACTTTACTGCACTTCACAAATGTTGTGTTTTTTACAACCCTGAGTCCAATAAGACTATGGATGCTATTTTTCCAACAGCACATGCTCGCTTCATGTCTCTGTGTCACATTTTGATAATTCTTGCAATATTTCAAAATTTTTCATTATTGTTATATCTGTCATGGTGATTTGTGATCAGCAATCTTTGATGTTACTGTAATTGTTTTGGGGTGCCATAAATCATGTTTATGTAAGTTGGTGTGCTTAATTGATAATTGTTGTGTATTATGACTGCATCATTGACCTGCCATTCATTCCCCCATTTCTCTCCCTCTTTTTTGGCCTCCCTATCCCAAGACACAACAATATTGAAATTGGGCCAGTTAATAACCCTAAAATGGCCTCTAAGTGTTCAAGTGAAAGGAAGAGTCACACTTCTCTAACTTTAAATCAAAAGCTAGAAATGATTAAGCTTAGTGAGGAAGGCATGGTGAAGGCTGAAATAGACTAAAAGCTAGGCCTCTTGCACCAAATAGTCAACTTGTGAGTGCAAGAAAAGGTTGTTGAAGGAAATTAAAAGTGCAACTCCAGTGAACACATGAATAAGAAAGCTAAATAACCTTTTGCTGATACAGAGAACGTATGAGTGGTCTGGTTGGAAGATCAAACCAGTCACAACGTCCCCTTAAGCCAAAGTCTAATCCAGAGCAAGAACCTAAGTCTCTTCAATTCTGTGAAGGCTAATAGAGGTGAGAAAGTTGCAGAAGTTGGAAACTAGCAGAGATTGATCCATGAGGTTGAAAGAAAGAAGCTGTCTCCATACATGAAAGTGCAAGGTGAAGTAGCAAGTGCAGATATAGAAGCTGCAGCAAGGGTTTCAGAAGACTAAGATAATTGGTAAAGATGGCTACACTAAACAACAGATTTTCAATGTAGATGAGACAGTTTCACATTATAAGAAGCTGCCATCTAGGACTTTCATAACTAGGGAGGAGAAAATCATAAGAAGAGAGGATGACATCTGGCTTCAAAGACTCAAAGAACAGGTTAACTCTCTTATTAGGGGGTTAATGCAACTGGTGACTTTAAGTTGAAGCCAATGTTCGTTGACCATTCCAAAAATTCTAGGGCCCTTAGGAGTTATGCTAAATCTACTCTGCTTGTGCTCTATAAATGAAATAACAAAGCCTGGATGACAGAACATCTGTTTACAGCATGGTTTACTTAATATTTTAAGCCCACTGTTGAGATCTGCTTCTCAAAAAAAAAAAAAAAAAAGTTTCCTTTAAAAATACTGATACTGCACCTGGTCATCCAAGAGCTCTCATGAACATATACAAGGAAAGCAATGTTGTTTTCATGTCTGATAACACAACATCCATTCTGTAGCCCATGAATTAAGGAGTAATTTCAACTTTCAAGTCTTATTACTTAAGAAATGTATTTCATAAGGGTATAGCTGCCATAGTGATTCCTCTAATGGATCTAGGCAAAGTAAACAGAAAACTTTCTGAATAGGATTCACCAGTCTAGATGCCATTAAGAACATGCATGATTCATGGGAGGTGGTAAAAATATCAACATTAACAGGCATTTGAACAAAGTTGACTCCAACCCTCATGAATGACTTTGAGGGGGTTCAAGACGTCAGTGGAGGAAGTAACTGCAGATGGGGTGAAAACAGCAAGAGAACTAAAAATAGAAATGGAGCCTGAAGATGTGACTGAATTGCTGCAATCTCATAAAATTTTCATCGACGAGGAGTTGCTTTTTACTTTTTGAGATGAAATCTACTCCTGCAAAGATGCTGTGAACATTGTTGAAATGACAACAAAAAATTTAGAAAATTACATAAACTTAGTTGATAGAACAGCAGCAGAGTTTGAGAGGACTGACTTCAGTTTCAAAAAAAGTTCTACTGTTGGTAAAATGCTACCAAACAGCATTACATGCTATAGAGAAATCTTTCACAAAAGAGTCAATGGCTGCAGCAAGCATCATTCTTCTCTTATTGCTATAGTTTGGAAATTTGACCCTCCAAATCTCATGTTGAAATTGGATCTCTAGTGTTGAAGGTGGGGCCTAATGGGAGGTGTCTGGGTCATGGGAGTGGATCTCCCATGAATAGCTTGACGACTGGTGCCATCCTCATCATGATGATGAGTTCTCCATTCTTGCTCTATTAGTTCTCTCTAGAATTTTTAAGAGTCTGGTACGTCCCTCCCCACTCTCTTGCTTCCTGCTCTCACCATGTGGCAGGCTCCCCTTCGCCTTCCACCATGAGTGGGAGCAGCTTGACGCCCTCACCAGATGCAGATGCCAATGCCATCTTCTTGTATAGATTGCAGAACCGTAAGGCAAATAAACCGCTTTTCTTTATAAAATATCCAGCCTCAGGTATTCTTTTATAGCAATGAAAACAGACTAAGACATTTTAAGACATTGCCACAGCCATCCCAACCTTCAGCAACCACTACTTGGATCAGTCAACAGCCACCAACATTGAGGCAAGACCCTCCACTAGCAAAAGATTAAGATTTTCTGAAGGCTCAGATGATTGTTAGCAATATATTTTTCATTTAAGGTATGTTGATTTGCTTTTTCGACACAATGTTATTGCACACTTAATAGACTACAATATAGTGTAAACATAACTTTTATATGCACTGGGAAACAAAAATTTGTGTGATTTACTTTATTGTGATTTACTATATTCACTTTATTGCAGTGGTCTGAAGTCAAACCTGCAGTATCTCCAAGGTATGCCTATATATTGTTTGAATTTAAAATTATTTTATTGCTGTTCAATTTTTTCAAAATTTGTAATCCACAAAATCTATAATAATAATGTTATTTTATTTGATTAAACAGTAACTTCTAAATTTATGGACCCAAAAAATACCCATCCTCAAATTATTTAATCATTTAATCATTCAGCAAACATTTGAGAACTTATTCCGTGCCTACTCTCTGTTAAATTCTAGCAAACAAAAATTACATAAAGTGTGGTCCTTTGTCCTTAAGGAACTTATTTTGTTAGGTATATGTGTACAGAAAAGATTTTAAGGTACACTATAATACATACCAAATAAGTAATACAGATGTCAAATGTTACATAAATTTTGAAAAGGGGTTTATCATTGTGGGCCAGTCAGGGAGAGTCTCCTGGAGATGGCGATTTTAACTGAGGGGTTGCATAATTGGAAAGGTGGGAATGGGGTTGGGGAATGTTTGTTGAATGACCAAATGGACTTCAATTGCAGCTGATGATGTTAATAATCATTGTGTCCCAGGTACAGTATCTGATTTGAGAAAAAATGATTGTTTTTCTTTTCCTAATTAGCTTAATAAAAGAAATTAGAAAATTTCCTTCACCACAGGAAGTCCAACTGTGAGGGTGTGTTGCTGCTGAAAGGTGTCCAGAAAAAGCTCCTAAGCATAAGTGGGCTGTCGCGGTTTTTTTAAGCAACACTTCAGATCTCTCCCTTGCATCTTCTGGATCCAGGCTCAAATAGACTTCCAGAAAAGGTGAGGGAAGGGAAGTGGAATTAGGAGAGCAAGGACAACAGGACAATGAAATGTGGAGTGGGAAGAACTTCCCCAGGATTATGAGCAGAATTGTGTCTCCCACCAAAATTCACCCCACGGCCGTAACCCCCACTATATTTGGAGACAGGGCCTTTTAAAGAGGTGATCTGGTTAAAAATCAGGTCACTGGGGTGGGTCCTAATACAACCTTACTGGTATTATTACAAGATAAGTAAACTTGTACGCAAAAGATGCATGCACACAGAAAAAGAACATGTGAGGACACAACAAGAAGGGGGCCATCTGCAAGCCAAGGAGAGAGGCTCGGGATAAAACAAACCTGCCAACACCTTGCTCTAGGACTCCCAACCTCCGGAACTATGAGAAAGTAAATTTCTGTTTAAGACAGTACTCTGTGGTGTTTTGTTACGGCAGCCCTAGCAAATATACCCAACCAACTACTCCAACATTACCTTCATAATCAAAAGAGGTTCCAGCATGAAAGGGCCCTGACTCAGTGAAAGAACAGCCCTCTACTAAGCCAAAAGCTGGACTTCCCAGAGTTCCAAGCAATTACAGAAGACTTGCAGGGGAAGGAAATGGAAGATCTAGCCTTGGATATGCCAATGCTTCCTACAGCATAACCTAGGCATGGAAATAGGCATGAGGCAGCTCTGATGGACCAGTGCCAAGGAGAGTCAGCAGAGTCCCTGTTGACCTAATTCATTCAGGAGCAGGGAGTAGGGACTCTGCTATTCTTGCTACTCAAGGATGGTTATCACGGCCAGGGGCATTCTTGGCAGTGACAAGACCCCATACTGGATGTCTTAGGCTCAGCAGGGTCTTGTACGTCCCTTGAGGAGGGGATGCACTCATGGCTGCATCAGGTGTGACCCTCACCACAGCTGACAAAGCTGGCTCAGTAACTAGAGGCTCCCCTACCTACGCATTGTAGAGATACTGAGCTTGGCACAGTGCAAGGCTAGGTCACTCAGTCTCTCGGCATCTTGGTTTCCTCACTGAAATTGAAAGATGGGGTGGTAACACTAATTTCATAGGGTTGTAGTAAAAAAATCTCAAGCGTGATAAAGTCATGCTTTAAGACGTTAAGGAGCTCCATAAATGCTAACTGACTTGGCAGTTATTAAATTTATTCACCATATCTCATTCTGCTTATCTAAGTTCTGTCCTCCCTTATTGACAGGCTGACTTGCAATGTGGATATGTGTTTTATATTCACAGATATACCTGGGATTATTACTGTTGAATTTTTTTCTGCCTCCCCTTTACATGTATTAGAGAACCATGGACATGGTAAGCATTTACCAAGCAACTAATTGGTAAATGTATAGTTGACTCTGTATGTTTGAAAATGGCTCCATGTCTTTCTGTTAACCCATACTGAATTACCTTTAACACTCTCTACTCTTTTCCTGGTTTATGGTCTTCCTTCACTTCCCCACCACAAGTCACCCTATAACCCAAGCCATCCGGCGCACTGTTGCCAAGATATCCTTCTAGAACACTACTTTTAAAACATCAACCTCTCATCCAAAAACTTCTATACATCCTGATTGGCCATAGGGCAAAGTCCTAAGTCCTTGGTTTGACATTCAAGGCCTCACATTGTGTAGCAACAGCCCACACAGTTTTGTCACTGCTTTCCTAAATGAATCTTCCACTCTGTTCAGTGTGAATTCAATGATGCCAGACAATAAATATTTGCTAAATAAGTAGATGGATATTTGACTAGCATCAGACAAATAAACTTTCCATGTATTATGTAACTCTATCTCCTTGTTTTTTTCCATCCTGGAGTGTCTTTCCATCTTGGGGCTATACACATGGATTGTGATATTTATGGTGCTGTTTAGAGTTGTTTATGTACAACCTGCTCTAGGAAGCCCTCTTCCTCTTTACTTATTTAAGTCTTCCCACTTCTCAAAGATCAGCTCAAGCCCCATCTCCTATGTGAATGAGCCTTTCCTGACTTTATGGCACCTAGGATTTCGCTCAGAATTTCTCATGACTCATATGAACCATTTCATGCCTCTGTTGTCTAGCACCTCCCATCTTGCCTTACTATTTGAATTTTCATGTAAGTCTACCAGGTAAGTTCCTTAAAGGAACTCTCCAAGTCTACTTTTTTGCGACTCCAGTACCAACCATAATTCTATGAGTGTAGCACAATCCATTTGGGGCTCCTTGGAAAGAAACACCTTACGACAAGTTGAGAGCAGCTGTGTTCTTGGGGTTTCCTAAGCACATGATCTCCAGCCCATTGGTCAACTCTATCTAAGTCTCACCCTGAGATGAATGTATCACAAGAAAAACAAGAAATGAATTCAACTGCACGTGTATGTCCATGTCTTAACATGTGGATGAGGGGTGCCTGCATGGTGAAATGACATTATCCAGGTGAGTTTATCTTCATATCTATAATAGCAATCAGGATATCTTCCCCTTCACAGAAAGGATGATAGCAGAGCTGACCCAACACCTGAGGCTGCTTTCCTGGCAGTGAGGCTGGCTTAAGCTGATCCACCTGCTTCCCTTACCAGCTCACCTGTAGAGTTAACACATACTTGCCCTACATGGTTAGCTTGGATTAGTAGCCCTGAAGCTAATCAATGGCCCCCAGAATATAACAGAAAACCCTACCTGGACCATATACTAATAAAACTCATGACATCAGTTTTGTTCACATCTAATTCTCATGGTCTTAAAAACTATATACTACAACATGTGTATTTTTTCACCACAAACTTTTCTGAATTCAAGTCATGTTTCTACCTGCCTACAAAAGATCCTTTGTGGATGTCCAGTAGCCACCTCCAACTTCACATTTAAATCTGAGTTCCTGATCCTTACCCCTTCCCCGGCAAAACACAAACCTGCTCTTCTCACCATTCTCCCCAGCTTAGTTAATTACAATGCCATCCTACCAGCCGCTCAGGCCAAAAGCCTTCAAATAATCATGACCCTCCCCCTTTGTCTCTCATATCCCACGTCAGGTTCATCAATAAATCCATCAGCCTTTCCTTCCTTCAAAACCTATCCAGAATTTCACTCCTCCTCACCCTTCATACAGCTACCCCCTGGTCTAAGCCACCATCATCTCTCACTCACATTATTGCAATTGCCTCCTAACTGGTCTCCTTGCTTCCTATTTGCTCCTTTTCAGTCCATTCCCAACAAAGCAGCCAGTGTGACTCTACTCAAATGTAAGCTGAATCATGTCACTGCCCTCTTCAAAGCTCTACAAGGCTTCCTATCTCACCCTAAGTTAAAGTCAAAGTCTCATCATGACCTACAGGAGTCTACCTGACCCGGCTCCCCTAGTTGATAAGCTCCATCCATATGGTTCTCCTAGCTCCTCCCTAGCTTCTCTCTAGACACCCTCCTTCCTCAGGGTCTTCATACTTGCTGTTCCTTCTCAAAATGCTTGTTCCCCAGATATCCATATGGCTTAATCCCTAGCTTTCTTCAGGTCTTTATTCAAAAGTCAACTTCTCTGTGAAGTCTTTCCTAACTACCCGATATAAAAGTACACCATCAGGCCCTCCTATCAAAACTGACCCCATCCCCTGGTACTGTATCACCATCTAACGCACTATGTATATGACTTTTTTTTTTTTTTTTTTTTTTTTTTTTTTACGTTGTAAACATGTAAGTTCCATGAGGGCAGGGATTTGGATTGTTTTGTTCCCTGATGTATTCCCAGTATTTAGACCAGTGCTTTGTATATAATATTAACAGATACTCAACAAAAAATTGTTATATTAATGAACCCTCATCTAATAAACTGAAATCCATTTATTTTACTTGTTATCATGTATCTATGAATTTAAAAACTGATAATTTTTATAGCACATTAGGGCCAGATTAACCAGATGCTCTGGAGAACAACTTAAAGTGTAACGTAAAGGAATTTTCAGCAGCTGTAGGTACATATTTGGTGTTTACTCAGCAAATATTTATTGAGCACCTACCCTCTACTACTCACTGAATTAGGTGCTGGGAATACAACAATGATCAGGGTGAACATAGTCTTTGACCTTTGAAATTCACAGGCTAGCAGAATCAGATTCCAACTTCTTCAAATAATGAAACACTTCTGGATTTCAATTGTATTGTCTGTAAAATATGGATGAGGACACTTCATCTACCGAAGGACAAAGGACTCAACCAGATGGTTTCTTTTTTTATTTTTTAGAGATGGAGTCTCACTCTGTCGCCCAGGCTGGAGTGCAGTGGCATGATCTTGGCTCACTGCAAGCTCGGCCTCCCGGGTTCACGCCATTCTCCTGCCTCAGCCTCTTGAGTAGCTGGGACTACAGGTGTACACCACCGTGCTGGGGTAATTTTTTGTATTTTTAGTAGAGACAGGGTTTCACCGTGGTCTCAATCTCCTGACCTCGTGATTTGCCTGCTTCAGCCTCCCAAAGTGCTGAGATTACAGGCATGAACCACCGCGACCAGTCTCTTCTTTTTTTTTTTTTTTTTTTTTTTTGAGACAGAGTCTCACTTTGTCACCAAGGCTGGAGTGCCGTGGCGCAATCTTGGCTCACTGCAACCTCCACCTCCCAGGTTCAAGCAATTCTCCTGCCTCAGCCTCCTGAGTAACCAGGATTAGAGGCGCCCGCCACCACGCCTGGCTAATTTTGTATTTTTTAGTAGAGACAAGGTTTCACCACGTTGGTCAGGCTGGTCTCGAACTCCTGACCTCAAGTGATCCACCTGCCTTGGCCTCCCAAAGTGCTGGGATTATAGGCGTGAGTCACCACGCTCAGCCCCGATGATCTCATGAAGTCCCTTCTACCACTGTGATTCTCATCTGCCACATGCACCACCGTCCCTTCTCTGGTGTCTTCTTATTCTTCCCAAGAATGCCTCTCTCTGGTTCATCCAGTTCTCTTGTCTCACATATTCATACAAATACAGACATACAGCCAATTCATAGTTGGTTCATCTGTAACATTCAAAACAGCACCGTAGGCGAATTAAATGTCATGCAGAGACTCATTGTCTACATCTTTGGGCCTCTGAAGCAAGGCAGGGGGGAAAAGCCATATCAACTTTGGAGTCTTTGGGGTAAAAAAAAAAAAAAAAAAAAAAAAAAAAAAAAAAAGGAACTGACAGGCAAATCCAAAAAGCTTTTCTTCCTACACTGAAAATAAACTCCTTCAGCTCTGGGGCTCACCCAGCTAAATGTGGACAAAGCAGCAGTCACCCAGATGACATGCAAAGCCCTAATGGCACATCCAACGGAGTCATTGTGCTAATACCACATCGCTCTGTCACTGTCACAACGTTGTGCCCCTTAAAATACCCGGAGTCATTTGGGCTCTTTTGTAATGAAGAGAGGTGTGGGAGGCAATCTTTCTGTGAGAGAACATTGAAAAGGAGGGGTTGTCGGGAATGTTGGCAAAGAACATGCTATATACTTAAGCTTGTGGCACCTCTCACTGCTATAATTGTGAGTGATGGAGGTGGGAAGAAGGAAAGCAGACGTCCTTGATAGGGGGATTGGCATGAAACAGATAAGCATGAAGACTGGCTAAATCATCGTCAGACAGGGAATACACAGAGAACAAAAGTCCCCAAGGGAGTTGCACCAATCCACTTGTTGCAGGACAAACTCAGATCCCTGATGATCTCTGTCCCATCTTCTGCCCTTGACAAAGACCTCAGTGCTCATTCTCTCATTCATTCAGTATTTTCTGGTGGAACACTTCGGATGTTCCAGGTACTATTCCAGGTACAACCATGATGAGCAAAACAAACACTAAAAACTCCCACTAGGAAAAAAAAAAAAAACTGCTCATAAGAAATACACCTTAAATATAAAGATGCATGGAAAAATTTAAAACAGAATAGCATATTAAACCCCTCGAATTTAGAAGGAAATAAAGAACAGAAATAAAAACAAAAACAAATTTACAATCCAGAAAAATCAACAAAACCAAAAATTGTTCTTTGAGAAGACTAATGAATTTGATAAACTTCTAGCAAGACTAATAGATACAAATAAATAAGAGGGAGAAAGCAGAGATTATCACTATCAGGAATGAAAAAAGGACATCACTACAGATCCTATGAATGTTTTAAATGATAATAAGGAGATATTAGGAGTTTTATGCAACTAAATTTGAAAATAAGAATCCAATGGATAAATTACTTCAAAAAGTAACTTATAGTAATTGATACAAGAAGTAGAAAAGCTTAATGGTTCTCTTTCAAAGAAATTAAATCTGTAACTTATAAGAGACATAAAAAAGACAAAACAAAAGGAAGTTTGAACCTTATTAAATTTTTTTTTGCATTGACTCCATGATTCCCCCCACCTCCTTTTTTGTCTGTTTGTTTGTTTTTGTTTTGTTTTTTTGAGATGGAGTCTTGCTCTGTCGCCAGGCTGGAGTGCAGTGCCACGATCTCAGCTCACTGCAACCTCTTCCTCCCCGGTTCAGGCAATTCTCCTTCCTTAGCCTCCCGAGTAGCTGGGACTACAGGGGTGCACCATCATACCCACCTAATTTTTGTATTTTTTTTTAGTAGAGACGGTGTTTCACCATGTTGGCCAGGATGGTCTCCATCTCTTGACCTCATGATCTGCCCACCTTGGGCTCCCAAAGTGCTGGGATTACAGGAGTGAGCCACTGCACCCGACCTATTCTTTCAATATGGTAAATAACAGATTGATTCTTCACTGTGTTAAATTACAACTTGGTAGAAACCACAAAAAAACAAAAACAACTTAAAAAAAAATACCTCCAAGCCCAGATATCTCCATGGGTGAATTCTAAGGAAGAAAATACTTCAATCTTACAAAATCTTCCAAACAGTAGAAAAAGAGAGCATATCTAACCTGTTTCATTAAAGAAACCTAACCTTAATAACAAAACTTCACAAGAGAATTGCAAGAAAAATTATAGGCCAGTTTCTATTGTGAAAACAGATAATGGAATCTTAAAAAATCAAACCCAATGATATAGAAAAAACATATCACAACAAAGGTGATGTCGCTCCAAGGTTGCAACGAAAAATCAATGTGATTCACTATATTAAAAGAATATAGGAGGAAAATCATGATCAATGCAATAGTTGCAGGAGAAAAATTTAGTAAAGTTCAACTTGTATTTTATTAAAAACACCTAACAAATTAGGAATAGAAGGAAACTTTCTTAGTCCTAAAAAGGGTGTCTATAAAAAACCTACAGCAAAGATTATGTTTAATGAGAAAACAGTGAAACTTTTCCATTGAGACTGTGAATGAGATAAGAATTCCATTATTGCCACTACTATTTAATTTATAACTTAAGGTCCTAGCCAGAATAATAAGATAAGAGAAATAAAAAGGGCATAAGAATTGGAAATGAAAAATTAAACTACCATTACTCACAGATGACAGGATTACATATATAGAAAATCCAAAAGACTCTTCACATACACTACTAAAATTGATAAGTGGATTTATCAAGATAGCTGAGTACAGCTAAATTAATGTGTATATTTATACACTAGCAACAAAAACTAGAAAACAGAACTTTAAAAATAATGCCAATTACAATAGCATCAAAATGAATTTAATAAAAGATATATCAGCTGGGCATGGTGGCTCATGTCTATAATCCCAGCACTTTGGGAGGCTGAGGTAGGCGGATCACAAGGTCAGGAGTTCAAAACCAGCCTGGCCAAGATGGTGAAACCACATCTTGACTAAAAATACAAAAATTAGCCAGGTGTGGTGGGCAGGTGCCTGTAATCCCAGCTACTTCAGAGGCTGAGGCAGAGAATTGCTTGAACCCAGGAGGCAGAGATTGCAGTGAGCCAAGATCGTGCTACTACATTCCAGCCTGGGTGACAGAGTGAGATTCCATCTCAAAAAAATAAAATAAAATAAAAGATATATCAGATCTCTACACGTAATAGTATAAAACATTAATGAGAAAAAGTATATAATGAATGGATGATTATATTACTTTCATGAATGAGAAAACTCAATATTATTATAAAGATGTCAGTTCTCCCCAGTATTCTATAGATTCAATGCAGTCTCAATCAAAACCCTAGCAAGAGATTTTTAGTAAAAATTGACAAGATAATTCTAAAGTATATACAACTGATCCTTGAACAACACATGTTTGAACTGTTTGGGTCCGCTTATATGCAGATTATTTTCAATAAATATATTGGAAAAAAATTTTGGACCTTTGCAACAATTTGAAAAAAATCACAGAACTGTGTAACCTAGAAATATCAAAAAAGTTAGGTATGTCATGAATGCACAAAATATATGTAGATATTAATCTATATCATTTACTAACATAAAATATACACAGATTATAAAAAGTTAAAATATATCAAAACTTATCCACACACAGACTGTCCGTGGTACCATTTAGTTAAGAGAAATGTAAACAAACGTAAAGATGCAGTATTAAATCAAAACTGCATAAAATTAACTGCATGTGTAACTGTACTACTGCTATATTTTTGTAGCCACCGCCTGTTGCTATTGCAATGAGCTCAAGTGTTGCAAATATCTGCTTCAAATGCCATGTGACAATAATCATCTCTGAGTGAGCAATTGTCTCCAGTAAATTGCATGCTGTAATAAAAAGTGATCTCTCATGGTTCTTGCATAGTTTTCATTGTGTTTAGAGCAATACTGTAAACCTTGAATAACATCATGGGACCCATAAGAAGTGTCACTACTAGTGATGCTGGAGTGTTCCCAAGAAGTAGAGAAAAGTCATGACAGTATAAGAAAAAGTTAAATTGCTTGATATTTGCCATAAATTGAGGCCTACAGCTGTGGCTACCTGCTATTTCAAGATAAATGAATCCAGCATACAGATCATTGTAAAAAAGAAAAAAAGAAAAGAAAATTTTGAAGTATTGTAGCAGCTATGTCAGCAGGTACAAAAACCTTATACTTTTTGTGAAATATCTTTTTACCTCATATTAAAAATGCAGCTTTTACATGGGTGCAGGATTGCTATAAGCGAGGCATACCTATAGACTAATTTGATTTGAGAAAAATTGAAGTCATTGTATGACAAAGGAAAAGGAATGTGAATTATCTAAAGCTGGAGAATTTAATTGTCAGCAAAGGATGGTTTGATAATTTTAGAAAGAGATTTGACTTAAAAAATGTCAAGCTAACAGGAGAAGCAGCTGCCACCAACCAAGAGGCAGCAGAGGATTTCCCAGGCACCACTGAAAAACATCATGGAGGAGGAAAGATGTCTACCTTAAGTGGTTTTAATGGAGACAAAAGTGCCCTATTTTGAGGAAAAAACATACCACAAAGGACATTTATTAGTAAGGGAGAGAAGTGAGCACTAGGAGTTAAAGCAGGAAGGAATAGGCTAACTCTACGGCTTTGTGAAAATGCAGTTAGGTTTATGATCAGGACCTTCCCTACCCATAAAGTTGCTAACCCCCAAGCCTTGAAGGGAAAAGATAAACACCAGCTGCCAGTCTTTTGGTTGTACAATAAGAAGGCCTGGACAACAAGAACCACTTTTCTGGATTGGTTCCATCGATGCTTTGTCGCTGAAGTCAGGAAGTATCTTGCCAATAAAGGACTACCTTTTAAAGTTCTTTTGACATCACATAAAGCCCCTGGCTGAGCAGAAACTCTCAAATTCAACACTGAAGGCATTGAAGTGGTCTACTTGCCTTCAAACACAGTCTCTAATTCAGCCTCTAGATCAGGGGGTCACAAGGACCTTTAAGGCTCATTACACACAGTACCCTATAGAAAGGATTTTCAATGCTATGGAAGATAACTCCAATAGATAAAATATAAAAGTCTGAAAGGCTATACCATTGAAGATGCCATCATTGTTACAGTAAAAGCTGTGAAAATCATCATGCCCCAAATAATAAATATCCACTAGAGAAAACTGTGTCCATATGTTTTACATGACTTCATAGAATTTATGACAGAGCAAATCAAGGAAATCATGAAAGAGATTGTGGATATGCCATAAAAGATTGGGGGTGAAGGGTTTCGAGATATGAATCTTGGAGAAAATCAAAAGCTAACAGACACCACATCAGAGGAACTAACAGAAGATGACTTGGTAAAGATGAGTGCTTCCGAACCAGTGCCAGATGATGAGGAAGAAGATATAGAAGCAGCAGTCCCAGAAAACAAGTTGACATTAGACAATCTGGCAGAAGGGTTCTTATTATTCAAGACTGATTTTGTCTTCTTTTATGACATGTGCCCTTCTATTATACAGGCACTGAAACTAAAGCAAATGGTGGAAGGAGGATTGGTACCATACAGAAACATTTTTGAAGAAATGAAAAAACAAAAAAAAGAAATTATGTTTTTCCATAAAGTTACAACACGTGTGCTTGCCATCCCTTCCACCTCCTCCACCTCTTTGACCCCTGAGACAGTAAGACCAACCCTTCCTTTTCTTCCTCCTCCTCAGCCAACTCAATATGAAAATGAAGAGAACGAAGACTTTTATGATGATCCACTTAGCCTTAATCATAGTAAATATGTTCTCTTCCTTATGATTTTCTCAAGATTTTCTTTTCTCTAAGAATACAGTATATAACACATATGTCATATAAAATATGTATTAATGGACTGCTTATGTTATCAGTAATGCTTCCAGCCCACAGCAGACTATTAGTTAAGTTTTGGGGGTCTCACAAGTTATATGTGGATTTTTGATCAAGAGGTGGTCAGCATTCCTAGCCCTCATGTTTTTTAAAGGCTAAATGTACACATAAATGCTGAGAGAAAAAAAAAATAACCAAGACAAATCTGAAAATAGAGAACAAATTTAGAAGAATTATATCACCACATGACTTTTATTATAAAGTTACATTTATTAAGAAACTGTATGGTATTTGGTACAAAGAGATACAATGGAACAGAATAGAGTCGGGAAGCAAACTCACACACGTGGTCAGGATATGTTATGATAAAGGTGACATATGGTAACACAGAAAAGAAAGACTTGTCAATAAATAGTGCTAGGTCAATTGGATGTCCACATAAAAAAAAAGGAATCTTAACTCCTGCTCACAACACACATAAAAATCAATTCCAGGTGGATTGGAAACTAAATGTGAAAAATAAACCCATAAAAGTTCTAGAAAACAAAACAGGAGACTGTCTTTATGACCTTAGGACAGGCAAACTTATTTGGTCAACCTGACAGTTATATGTATACTCAAAAATTGAAGGAGGGGGTCTCTTGTGTGGGATTGTAGATTGCAGTAGCTGTATAGCAAAGAGCAGTTATGAATGTGATATCTCTATGTATGAGTCTACCCTCCACGGAACCATCCCAGCTGTCTTAAAGAAAACTCAGAGTCAAGTAGCACCAAACTGGAAAAGGAATGGGGTCAAGGACTATTGCCTACAGACCAGACAGCATTCTCCCAGGAAGCCCCTAGTGAGAGGCTTCCCTGAGTAAACTCTATCTACTCCAGAGTCTGGCCCTCAATGTCAGTTACTCACAAACCTGATGCATCAGCCCTTACAGTTGATTTGTTTCTCAGGTCAAACTCACCACGCCTGAGCATTCCAATGAAAAATAAAACCTTGCAAAGACCAGGGCCCACATGTGCTCAGGTGAACCCATCACCTTCTCACAGGCAAGCCACATGGGAAGTCGATTTGTGATTGCAAGATGGATCAGAGCAAGGAGAGTGCATCACACGACTGAGATAGTCAGTGGCATTAGGCTGCAGTAGCATGGTTCAGCCGGCTCCCCTCCAGAGAGACCTGAAAGTCCAGCCCTTGGACAGAGTTCCCTCTTCCCTACAGATGTTGGGATGGGTCCTACCTATTCTTTCCTCCAGTGCTCTTTCCCTTGCTTCCATAGGTGACCAGGCCATGAGAGGGTCATGCTTTGTTTGGGTATGGTAATCTCCTCAAGTGTCATGGTTTCTCCTGGGAGAGGAAGGATCTGTAGGGTGACTTGACAGTCTCTGCTGTTAGGTTCATTGGCCTTCAGATGGAAATCTTCTTTCTCTCATGTGCTTTTATAGAAGATATCTGATTCTGCCTTCGGTATGCATCAAGAGAAAAGTTTATCCTCAACTAGAATTTCATCAGAGATGATCACAGAGAGTTGGTTGCATACTAGAATGACCATACACAAGTGGTCTTCATCTAAGAACTGTAACATAAGCCAGTTGCCCAAGAAGAAATCGGCCAACCATAGGGTCTTTCAATACTGTGGCTTTAAACACACTATAGTGACTATGGCAGTAAACATAACTCAGCCACAGTGCAAGGATAGGGTCACAGGCTGAGATCTGATTTCTAAGTCTGGAAGCACTCTTCCTCTATTGAATCTACAAATCATCTATTGGGATAGGGCCTCTGGAGGTAGATCCACATCATGCATGAATTCACCTCTGTGTACCTCAGGTCTATCTTATCCCTGAGGAAGAATGGCAACCGTTTTGCTTGACAGTAGAGGTGCACCTGCCAAAAACACAACATCTGCCTGCTGATGTCTCACATTCTTTTGCTAATTGACAAGGTTTTCCATTCTCTGATTAGAAGTAAGCACTCAGAATGAATTGCTTCTGAGAAAAAAAAAACCACTGACTTAAGAATCAAGCAAAACTGGAAGTAATTGAAATTAGAATCTTTCCTTACAGCAGTGCCCACAATGGTACCTAGCACATAGTCAGCATGCAATAAAGATCAGTTGATGAAATGAATGAATGAATCGATAGGGAAAAGAATTTGCTAGGGGAGACAGTGAGAGGTAGAAGTGTGTTGATGGTGGTGATGGGGGTGGAGAATTTTACAAAAGGTTCTAAGGGAAAGGACAAAAGGGCTGGCGGCTAGAAGGCATGCCTTACTATCTCACAATTTTTCCAAGGCCTTGCTCTGAGACTCATAATCATGGAAATGGATTAGCATCAGAACCATGCCCTGTGGGAACTACTACAAAGCAGGAGGCACGTCTTTCAGAACTGGTAGAGGATAAGATCATGGATTGAGGAGTGACCTTCGTGAGTTATTAACTTCTCTAAGTCTGTTTCCCCATCTTAAGAAAAAAAATTGTAGTAATGTTAGATTGCAAAGTTGTAAGAGTCGGAAACAAATAATGAACCTAAGCCCTCTATATAGTGCCTAGCACACATTAGAACAGTAAAAGTCCAATAAAAATAACTACTTCCATTGTTTTTATTTATATTGGAGCAAAGCTGCATGCTGTTGTGCATGGGGCTGAGCTGGTCCTCAAAAGGCCTCATTGGAATCAGCCAACATGCTCCAATGTGGCTGAGGAGCTCACCACAATGCAAACAGGGATCTCTTGAGCCTCAGGACATCACTGTTGACATTGCTACCTGAGTAAGCATATGTCTGCAAATAAGACCTTAGATGATCAAATTCACAAGGCCCGATTTCAAATTTTTCAAAGAACTTAAGCATAAGAAACAATGTTTTGATCAGAACTTTTTGCTGTATTGCGAGGAATAATTAAGAATATTTAGCATGTCCAACTTCAAAGCCAAAGACAGACCACATTGTACTCTGTGGTTAGCTGTCTTTTATAGACCATGCAAAGTAGAAAGTGCTGCAGACAAAGACATAGCACTTGGGCATCACCCAACAAGTCCTTGTATACATTCTGTAGATCATCCAATTACCCAAAGATATCTGGGAGGAGTGTTCTCAACCTTAGTATGTTTAGGTTATTCGATTATTGGGATGGGAATGAGAGGAAATGGCTGGAAAAATTATCTAATTGGTACTTATGTGCAGGGACTGTGAAAAGACTTGCCTTCCGGAAGTATGCCCAGTCTACAGACTCTCTCTGTAATACTGGAGGCAAAAGGCTTCATCCTTTCTCTTGTACAACATAGGGAGCAAACTGTCATGGCTTTTACAGTAAGAGGTCAGGAAGATGCTTTGTGAACACCAAATGGACCAGGCTTTTCCCACCATTCTTCACCATCCAGTAAACATTCTGTTGGTGTCCAGGGGCCACAGAACTGGATAACAAGACATGGGATGGGGAGACAGAGGAAGGTGGAGATGTGCTCTGTCCTGGCAATACTTCTCCAACTCTAGCCAATATTCTGGGAGTTCATGCCTCGGAGCTATGTCCAGAAGGAGGAACACTCCCTTGATGATCCTAGCTTTGCACACTTGAGTTTTAGATCCAGCGTGCTGCTTATCAGCCGTATGGGCAAGTTACTCATGTTCAGCCTTAGTTTAGTCATCTGCAAATCTAGGCAAATCACAGAAAATAGAGTTCCAGCTCACACAACTGCTGGGAGAATAAGATAATGCATGAAGGAGCTAAACACAGTGCTTAATGACATGAATAAATGATTATTTGCATGGGTTTATTAGCAATTTTCTCGCAACTTGCACACAAATAGCCAAGCAAAGCCCTCATCAACTCCCCACCCTGTGTTTGAGCTCCTTCTGCCACTCTGAAACCGGTGTGCCTTTCACTCTGTTCTTTTCCTTCTCTTTCTACTCTGCCACATTTAGGGCCATTATTCCCAATCCTTTCCCATACTTGGCTGTTCTTCTGTTTAACATCCTCCCTCAAAATTCACCCTTCCCAAACATCTTGACTTCCTTCTCATACTACCATCCCATACAAAACACACACAAGCCTCTCCCTCTCAAAGCAAGAGGCTTGAAAGGAAGGGAGCAAGGAGGAGGAGCAAGCAAGCTCACTGCCATTCTTTGTCTAGGGCCCGCCTCCCTGGGGTTATGCTTTATTTCCTGTTCGTCTTATTTCAGGCCTATGCCCAGGGGGCACCGCCAGCATTTCACTTTCTTTCCACGTGACCCTGATGAACCTTTTGTGTTTGGCAGACATTAAATAAGAATTGGCATTACAACAAAGGTAGAGATAGGCAGGAGGTAGCCCTGCTGGGCAAAGCATTCATTCAGGTGATAAGGAAGAAAAATGTTCTCTCCCCATTTCTTCTTCCTAAGCTGAACTTTCCTTTGTGGATACTGAGGGCCCAGCTCTGGGTGTGGCCATCTCTTCTGATGCTAAAGCTGTCTGTGTGGTCCAGGCTGTGGCAGAAGATTGAAATGATCAGGAGACACCCTGCCCCAGCCCTGGAGGCTCAGAAACCTCCGTCCATCATTCATGAGTTGCAGTAATAATATACAATCAGTAATGAGAAATGTGTAAGAAATCTTCAGAAATAAGAAAGGAGGCAGCTGTAACAGTAGCAGAGATGTCCCAAGGAAAAGAACAGAAAAGCACTGGTCACAAAGCCCTGGCATGTGACTAGAACAGAGGAGAGGGAGAAGGTGGCATCGAGCAAAGCAATCCTGCTCAGAAATGCCAGGCTTGGGGCTTCTCTGTGCCCTGGGGTCTCCTGTAGACATGCCTCTGCATTCAGTCTCATCCATTCCCAATGGTTCTCATGTTCACCCAGCGCTCTCCATTCTCACTGGTGGTCACAACAGTGTTCCGGTCATTCCTTGCCTCCCTCTACTCACATACCTCTGCCCAAACTATTTCTCCAGACAGTTTTCATAATGGGTCTCCTCTGTGGAAACATCTGCTGTAGTCCCCCTTGTCTGCAGGATAGAGCCCAGTCTTCCAAGCCTGACAATCATGGTTTGGTCATCACTGCCTACTTCTTAAATCCTATTTCCCACTAATTTCTTCAGCTGCTCCATAGGTATTCTCCAGTCTTTCTGCTTTTTCTCCCACCATTATCCTCACCTGGATATCCTCACTGTTCCTTGCTCCTCCCTGTCTTCCCACATCATACCCATCCACACTGGTTATTCTCCACTTACGTGCCCCTCCCTCACCTACTCTCCGCCCTTCTCTGTGCCCTGAGATGTGAGGCCCTACAAATCGCATCACCCGGCTCCCTAGCCCTCTAGTTTCTAAGAGGTGGCACCAGAAGCGTCAGTGTGGCAATTCGGGCAGGTTGAGGTCCCTCTGTGGTCACAGTCAGGCAGCCCCTCTTCCTTCCTCACCAGGCTCTAACAACCCCATTTCCTCACCTTGCTCCTTCAGGCCCAGGAGTAGAAATGACATCCCACAGTAGCTAATCCCTAGGGTCTAAGTATGGCTTCTCAATCCCATATTCCTGTCCACATCCCTGAAATGGTGCCATCACTAATCCTCTTCAAAACCCAGCTGAAGTTGCCTTCCGTTTCCTGCCAGGATCCTGCCTGAAACGCCATCTTTCCAGCCTCATTCCGAATCTCCACCTCCTGCAGCAAACTTTCTTCGCCTCTGTAGTTAAAAACGATTGCTCATGTCTCATCACTCCCCAGCATCCTTACTTAATTCCAACACTCTCATGGAGCTTTGTAGTTTTCAAAGTATTTGACATAAATGAACTCATCTTTTCCTCACAACAACCCTGAAAGATAGACAAGGTATTATTACCATTAATAATCTCATTCGCATTTTGCAGAGAGCTGAAGCTTCTAGAGAATAAGAGCCATGGCCAGGAACGCCCAGCTTTTAGGCTGTCAAAACTCAAGCAGTTCAGGCCACCACATGGGATGCTGGGATCGCAAGAATATAGACCAGTGGGGAAGGGGAGGAAGGTATGTCCACCTAGACAGGGCTGAAAGGTATGTGCATGTCTATAAAGCATCCAAGGAAATGAAACACAGCGGGTGTGACAACAAAATTTAAGAACCAATCCTCAAAAAGTAACAACCTTTATTTGGTGAAAGTGCATATACACACAGCTGATAATCATAACACAAAACAGAACAGGACTAGGTAGGAGGGGCCTTAAGGACAAGAATTCTTTATTCTGTCTTTTAGAACATCCCACCCTGCTCCACTCTCACCTTGTGCTTAAATCAAAGCCCTAGGCACAAAAGTGTTCGAGATAGATTCATTCAGCCTCTACAATGGACCATCCGGGGTGCCATATCCTGGAGACACCACAGTGAACAGGACAGACATAGCCCAGCTCTCATAGAGCTTATGTTTAGTAGGTAGAATGGCATTAAACATTCCAAAAACAACTGGAATGTTATAATGGTGGTAAGTATTCCAAAGAAAAATTGAAAGGGTCATGAGTGTGATTTCTGAGAGGGACTGACTTTGTTTAGGGTCAATGATCAGGGTGGATTTTTCCGGAGGATATGTCCTTTAGGACATATCCTCAGGTGTAAACACTGAGATGGAAACAATAAGTAGGAATTAACCCAAATGGGAGGGGCCACTGAAGGAAGAAACCCTCAGGCATGCAGAACAGCATGTCCAAAGGTCCTGAGGTTGATGGAGTTGGTGGGAGTGAGGGTTGGGAGGTGATTCTCACAAGCCAGCATGGGTAAAATAAGGGCTAGCAAGGCTGGAAAGGCTGGCAGAGGCCATTCGCCTTATGTATCATGTTAGCTTTGGGTCTGTATTTCAAATGAATCCAGTAAAGGTTTTATAAAAAGGGAAGTGACATAGGACATTTGCATTGTTTAAAAATCCTTCTGGCCACAGAGTAGAGAACTGATTGAGGAGAAATAAGGAAGAAAGCTGGAAGGACAGTCAAGAGGGTGCTGTAGCCATCGGGGCAAAGAAGATGGTGGCCATGTCAGGGTAGATGTAATGGGGAGGACTGGGGGCAGCCAGGGATATATTTTGGGGGTAGCATCCATACGACCTGCTGTTGGATGGGAGACAGACAAGAGGGTGAAGGAGTGGGGGAAAAAGAAGGACAATGTGAGGCTTTTGGCTTGGGCAACTCCATAGGTGGTAGAGCTGTTTTACTAGGACAGGCAGGTGGGAAAGAGAACAGAGGGATCAAGCCTTCAGTTGAAGGCTTGGTAGCCTCAGGTATTTAGAACAGTGCTAACAGTAGGTGATTAGATATGAGTCTGGAGCTCAGAAGAGAGTTTTGGGCTGGAAATAGAAATTCGACTCATTGGTGTATAGTCAAGAGACTTCAACAAGATCTCCTGGAAGGAGAGGGAGTGATAATAAATGAGAGCCCCAAAGGAGACGAAGCAACCAGAAAGATGGACGGAAACAGGACAGTGCGATGACACTGAAGTCATGAGCTTTAAAGAGAGAGAAAGCAACTGTGTTGAATGCCACTGAGAGATAAAGCAGAAGAGATTGATCTGTATACTATACTGAAGGTAACATGGCTGAGTTTCAAATTCCCAAATTACCCCCAAGTTTATATCCAGCACATTAGGATAAATGTCTATGCCAAAATCTCCATCTGGACAAATACCTACCATGTGAAGCCTGAAATCTCAATATGCTGAGAAGCTCAAGAAGATGACACACCCTGTACCCCATTCCCTTGACTGGCTCAGCAATTCTTCCCACCCAAGATAGCCCAGGACACTGCAACCCAGGAACGGCCTCCCGGACTCCCAGACTCTGACAGTGGCAGGGGTTGCTCTGAGGGCCACTGGGAGGTGTCAGAAATAGCTGCATAGATAATACAATTTGTGCTTGCTCCCGACCTGCTAAGAACACTTGGTGTTGATTAAATCTTCATACCTCCTTGAATAGATTTTTTTTCTCTTTCTGTTTTTTTTCCCCTGTGTTTCTCTTTTGGTAGTTTTTATTCCTGTTTCAAAAACATAAAGAAAATAAAACAATACAATACTCTTCTTTGCTTGCATGTGTTTGGCTTGAGCTTGAGCTGCCAGTGCTGCCCTGGGCATGGCTTTGGCTTACAGAAGCACCTGGAAGACGATGCACTAGGCAGGGCTTCCCAGCCCCCACCTGTTTTCTCCCCCACTCCGCCCTCCCCTGCTTTTTCTTCTGCTTCTGTCTCCCCACTTGCATGTGGTCCATTCACCGCTTCTTTAGGCAGGTTTTTGTCCATTTATGCCCCTTTCTCTTGCATCTTGGAACTCTTCCTGCTTGTTCTAATTTCTTTGTTTCCTCCGAAAATTGCCTCCTAAGTTAAACACATGAATGTATAAGCATGCATGCACACACTCAAAAGCACTTTCTTTTCTCTCCCTCTCCTTCACTCAATCTCTGGACAGCCCTCCTTATTTCCATTCTCAGAGAAGAGTTATCAACTAGACAGCATAGCTTTCCGAGAGAAGACAAATAACTGCCCATTCCTCCTCCTGACTCAGAATGACAAATGAGGCCTCTCTCATGCCTCCGACGCTGGGAGTTTGGGGTCACTGTCCTCCCCATGTCCTACAAATTGGACTTAGAAAGGGAGAAAAGATTCACTCTGACCTCTGTTAAGAAACTCCCTGCTAGATTAAGCAAGGCATCCCTGGGCCAAGTTCCCACCCTATGAGGATCAGAGTGGCTCTGAGAGGCCCCCGCTCCTCCCTCGTCTCCTCCTCCAGCTAAGATATGGGATCAGATCCAGTCAGAGGTTAAAATAGGGCAAGGTGTGTAGTAAGCACAGTTCCACTTCAGTCCCACAGGAATTGTGACAGGCGACCCAATTTCATCTCAAGTGACTTGGCAGCAGCTCACCTTTGTCAATAGAAAGTGGCATTAGAAGCCTAATTACATGCAGTGTGAGGCCTGGCACTGTGCAGAGAACCTCCTAGTCCAGATGTAAATAGTGCCTGCAGGGGCCAAACCCAACTGCTCCTTCTCCTCCCACTTTCCACGTCCCAGTCTCATCCTAAGGAAAGTGTAGCCAACCTGGGCTTCTCCTCTGAAACGATCCCTCAGCTACCGCTTTTCATGAAAAATACCATCTCAAGCTTGCCTGGAAGAAGAGGGGAAAGTTCTATGTGTTATATTGAACCCAGATATCTAAAAGTGGGGTTTGGGGTCCTGGTTACTCCCCCAAAAGGAGGGCTGACAGGGAGGGTTCCCCAAAAGCTCACACCCTAGTGGTGAGTGGGACCCCAGTCTGAGATAAGGTTGGGATGGAATTAGTCATGAGCCACAAGCCTCAGAAAGCAATGAAACTTGAAGACTGGACCTCTGGGCGCCATTCATGGAGTCAACAAAGACCTTCCTTCCAAGTCAGGATGAGTGCAGCAAACACCAGAAGCCTGGCCTCTCCCTTAAAACCAGCGCTTCCAGGATGTGAATGGCTGTCTGGCTCTGCAACCCACAGGGTAGGGCAAGGCACAGAGGGCAGTGGGTCACAGGGCAGTCGCCAAGCCTCATTTTCACTTAATGGCACACATCTCCTACCAAGTGAGCAGCTCGGTGGTGGCTGCACACCTACCTCCCCGTCCCCCGACACCTGACAGTCAGCCAGCACATATCACCAGAGACTCAGAGCCAGGGAGACAGGCAGGCAGAGGCAAGAACAGGAGGCAACAAGACATTGGCCCCTCTGAGAGCTATAGATTAGTCCTAGGCTATTAAGAATTCCTCAGAACAGAGGATCAAAGGTGAGAAATGCTCAATAGCATCTGACCAGTCTTCATACATCCCAAAGCCTCTAGGACTTTCATCAAAAAGACAGCCCTACTTTAACATTCTCTCTTATGGGGGGGAAAAAAAAAGTGTCCTGAGCAAAGTCTCCGGCTAGGTGCAGTATTGGGGCATTGGTGGGGGGTTGCTTTTCTCTCTTGGAAATACTACTTACAGTGTTCTTCACACATGCATGCCTCATGAAAAGTGCATTTCCACACACAGATAGCTACTCTCCACAACAACATTACACATCAAAATGTAACACATAAGTGTATTAAACATCAGTCTATCATCCTAAATGGCCCTTGAACAGCACTTCTTTTGAAATGGCTGTAGCATAATCAACAAGAGCACAGACCCTGCCGACAGGCAGCCTTGGTTTTCTCAACTGTAAAATGGGAATACAATCTTTCTACCTCAAAGGGCTATTGGGAAAATTAAGTGGGTTTATATCCACAGAGTGCTCTTAGAACAGCACCTGGCATATAATACGTGCTCTGTGAATGTTTGGTGTCATTCCTTACCCTCATCCTTTCACCACAGTAAACATCCCCAAGGATATAAGCAAGGGGCCTTCCAATTCTTAAGGCTAGTAGGTTTTAAGATTCATTCACCTCTGATTCATTCACAGATTCAAACCCTACCCAGAGGTGTTTAAGGCCTGCTATGGCACCTGAATGAGGTATTTAAGGCTTGTTGAGCCTGGATGGAGGCCTCCTCATTAGGAGGCCCTTGGCAATTCCGATCCCCCTCCCATCCCCCAGCAAGAGAGCCTAGAGTAATTTTTGTGCATAAATATGGATCTTGTGGACTCAATGAATGGTTGTTTTTATTAATACAACCTCAATGAGCTCTTTTGTGGATTCATCTAACCCTAAACCTGGGATGTTCAGTTTGCCTAATAATACTAAGGACATCCCAGCAAATAGTTCAACCCTGCTAAGGCCAACTGGCTTCTAGTGTGGCAATGCTATTCTGAGAGCACAGCTTAGGTCCCTAATGGCAGCCAACCATCTCAGAAACGCAGCCCACTGATCACCAAAGGGCCTGGTGCAAAGACTATGGGAGTAACAGTAACTAGAACAAATACAGTGCATTGACTACCCTCCCATCCCATGAACTCATGTTCTATCATTTATCCATTCAGCGAATATTTGTTAAATATAGGTTGAGCATCCCAAATCCAAAAATCTGAAATCTGAAATGTTTCAAAATCCAAAACTTTTTGAGAACCAACATGATGCTCCAAGGAATCCTCATTGGAGCATTTCAGATTTCACATTTTCGGATCTGGGATGCTCAACCAAAATAATACAAATATTCCAAAATCTGAAAAAATCCACATCTGAAACGCTTCTGGTCCCAAGCATTTCTGACGAGAAGTAACTCAATCTGTACTTATCTTCTGCCAAGTATTAACCTGAGCACCAACTGTTTGCAGCAGTGTGTGAGACAAAAGTCCTGCCCTCGTGAAGCTTGTACTCTGGTGGGCTGACTTAGCCAACAAACAAAATAAACAGGCAAAGTATATACTGTGGTCGCTACTGATAAGCTCTCTGGAGAGAAATACATCTGAAAGGGAGTTAAGAGAGTACTGGGAAGGAGGAAGTTCAATTTTAAATAGGGTGGTCAGGAAAGGACTCAACGAGTAAAGACCAGAGGATGGGAAAGAGTGACCCCACCCTGATAACGGGGAAGAATGTTCCACCAAGACCCATGGTAGCAAGGTTCCATCCAAGGCAGAAGCATGCCCGACATGTCATCTGCAGCAAGAGGGCTACTGTGCTGGAGCAGATCAAGGGAAGAAGCAGAAGGCAGTGGAAAAGCAGATCACGGAGGTTCCTATAGACCCTTGCAAGGACTCTGGCTTTTACTCAGCAAGGGAGGAGGAGCTACTTGAGGGTTCTGTGCAGAGTGGGAACATGCTCTGATTTACATTGCCAGGATCATAAGGACAGTCTGAAGTGGGGCAATGATGCAGTCAGGGAGAGACTGCACTAACTCAGGCAAGAGATGGTGGTGGCTTAGACCAGGGTGAAGTGCTGGAGGTCAGGATTGGTGGGCAGATTCTGGATAAATATTGAATATAGAGCCAAAGGAGCTGCTTTGCTAAATGTGAGGTATAAGACAAAATGGAAAGAGTGGTTCCAAGACTTTGTAGCTAGAACATCTAATAATGATATAAGAGGTAGGAAAAATGATGGACAGGTGGATGATGTAATAGCCATCAATAAAATGAGGACCAGGTGGGAGAGAGCAGATGGCTTTGAGCAGGAAAAGAATCACGGGGAGGAGCCGTGTGTTTGGAAAGGGAGCATCCCAGCACTTAGCAGTTCTGAGCAGTGTCTAGCACATGGCAGGCCCTCAATAAAGGTTTGTAGAATGAAAAGGAGTACAGTTACAGAAATAAAAATCAAGCTTTAAAAACATCAGCTTGAGGGAAAATATAATTTTCACAGGAGAAGAACAGCAGACAAAAGCAAAATGAACCAAAACAGAACAGACTCAGACTGAAGAGCTCCCTCCACACCTGAATCTCTACCTGTCCTGCACTTGCAGCTAGCCCATGGGGTGGTAGTGGGAATTCCTATTTTCATCCCCTATGGCAAAGCAGCCCCTGTCATAATAACTTCCTAAAAGGAGCAACAACACTAAATTTGGGTCAATTCCAGAAGAAATAGCCCCAAGAGAAGATGACCAAGTTCTCAGGGCCTTAGTAATAGACCTACTGCAGTGCTAATACACATTAAGCTGTAGTTTCTCAGAGTTAAGTCTTTGGTCCTCTTCTCTGTCTATGCCTTCTTCAAGACTAAGGGACATCAGTCAATCTCATGACTCAAAACACCATTAATAAATTAATGTTTCTCAAGTGTATATCTCTTGCCCTGACCCAGCTCCAGACTCAGACGTCCAGCTACTTACTTCTCATGACATCTCTAGCCAGGCTATCTCATAGACATCAATTAGGCCACTCCAATTTAACATGCCTCCAGCTCAACTCTTGACCTTGCCCAACCATCCTGCCCCTTCTCTCAGCTCCCCTATCTCGGTAGATGGCACCACTATTAACAGATTAATGTAGCTAAAGAGCCAGCCTTGATCTCTCCCATCTCTCCTACCCCACATTCAACCCATTAGCAAGTCCCGCCAGCTCCACCTTCAAAACATATCCCAATCTAACCACTGCTCAGCCCCACCAGCCAGCCATACCAGGCTGCACCACCACTGCCAGCTGCCTGAATCCACTCTTACCCTGCCATGGCCAGTTCTCCACACAGTAGGTAGAATGATTTTTCAGCATATATCAGATCTTCTACCTCATTTGTTCAAAGCACCTCAAAGACTTCCTATCACACTCGAAGTAAAATCCAAACTCCTAATCATGATCAATGAGGCCCAACCTGATTTGGCCCTGACCCTCTCTCTGACCTCTTGCCCCTCGGAGTGCTCAAGCCTCCGTGGCCTGTTGAACACTCCCTGAACCTGCCAAGCAACCATTTTGGGTCACTGCACTTGCTGGCTCTCCATCCAGAATGCTCTTCCACAGATATCCCAGGTCCTTCCCTCCCACTTCTGCAGATTTCTGCTCAGATACCACCTCCTTCCCAGACCACCTCATCTGAAGCATACCGCCTCCCCCCAACACTCTCTGCCCCTTCCTTTGCTTTGTCTTCATATGACTCATCACTACCTGACAGTATACACTTATTTTTTAAATTGTTTAATAGACATCATCACACTAGAATATGAATTCCAGGAAGACGGATTTTGCTTGTTCTTCACTGTATCCCTAACTCCTAGCACAACACCTAGCTATAATCAGTGCTCAACAAATATTTGTTGAATTTAAAAAATGCAACTGGAAATACCAGCAAATGTGCCTCATTTAACATAGGCTTTGTGTTTTCACCTAGCATAAGAATATTCCCTGCTGATAGCTTGATCCTGTATCATTCATTAATTTATTATTCCATCCATCCAGTAATTCACCAGATTTTTACTAAGCATCTACTACATGCCACACAATATGCAAGTGTCTGGCAATAGTCATGAAATAATAGACATCCCTGCACCTACAGAGTTTACAGTGTAGTTAACAGAGCAGAAACTTGATAAATGGTCACACAAATACACACACAAGAGGTGATAAGTGCTATGAAGGAAATAAGATTGTGATTTAAAAAATTATACCAAAAGCACTCAATTTAGATTGGGATTAGGATAGTGCTCTCTAAGGAAGTAACAATTAAGATGAAGCTTGAAGGATCAGTAGGCGTTGGCCAGATGAAGAATACAAAGACATGGAATCAACCTAAATGCCCATCACTGATAGACTGGATAAAGCAAATGTGGTACATATACACCATGGAATACTCTGCAGCCATAAAAAGGAATGAGATCATGTCCTTTGCAGAAACATGGATGGAGCTGGAGGTTGTTATCCTTAGCAAACTAACACAAAAACGGAAAACCAAATACCCCATGTTCTCACTTATAACTGGGAGCCAAATGATGAGAACACATGGACACATGGGAGGGGGGAACAACACACACTGGGGCCTGTTGGAGGGCAGGATGGAGGAGAGGGGAGAGGCTCAGAAAGAATAGCCAGTGGATGGTGAGCTTGGTATCTGGATGATGGGATGATCTATGTAGAAAATCACCATGGCATACGTTTACCTATGCAACAAACCTGCATGCACATCCTGCACATATACCCCTGAACTTAAAACAAAAGTTAGAAATTTTTTTTTTTAAATGGTGGAAACAGCCTGGCCACAGGCAGGAAGCAGGAAAGAGCCTAGACAGCTAGCAGTCATGATAGAGGGAGCACAGTCAATGGAGGAAGCAAGGGCATGAAGTAAGACACAAGAGCATTCCGGGGACAGATTATCAGGGCTATGTGGGACACGGTAAAAGACCAAAGGAGGCACGAAATGGATGAACTAAGGTTCATCAGACTAATTCCCACATTTGAGCCCTGGGGGCACTGAACAAGGACAGTGTCAGACAAAAAGATGTACAGATAAGTCATTGATAATTTCAATAATGAGACAACTGCCCTGATAGAAGGAACACTCTGTAGTCATTAATGGACACTCAGTCCTTTATCACTCACTCCCAATCTCTTCCCCAGTCTCATCTCCAGGCCTTTTCCACCCCAACCCCTTTGTTGTGGCCACTTCCTCAACAGGGCACACAAATGTCATACCTCCACCATGCTTCTGCCCAGGTCCTGACCTCCTTCTCCCCCGGTGAAATTCTGTCTCTACAAGGTTTCTCTATGAAGCCTTTCTTGACTACCTCAGACAGAACACCGCCACTGCCTTTATGGTCCACAGCAGTGGGTCCACAATGCTCAAAGGGACCATAACACTTCCTCAAGGCATCCACTGAACACAAGTATGTCTTGTCTCCCTGAGGGCAGAAGCAAAAGCTCTTCCACCATCCAATGCCTAACAAAAGCCCTGGTAATCGGTCGGCACTCCAACATTTGGTATGTCCATTAAGTTGAAGTGAATTGCCGTAATCATTCATCCATCTCCTCTCACATCCTGCTCTAACAGGGAGTACTGGGGAGAGCACGGGCTTTTCTAGCTCACAAGACAAGGTTCCAGTTGGGCTTTCTACCTTAACAGCCACATGACCTTGGGAGGATCCTTTAACCTCTGTGAGCCTTGAGCACCTGATATGGTTTGGCTGTGTCCCCACCCAAATCTCATCTTGAATTGTAACTCACACAGTTCCCACGTGTCGTGGGAGGAAGCTGGTGGGAGGTGATTGAATTATGGGGGCGGGTCTTTCCTGGGCTGTTCTGGTGATAGTGAGAGTCTCACAAGATCTGATGATTTAAAAAATGGGAGTTTTCTGTACAAGCTCTTATGTTGCCTGCTGCCATCCGCATAAAATGTGACTTGCTCCTCCATGCCTTTGGCCATGATTGTAAGGCCTCCCCAGCCACGTGGAACTGTAAGTTCAATTAAATCTCTTTCATTTGTAAATTGCCCAGTCTCAGGTATGCCTTTACAGCAGCTTGAAAGCGGACTAATACAGTGCCTCATTTATCAAAGGGGGATAAAGCAAATGTGGTACATATACACCATGGAATACTCTGCAGCCATAAAAAGGAATGAGGTCATGTCCTTTGCAGAAACATGGATGGAGCTGGAGGTTGTTATCCTTAGCAAACTAACACAAGAACGGAAAACCAAATACCCCATGCTCTCACTTATAACTGGAAGCCAAATGATGAGAACACATGGACACATGGGAGGGGGGAACAACATACACTGGGGCCTGTTGGAGGGCAGGATGAGGGAGAGGGGAGAGGCTCAGGAAGAATAGCCAGAGGATCCATCACCTTCAAGGCAGTCACACGTGTAGAGTGCCCAGCACTGTGCCTAGCACACAGTAGGTGTAAGAGGAATGCTGATGGTACATTTATCCACATTTCCTGTCTTTCATCTCTCTTTTCGGTATTATTTAACATTCAAAGAGATTCCAACGAAGTGTATTTTGTCCTGGGAGAGGAGAGGTAACACAATGCAAAAGACAAAAAATATACATGGATAGGAGAAGAAGCTTCACTTCCTGGTGGAAGAAGGCGAAGTAAGAGAGCCCCCTTCTCCTCTCACATCCACCTCTGCTCACTACAGAACCGACCATGATGATAAAAGCTACAGAGGGTCCAAGTCCCATGGAGGTGATAAACTCCTCTGAGTGCCAGGGTGGGTCTCACAAAAGAGACTGGTTGCCACAGCAGTCGAGAACATGCAAGCTCTTCCAAACTATAACAGAAATTTAATTAAACCAGGAAAGGAATGAGAGATAAGGAGATGATTAAGGCCCCAGGATATCTCTTTCCTTCAAAGGGAGGGGAGGAGGCAGGGCAGAGCTAGAATTCACCCCCACTTGCAATCTGCACCCATGCTCCCTGCCCTCAGTCCCTTTTCCTCCACACCCCTACTTCTGACTCCTCCTGAGCATCTCCTTCCTCCTTTTTTGGATACCTAGGCCCCTACCCCAAAACCAACCCTGTGCAAAGCTCTCCCTAAGGACATATGTACTGCTGACTCACTCTCCCAGCTTGTAACAAAGTTGGAAACTTTTAATTCCCCAGTTATTATCTTTTCTTGTTCTTTCTACTTTATCTTGCTTCATGTTATGAATTATGTACAGTACTTCTGGTACTCAAGAAACACCCTTTATCAAGTCTGTACAAAAGAGAATTCATGAGTGATCTGGATGGACCAAGAGTCTCTTGACAAAGAGCTCCCTGGGCCTGCAGGGCATCTGAGCTTAAATATGTGTGTGTGTACATACACACACACACACACACACACACACACACACACACACACACAAAAATACATGGTGGGTAGAAGACTACTCTCTGGAGATGAGACTCCCTGAAACCTCATTTGGATAGGGTGACGATAAAATGCCCCAATGGCATTCTTCCTTATACCTCTGCCCTCTGTTAGGCTGCACAAGACCAAGGCAGGTGGAGGGGGCATGTGACCATGACAAGCAGACAAAGAAGTGGGGAGCTACCCTTTCAGGCGGGGTAGGTAAGTGTAGGCTTTGTGCAATCTGCACTCCTAGGTCATGCCTTAGTTTTTTATTTATAAATTGTAAAAACAAGATATGTCCACAGGAGGCTGACTCCCAAAAGCCTGAGACAGAAAGCTCTTTAAGATCCCCCAGCAAAGGGGATCTCTGTCTGTGAGCCACAGTATACCATGCCTTCCACTGCCAACGGGAGGAAAATAAGCCATGTTGTGTTTCTTTTGGCCCCTTTCTCTCAATCTCCCCGGCCCAATCTCCCATCTTTCTCCATCCTCACCGCCCACCTCTCCACTTGCTAAAGGCACCCAAGATCCAGTTTAAATAACCTACTTTGCAGTTTATTTAGCTCTAAATGGAAGTCGTAAGACAAATGCAATAAATAACCTGGGCATAAAAAAGGTCTGTACCTTCCTTCTCGCTCTGTCACCCACATGCACACACAGACTAAACACTGGCAATTACTCTCTGCGGTCACCTTCCGAGACATGGTATGCTGATAGGTACAGCTGCTTATAGTAGCGCCAAGTGGCAGGCAGGCAAGTTTAGTGTTCCTGAGCGGAATGAGGTCCTACACGGTAGACCAAGGCTCCTGGCTCAATGAGGCAATGGAATCTGCAGTCCCGGGAGCCCTGGATACCCTCGTCCATGGGGAGCGTTATCTTGGTGACCTGGTCAGCCATGGATGCCTCTCTGCTATTCCTCCCCAGTTTGGGCGGGTGGCATGATCCCTGAGGGACTGTCACACCATTCCAGTGCAATCTGCCAAGGAAAAAGAACCTGTCACAGAGAGAGGAGAGTGGGAGACCCGGGAAGGGGAGGATGGTGGAGAGATACAGGCCTGCTGAAAACACTAGGAGAAAGGGAAGCTTGTGACAGAGATGTGGCAGCCTTGCTGACTACGCCAGCCCCGCCTGTGCCTGGGGAACATGTGCTGCCAAGAGTTTAAATGTGTGCAGGGGACGAGGGAGGTGTGATCACCTGGGTGTGCATGTGCCTGCTGCCCTTTGGGCCTGCCTTTCCTTCCAAATTGTTAAGGCAGCTGGCTGCAGCCAGAAGTACCTTCAGAGGCAGTGGGGGACACGCCTTGATCATTCATTCAAGGATGGCGTCATAGAGACCCCTGGGGAAGGAATCAAGCTCCCACACTCCCTTTCTTTTCTGCTTCACCTAGAAATCTGATGTTTTTATACAAACTACTCAGGCAGTGGCGGCTTTGTTTCATATCAAGAAAACATTTGAAAAGGTCATGATATTAGGATGCTTTGAGCACAAAGGAAAAAGAAATATCCTAACAATATTTTGAATATACATTCTACCTTTCTTCCAAGGGATGCCATTGACCATATCTGTCAAAACATGTTTAAAAATGATACATGAAAACCCTGCATTGTACATCTCAGTAATAGAAATCTTCCTAACATGAATGTTCATAACTTTAAAGGATTTTTATAATACCTTAAATTCATAAGGCACATCTTGATGCACAAAGCACTCTCACACATACATTTTTCTTTAATTCTTATAACCATTGTATAAACTAAGTACCGAATTAGTGTTTCTAATAGAAGAGGAAAATGAGGTCATGTGACTTGCCTAATATCATGGCAGAGTCAGGAAGAATGGGTAAGAAATAAAACTTGCAGCCAGAATTTGGTGGCTCACACCTGTAATCCCAGCACTTTGGGAGGCCATAGTGGGGGGATCACTTGCAGTCAGGAGTTCAAGACCAGCTCAGCCAACATGGTGAAACCCCGTCTCTATTAAAACACAAAAATCAGTCTGGCATGGTAGCAGACGCCTGTGATCCCAGCTACTCAGGAGGCTAAGGCACAAGAATCACCTGAACCTGGGAGGTGGAGGTTGCAGTGAGCCAAGATCATGCCACTGCACTCCAGCCTAGGTGAAACACTTGGCTCAAACACAGGTCTTCTGAATATAACCCAATGCCTGACACTACTTTATTCTTAGAAATGGCATTTACTATACCAGCCTATGTGGTTTTCTAAAATACTCATTCTTCAATGACAGATTATATAAATGACTACCAGTTTCTCTTAAAATTAATGTAAAAATCTCAGTATTACTAGAATGGAAAAGAAAACTCAAGCTGCTAATAGCAATATTATGCATTTGCAAGGAAATTATATAATTATATTAATATATTTACCTATTATATCTATTACATAGATAAAATATATATCAGCATAGATTTTTAGCCTTCACAGATCACAAAACTTTCACAAAACAAAAACAAAAATACCTGTGTTTGCAATGATGTTCTTAACTTTTCATTTTGCCAAGAAAGGACACTAACATTTTGAATGTTTAAATCCAGTTTCAAGTTGAGCAAATTTAGTTTCATGAAAAACTACATTGCCATTATTTTCCCTTTATGCTATTCTGGTATAGACTCTCTCATTGGCTCAGCCCCAGCTCATTCAGGAACATTGCCGCAGATAAATGTCAGGTCTACCCTAACACTTGCAAAGGTTAAGACATCCTTGGCCAACCACAGTAGCTCACGCCTGTAATCCCAGCACTTCGGGAGGCCGAGGTGGGGGAATCACAAGGTCAGGAGTTCGAGACCAGCCTGGCCAATATGGTAAAACCCCATCTCTACTGAAAATATAAAAATTAGCCGAGAGTAGTGGTGGGTGCCTGTAGTCCCAACTACTCAGAAGGCTGAGGCAGGAGAATCGCTTGAACCCGGCAGCAGGAGGTTGCAGTGAGCCAAGATCATGCCACTGCACTCCAGCCTGGGCAACAGAGTGAGACTCCATCTCAAAAAGAAAAAAAAAAAGTTCTGAAACATGTTTGAATTTGGAAGCAACTGCAACGTAGTTTTCACCAGTTATTCACAGGTTATGCAAGTTAGCAAGAACTGTTATTAAATTCAAAGTGCCACTTTTGCACCAAATATGTTTTTCAGTATGTACAAAATATAAACACTGTATTTCTAACCAAGATCACAGGACCTGAGCACACTCACAACACAGAACAAACACAGCTAACTGATGGTAAGAGACAGAAAATATGTTAGGAGAATTTGTCTTACATGCCCCCGAAGCAACCAGACACCCCCTCTGAATAAGCACAAAAAAATTGCTCACTTAGCAAAATTGAGTTTATAAGTCCACAGTTCATAGAAGCAAAAAGTCATTAAAATAGCACACTCACATAGTGAGGGCTGAATGTCTTTTTCAAAGCACTTTCGTATACTTTTTCCCATGTACTTGCTATAAAACTTTTAAGGTTGAAATAAGGTGGTATTACCCCCATATTACTGATGAAAAGACTGATGCACATTTATTTCTTCATCTATTCAATACTTACAAGGAGGAGTACAGTGTTTTGCCTGCAATCATGGGGCTCATGGCAGGAGGGGATCCAGTGACTGCTCCCCTATCCCCAGTGAAGATATCAAAGCCCAAGCTTTGATGTGAACAAAAGGTTAAAAAAAATGTACCCTGTAAAAAGTCTAAGTCGAAGGTGGATTCGCCAACGGAATATGACTCAAGAAACATAAGTGTGTGTGTGTGAGTGTGTGCGTGTGTATGTGCACGCGTGCGCGTACGCATGGGAGGGTTGGGGAAAGAAGGAACAAGGGAGTCTTCACTTTAGGGGCTGTCCTTGGTCAAGCATCGTCACCAAAGACAGGGAATGGCATTTTTCTTTATTCTCTTCCCAAGTCCCCAGCACCCCTCAGATTGCCTAGGTATGGGTCTCTTTAAGAGCATTTCAAAGCCAGGTTCCAAGCTGAGGAGGCCACCTGTGTCACAGAAATAAACGGTTAATTACATGCAAACCCTCTGTAAACACTGAAATAAATTAAACCTTTCCCCTAGTTTTATTTTTTCCCCCCTCTCTACCTGTCACAGGAGGATGGAGCTGAGCTGGAGCGAGGCAGAACGAGCAGAGGCTGCAGCAGCCATAGTCCCTGTGGACAGCAGCTCACTCTGAGAGCAGAACCTGTGCTGCGTCTCCTGACAGCCTGGCAGTCTGGAAGCCATGGCATCTTTGGTGGATTCCGACAGCCACTCTGTGAAATCAATCCACCAATGGATATTTACCGAACACTTAGCCATGTCTAGGGGACTGTGGTTGATGCCAGGAGACAGAACATTTAATAAGGAAAAGGGACATAAACACCAAGACGACGATGAATGACACAGGAGAATCTGGGAAGGAATGCTAATAACATTTAGGTCTGGGGGAGAAGGCTCAGGGGAAACATCTCCCCTCTTTTGAATTTCTCAGGGATAGTCAGAGAAGGCTCTGTGGAGAAGGTGACATTAGAGTTTTGGAGGCAATTCCAAGAATGTGCACTCAAGGTTGGCAATGATGCAAATGGAAAGTGCAAAGTGGCTAGACTGAGAGACAGGAAGGACCAGTCTGAGAGGAACAGGTTTATACAGTGGGCCAATGGAAGAAGATTCTTTGCTTGTCTATCCTAGACGGTTTTCAAAACTTTAACTAAAAATTTCTCACATGAGTGCTATGTGCCAGACATTTATCCATGTTAACTTACTTCTTACTACAACTCAGAGAGGTGGGTACCACAATTATCCTCACATTACTAATAGGAAAATAAAGGCACAGAGATTAAATAAATTGCCAAAGTCCCATAGATAGTAAAGACCAGGATTCCTAACCACTATGTTATAGCACCTTTGGCATCAGAAATCACTTTTTTCAAATAAAACTTACATCAGAACATCCATGCATAAAACTTATAAAAATGGGGCATCTTCTGGCATAAATCTATTTTACATATTTAATACAAATATATTCATAATACAGAACACTTATTCAATATCATTCAAAACATGAGGTTGTTTTCCAGAAGATAAAAATTTGAAACCAGGGTTATAGATGACTATCGCAGTCTTGAATCAGCTTTGGCATCCAGCTTATTTTTATATTTTATTTTAGTTTCACAGTATTGAGAAAATCTTGAATCATACAGAAAGGTAATAGTGTGATCACTTACATCATTTTATGAAAGCAAACAAGCTGGGGCCTGATTCTTTTAAAAAGACTAATACAGAACTAGAAGCTTTCTAATACCACATTTACACAAAGCTCAAATAAATGCAGAGACAGCAAAGGGAGCTTGACTCCAAGGTCTCCACAAAGAAAAGAATTACGCCAGTGTGACCGTGGGAGGTCTCCAAGTGTGAAAATTTGGTCTATAACATATGGATTACTTGTGGCTTTTTAAAATTAGTTTTATTCCTTCATTTTCTATTTCCTCAATTCTACAATATACCTTTCTTTACAGAGGAAGGTTTTGTAACTCAGAATATATGAATACATCATACATAGAATGCAGTGGCTTTTCCCCCGACAACATTGAATAATGCTTAAATTTAATAGCAGAATTATTCAATTTTTGATATAGTATATAATCGGTGGCATCTTGGATTCAAGAAAATGTGGTAGTTAAAAGACATATTTTAAAAACAAAACTTGCAACAAATTTTATAGATGCCATCAAAGCCCATCCGCAGATACCCGCTGACAAGTCCCAGGTTTGGAGTGAAGGCCATGGCCTGGGGATGGTGAGTGGGGAGAGTGGGAGGGAGGGGCGGGAGCACCTGGCAAGGCACCCTCAGGAGGACAGAAATTCAAGTGGTCCTCTCTGACCATCACAGGTGCTGCGACCCACCCGCCAGTTCCTGGGGTGGGGAAGACTGCACACTGGAAGGAAGGGCCCCGCCTTGGGTCACTGCTTCTCAAGAAAAGGGGCACTAGGATAAGCTGAGGGGACAAAAGTCAGAAGATATCCCAGGTCCTGTCACTGTGGCTTCTTTATCTGATTTGAGTGTTGTGATTTTCCAGAACATCAGAAACATTCCAGTGCAAATGATAAACCAAAGATGTATTCGCCAGTCAAATACAATACCTTTTTTTTTTTGTAATTAACTCCACTACTCTGCTGCCCCATGAGTGCACAAAATCCTGTTTCCTCTTGTGGACAGACAATGGGGCTCAAGGTGGAAGGCAGTGGAGAGTGGAGGCTCTCAGGAGTCACTTTTAAAAGAGCTCTCCAAAAGTGTAAATGGAGCCCCTAGTACCTGGCACCTTAAAGGAGAAGGGATCCTGTTCAATCCTTCCCTCCCTTTGGCAGGGAGCTGAGGTGTAATTGAGGGCACACGTGTCCATCAACAGGGAAAGCTGTAGCTGAAGCTTCGCCGTGGAGAAGCAGCTGACATCTAACTGCAACACAGGGAACTGGAGGCAGGCAAAGGTCTGTAAATCTACACATATTATTTCAACAGGCCTGGAATGAGGACCAGCTAAGTAGTGGATCGTTAAGGGAAACTTAGTACATCCAACCCTTCCCTCCCACCAAAAGGGTTGGGTATACTAACTTTCAAGTCAGTTTCTAAGCCTTGTCCCTAAAGGAAGGTAAAAATATAAAGTAACATCTAAGTGCCCAGTGGGTAAATGATGCCTTTAATGTGTTGCCAAGAGCTCTGACATCTTTGTCCAACAGGCTGCAATCCAGTATCATGGGCTCCCCTTGAGTTCACCAGCTTTCACATTTCTACATGGGCTGTCCAGAAGCTCACTTTATTTTATTTTCTTTTTAGAGATGGGGTCTCACTATGTTGCCCAGGCTGACCTATGACTCATAGGTCAATCATAGCACATTGCAGCCTTGAACTCCTGGACTCAAGAGATCCTCCTGCCTCAGCCTTCCAGGTAGCTGGGACTACGGGTGTGAGCCACCAAGCCAGGTTCAGCAGCTCACTTTAAATTATCCACTCTCTCCTCAATCCTCCCAGAGATCTCTACTTGTATATCTTCCAATTATTCGCTATATTTAGTTTGCCCTATTGTTACAAGTATATGTATGTACCCATGCGCCTGACTTATTGCCCCTTCTAGACCTAAGTCCATAAATTAACTACTTCCTGAGAGCCCACTGTGTGTCAATCACTATGTTAGGCAAACACTGAATAAAGCATGACCTCATGGAAATCCACATAGTGGGCATGCAGGCTGAAGGCAGAAGTGTGCCTTTTTCTTCAGTACTCTCCCATTTATGTGCCATGTCACTCTCTTACCATCTGGCAATTACATTGATGCAGAACAGTGGTTCTCAAACTTCAGTGTAGCCTCAGAATCACATGGGAGCTTGCTGAAAATACAGATTCCTTCCTCCCACCTCTAGAGATGCTGGCCCGCCAGATTTAGGGCAGAGCCTGGGAATCTGCAATTACACTAATTGCCCCTGGATGATTCCAAGACAGACCACACTCTGAGGGGCATGAAAAAAAATTGCTCATAAATCTTTGAGTGAATAATGAATTGAGGAACAGTGAATAGAGACCTCTTGGCTTTCCTAGTGTGCCATATACTGGCACTGTGCCATCCCCACCTGGCTGAGATTCTGTCCGCATTTGGATTCCAGAGTGAAAAGTACCTGAAACAGCCATTGAGTCACCAACACACCACCTCCAGCTAATTTCTGCCTCCGAGTCCTAAGGCCTGGAGTTGCCTGAGAACAAAAAGATCATAGCCCAAAGCTGCATGACACATCAGGCACCTGAGGCCTTTGGCCACGGATTAGAAATTAAACCGCATATTAGAGTAAATGAAACAAAAAGGAAAGGAACCCTGAGCCAGCCTAACGGCTCTGCACAGACAAAAGACCAGGAGACTGGCCTGGTTCGTGGTGTGAAATTCAGGCATCAGATCAGGAGGCACACTTAGCACATTTGGAATAAATCCCAAACATGATGGCATCCTGGTTTGACAAATCAAGACAGAAATGCAATGAGTAGGAATAACTTCAGGGTGGAGACAGCTAAGGATGGGAAAATAGTAAGTGTGAGAAAGAAAGAAAACGCCGGTTTCTTCCCAGGGAGGCAGCGGTGTGGAGAAGGCTGTGGACCACAGGCTCCCAGCCCAGCAGACAGAGGCCAAGAAGGCGGCACTGTAGGGTTTGGAGAGGACAAGTATTAACAGGAGAACAGGCTGCCAAAGTCAGCATCAGAAGCTGCAACGTAAGTGTGTTTAAAAAAGAGACAGACACTCTGAGAAGGAAAACAAGATGACAGAGTACAATGCTAGTAAGGTAGGTGGGCGGGCCTGGTGGGTTTCAATCCCCAAATGTTCCCCAAGTTCATATTCTGAATTGAGCTGAAACAGGACCAGACACCCTGGGAGTGGCCTTAGAGAAGGCCCAGCGGTGTGCCGGCGCGCAGAGTCACAGCTTACTCTGCACATGTGCGGCACATGCACACACTCTCTCTCCTTCCACTGGGGGCAGTGCGAGCACCAAATTAGAAATCAGAACATTTGGTTTCAAAACCCACTCCCTACTTCCATGCAGCAAGATAGGTTTCTCAACTTACTCCACAGACTGAATTTGTCCATCAGATTCAAGAGTCACATTTAAAAAAGGGTCCATAATCCACTTACTCTCCTCCCTTTTCACGGTTTCTCCCCCACCTCTTTGCTCCTTATCCAGCTCAAATTTCACGGCTATGTTACAGTCACTCTCTTGATCTTCTCTCATTTTATCGTGCTCACCTGACAAAACTATTCTCGGAAAAGCCAACTCTCCACCTACTTCCTACCTGAGACTCAGTGGCTGAATGTGACCAGAGGAAAACACACCAGGCTCACTGGTCTCACTTGAACTTCATCACAGCTAACTCCAAGTGAGTCCGTAAAGCTGCCCAGCAACCCAATGCATTTACCTATTCCACTTACTCCCTCAGTCTTCTGGGAAACTATGTTATACCTTCTCCTCAAACTTTCAGTATTTTCCTCCTCCCACCCAGTAAGCTGATGACCTTACTTCCTCTTTCATTGAGAAAATAGAAGCAATAGGAAGAGAATTTCTACAAGATTCCAACACCACATCTACCCACGTACCAGCCTCTGCAGCCACTTGTTCTTCCTCTACTCCTAGTACTATGAATGGATGATTAGAGCTCCTATCTAAGCCAAGCCCTACACCTGTGGTCTAGACCTTCCCACACCACACGCACACCTGTTCAAGGAAATCCCTCCCCCAATTATCCTCCCTCTCCTTCATCAACAATAATTTTTATCTCAAATGGATCATTCCCATCAGCATGTAAGTGGTATTTCTTCCATGCTGTTTCCATTGCTCTCTGAAATCCTTCCCACTCCACTCAAACTGCTCCTGGCATTCAGTGGTTCTTAGCCTTCCACTTCCCTGACCCATCTGAAGCATTTGATTCAAATGAGCAAAGCATATAGGTAAGAGTTTTTGAAAGAGTAAATATGAATGTGAATTCAAGAGAATCTGTGGATGTGATTTATACAAATCACCAAGAAATTATTAGCAAGATACTGAACAATCATATGATAGGAAAAAACGCTTCTTCAGAGAACTGACTTGATCATCCTGTACTTCCTCACTCTGCAGTGCGCCCTTCACTTGGCCCCAGGACACCAAGTTTCTGATTTTCCTCTCACCTCCCTACTGCTCCTTCTCAGTCTTCTTTGCTGATAATCATTTTTCTCTTCACCTTAACATCAGAACTCAGTCCTGGAATCTCCTCTCTTCCCTGTCTATATTCACTTCCTTGATGGTTTCGGCCAGTCTCAATACTTTACCATCTATACAGTGAAAACTCCCAAATTTGTATCTCCTGCCAAGCCTTCTACCCTGAACTCATTTATTCACCTCCTTCCCTATACTACCATATCAAATGAGCATGGCAAATTTAGCACATCCAAACTCAATTCTCCTCTTCCTCCCAACATACTTTACCTGTGTTCTTCCCCAAGCTTAGTTAACGGCCACTCCATTCTTCTTGCTGCTTTCTCCCAAACTCATATTCAATCTATCGAAGAATCCCATGAGCTCAACTTAAAAATATATGCAGAAGCCAACCATTTTTCACATCCTCCACTGCTACCTCCCTGGCCCAAGCCTCTATCATTTGTTTTAGATCCTTGCAATAACCTTGATTTGACTCCCTGTTTCTACTTTTGCTCTATCAAAGCAGGTGGAGTGATCCTTTTTCAAACACAAGTCAGGTCACACCACTCCTTTCCTCAAAACCCTCCACTGCTTTCCCATCTCACTCAGAGTAAAAACCAGAGTCTGTATAATGGCTTTCAGGGCTCCACATGATCTGACTGACTGTTCCATCTCCTACTTTCTGCCTTACTCACTGCAATCCAACCCACTGTGCTCTTTGCTGTTCTTCAAATACACCCAGCCTGTCCCCATCTCAGGATCTCTGCACTTGCTGGCCCAGCTATCTGGGACTCAGGACACTCTTCCCCCAGATAACCACATGGCCCACTCTCTCACCCACTTCGAGTCTTTGTTCAAATGCCACCTTCTCAACGTGGCCCTCCTGACATCTCCATTTAAAATTGCAACCAACTTCTCCCTTTCCCCACATTTTTTTTCTCCACAGCACCTATGACTATCTGATATACCATATGTTTTCCTTATGTTCTATATGCATTTTCCCACTAGAATATAAATTCCATGAGGGCAGGGACTTTCCTATGTTTTACTCTCTACTGTATCACCAGCATCCAGAACAGTATCTGGCACGTTATCGCCACTTAACAAATGTTTGCTGAATGAATAATGAGTTAGTGAACGAATCTACACTTATGTATTAATGTAAACAGAGGGGAAAAGACTTTACTATGAGTTCAGGAAATAGTTTCCCTCTCCCTCTACTCTCTCCTCTCCATGAAAAGCCTGACAAGCAAAGTGTTCTGCCAGTTAAGAGGAAGTTATCATAGCTCCTCACTAAGCACACACACCTTACCTCCCAGCCGTCATGGGAAAAAGAACAGTAACTTCCAAGATCCACTTACCAATCCCTCTATGGATAAGTAACAGATGAACACATACTAGTATCCGATTCCAAGTATCACCTGTATTACAGGATCCCAGACTCATGTAAGGACATAGGAATAGGGCAGTCCAGATGGGATTGTGAGAAAAAAAGAAACCAGTCTATTCCAGAGCATGACTGATCCTGGATACCGATTACAATTACAATAACACTTACAGTGTCTACAATACCTGTCACAATTACAGTGTCTACAAATTTTATGAACTATACACCTGATCCTAGGTCAGCTGGTTCATCTTATCACCCTAGCACCATAAGATAATCATAGACTCCTGCCACCCATTGTCAAATTAGTTTTGAGTAGTTCTACTACAATGTGGAGGAGGTGGTAGGAAAAGACTGAAGCAAAGATGGAAGCCACGTTCCCTAGTCTCATGGATCTCAGAACCCAAAGCATTCTCTGCAGATACCACAAAATCAGAGGAACTCCATAAAGAGAATGGTAGTTTTTCATCAACTGCGAGATGGATGTTATGCCTCACCATGCTGATAGATGACACATACAGCAAAATCTCAATGAGACAGAAGGTGAATAGCTGTTAACCATTTAATAAATCCTGACTATATGCAGCTGTGAAAAGGCAACTTAAAGGAGAGCCACAGTCATTGTTGATAGGCCAAAAGATTTCTAAGGCGTTGGGAAGACTCTCAGAAAGCACCCAGACTTTAAGTTGCCTCTTCTTACCAAAAGCCAATGAAGTCCATAAAAACCCCTTCCATCATAGCAGCTTGGAGCATCTTAAGTAGTCACAACAGATGTGGCAAGCATACCTGCAAAGCTGCAGAAACAGTACACCTCCAAGAAATTTCTGCCTCTACATGAGTTTATCAACAGTAAGAAGAGAAATAAATCGAACTACAGAAATACAAATGAAACATACTAAACTTTAAGAGCAAAGATGTGAGTAACTGCAGACAGGGACTGGGAACCTCTGCAATCTGGGAATTAGTCCTGATACAATAAAAGAGCTAACGGAATCAGCAGATACCATAAAACTAGAATGACAAAGAGAAATAAGACTCAGATCAGAATCAGAAGAAAGTCACTTCTCTCAGCCACTTCCAGCACAGGTGAAGAGGGTTAGCGAGCCACAGTAACATTTGTTGAATGAAGAGCATTGATCAGAAGGAGAACACATTGTACTGTGGAAGACATACTTATCAGGTTAGGAGAAATAAGTAAAGAAGAGAGTTTGCAAGTCTCGAGGAGACCTTTGGGAGAGACAGTGCAAACAGGTAGCAACAGCCAGAACTGTAGACAGTTTTGCATTCCTTCCGCCAGAGGAGGGAGGGAAGCCAAGAATATAGTTGGAGTCTGACCAAGCAGTTGACATTTGGATAGAGACTAAATGAAGCACAGGTGACTCCAGGTTGCCCTGACAATGGGAACCCTCCCCCTTACAATTCATTATAATGAGAAAAGCCACATGCAAATGAAGTTAATAGTAATCAATGGCAGAGCAACACAAGGTCATAGGGAGGCATCTAGGAAGAGTCTGTGGTACAGAAAAGGGATGCAAACATGAGGGAAGCATTTACATTGGTTAACAAGGTTGAACTGAGCCCACATGCCTGAGAGCTTCTTCCTACTGGGTAAACCTGAAGATTCTCCTACTGGTTTGGATGTTAACTAACAAGAATAAATCTTACATGTTTGTCGCACCACTAAATAGAAGGTGCATCGGGCTGGGAAACAGGGGATCCCCCTCTCTTAGTGCTCTGCATGAACAAATCCAGCAGCTGGGTGAACCGGGCCTTCCCAGAATGAGGAGTGGTAGAAAGGAAAATCAATAGTTATATTTATATTTGCATCTTATTGGTGGTGGTTGTGGTAATGCTTAGTGAGTCATTTTTCTATATGCAGAAACACACACACATATATGTATACATGTGTTTATAATACTAAGTTGACTAGTCATTCATAGTTAACTTCATGGTATGCAACCAGTGTATATAAGAGTGTGTGTGTGTGTGTGTGTGTGTGAAGGAACAGTCCAAACAGGTAGCAGACAGTCCAAACAGGTAGACAGTCTTTGGGTGACAGTACCCCTAGCCCTAAATCCAGCCATCAGAATATCAGGAGGCCTTCAGTAAACTCAAGTTCAATGAATCACAGGCTGGAAGTCAGAGTATGTGAGTCTGTGGGCCCTGGACACCCATGCAATACAAGGTTTCAGAGCATCTGCAACTTGATCTCCTCTCCTCCCTCCTTCACTCCTTAGTGAGCAAAACTAGAGAGAGGAGCAAGATCTCTGCCTGTGTTTAACTTCTAAACCTATAGTTGACAGGTAACTGGAGAGACATAGAGATTTGAAGAGAGCACTATGATAGCAGGAATCATGGCACTTTTTCCTCCCCATTTCCCTAGTGCCTAGAACAGTGCTTGGCATGTAATAGATGCTCAGTTAATAAACAGTGAAAGAATGAAGGAATGAATAAAGAAACTAATGAAGAAAAAATAATGAGTGGTTCTTCAGCTGAGATCCTGCTCCTCTCAGTACCATCTGAATCTTGGCTAAAGTGGACCAACAATCACGCCTGTATCCTCAAATGCAACACTTCTCCTTTCAGGCTTTCAATGCATTTATCACATCACTTAGGTGAGTCTACACATATAATTGAAATGCATCACTCTCAAAGCCCTACAAGTGACACCAGCCACTACAGGGCCAGTGCTGCAATTCCTACAGGCGCCTGGCTAATTTGAATGGCACGGCCTCAAGACAACCTTTACATCTCAAATGAGGAGTGACTGCACTCATCAACCTTGCCTCCCTCCGCTCCTTCCTGCTGCCTCCCACAGCTGGTGAGAACTGCAGAGTGTCCTCCGGGGTTTTCTGGGTCACACTTCATCCCTGGGCTTGCTGGGTGTAAGTTGGTCCTCGGGACTTCTTCACTGCCCTTAAGAGCTTTAGCATAATAGCCTGTGACTCTTTTCTGCAAAGTTTCAGTCCTGCCTTGCTCATCCTATATGGGAATGGATCCAGGTTAGCAATGGACCTCTACTAAGTACTTTCTTGTACAGGCCTTACACAATCCTTGCTCTTTGGTCATTATAGTCTAGTCGAGTTTCTTCTGAGACAGCATTTCCTTTCCCTCCACTGTAAATTATATCCAAAGCTCTTTCTAAAGGGTGCTTTGTATATGCCACCTTATTTTCCACCTAATAAGTTTTATAGAGACAGAATCAGGCTAAAAAGATCTAGAGAAGAACTGAAGGAAACAGAGGGCACCTTAAGGTAAAGGCAGGTTGTGGGAGCGTACATAAGAGGCGTGATCATTCCAAAGTTACTGTCTTGGAATGGGCTGGTTAAATGCAGGTAAGGGTACAGCCCTTCAAAAGCACCTGCCCACATGGCTTTACCCACCTAGGATCCATGTACATCAAACCACATACCTCAACTCACTCTCATTTTTGAGCATAGAGTCTGCACCAAGCCTTTGATAAGTCGTTAAAATTAGATTCTGGAAGATGGAAGAGACTTCATGATCACCCTATCTACCTTCTGTCCCCATGCAGGAATCCCCAACATCCCTGACAGGCAGTTAGATCAACTCAGAACCTTCCAAATATGTCTGATCACATGAATCCCCAGGGCACTTGAAAAATGCACAGCTCACTAGCTTACAAAGTTATACAAAATCAGAATCTCCAGAGAAGGGGCCTGTGAATCTGAATTTTCAACAAGCATCCCTGGTGAATCTCACAATTAAGCATGCTTTTTATGTGCATGTAATGCAGCAGTTCTTGACAGTGGCTACCTACGAGAGTCAGATAGGAAGCTTTTTAGAAAAGCCAATGACTTTTCTAAAATCACCTTCACCCCTAAATATTCCCACTTAATTGGTTTGGGATGGAGCCCAGTTGGTATAAGTTTTTTTCTTTTCTTTTTGTTCTTTTCCAGTACATTCTCCCAGATCCTGAGGGGGGTGATAAAATTTTTTAAGCTTCCAGCTAATTCTACTGGGCAGCCAGTATTATACATTATTAGTACCCTTCACTATAGCCCACCATCATGTCCAACCAACATATTCTATAACTATTAAGTTGATCTGACTTAACTAATTTGTTCACCTATCCAACCTAGGATGTAATTTCCTAATCGTATTAAGAAGCTGTGTACTTGTACTTAGCAAGAGGCCAGACAAGAGAGAATTATGAACTGCTAAGGCTTGTCCCAGTTGAGTCTTCACCTCCCGCTCCAATACACCTATATCCACAGCCCTCCCTGTCCCTGGACTAGCCAGGCCAAACAACCCCAGAAACCTCCATCCAGGGTTCTTCCCTCCTCCTTCCCGGTCCCCACCAGCTCTACTCACATTGTACAGCACGGTGGTCCACCCTTCCATGGTGATGCACTGGAAGACAGTCAGCACAGCAAAAAGGATGTTATCAAACTGGGTGATCCCATCATTGGGGCCGATCCAGTCCTTGCATTCATAACCAGCTGGGCAGCCCTGCACGCCACACGGGTGAGGGGGGTCAAATCCTTCTAGAATACCTGCAGATATGTTTGGAGGGTGGGGGATAAATCACATGGTGTTTCACATGAACTGGAAATGACCTCAGGAGGCCACAGGTAAGCAATTCCATTCCCCATGGAAAGAGGTCTGCCCTTTTTTGTCTCAGGCTCCCTCTCCTCCCTGGCCTCTCTGCACCTCCCAGCTCACATACCATGTGTTCAACCCAATGTTTCCCATTCTCTTGAAAATGGAGCCTCTCCTCCGCATGGTCCCCTACTCTGCAAGCTTCATCGTCTACCCTCACCTGCAGTACCACAGGAATTAGAAGGACTGAATCACATGGCACACTTTGAGGAAAAGGCAAAGTCAAGTATTTTAGCTTCAGACTCCAGGATGAGCCCTGAGTTCTTCCGGGTTTCTTGGGGACAGTTATAAACTACGGTCATTTTAGGGGGTTTTAGCTCTTTGTCCAGCATGGATTCCTGGCTTTGAATAAAAGATTAAAACAAAAAATAGAAATCCAAGGTGGAAGGTGTTCTTTGAAGGTTCTTTTCATAAAAAGCATGGTACTTATTTGGGATTCTTCAGCCTGCCTCCCATCTCCTTTCCTCCTAGGATACTCAACTCAACTTGAAAAGAACAAATGAAATACAAAGATATGAGAATTCGGGGTTGTGTACCCTAACAATCTCCCAAGCACACTTGCAAACCAAGCTCAGAGCACTCTCAGTTCATCCACACCATGTGTGGGTCAAAACAGAGAGCGAGAAGATGGTGAGAAGGATCATGAAGGGAAAATGTCTCCACAGATCCGGAGGGACCCAACTCTGATTCTGGACTCCTAGATCTCACCAGCCTGTGGGCCAGAGAGGCCACTATAGAAAAAGTACTTATTTATTCGGTCAGAGGCTGCTGTATAAAGAATCAAGGGGTATTGATTCAGATATTCAGAGAGGTGGTACTTTATTTTTTTGTAGAGAGACGGAGAGATGGGGACAGAGAGACACTAGTTTTCCAGGCTGGCCTCAAACTCCTGGGCTTCAACAATCCTCTTGCCTAAGCCTCCAGGGAGTAGCTGGAACTACAGGTGTGTGCTACTATGCCTGGCTCAGACAGATGGCTTTTGAAGTTCATTCTCATGGCCCCTGACTATGGGATAGGGGAGCCGAGACCATCTATTTGAAATCTTCCAACTATGTATTTGCCTTGCAATATTAATGTCAAGTCAGGATCTCTAGTCTCAGTTGGCTGTGCCTCAAAAGGCTGCTGACTAGAAACTTCTGATTCTAATTCCAGGGTCAGAATAGGACACACTTTTCCAATGAGCCTCCAAGTGCCCTGAAATTACCCCAGTTAACAGAGGGGAGAAGGGAAAAGGAGAAGACAGAGAAGAATGACCCTACCTGAATTGTTCATGAAGCATGCTCGATGTAACTTCCCACTGTAGAACTCCAAGCCAATAATAGCAAACATCAGGATGGCAAAGAAGAGCAGAAGGCCAATCTGCAGAAGAGGTACCATGGCCTTCATGATGGACTTCAACACAATCTGCAGGCCTAGAAGGAAGGACAGAGAATGACCAATGCAGCCGTCCCTCAGCACCATCTGATAGGGCAGAATTAGTTTCATTCCCTCATTGGTTTCATCCATGCTGCCTTCTGTCTCTGATAGATTAAATTTATTAGAATGTGAACCTTTCCTAAAGGAAATTAGACCCAGCTCTGCTAGGCTGTAAATCCTTCAAGAGCTGGGACAAAGTTAATCTTCCCATTCACTGTATCTCAGACCCAATTCTCTCAGTCCTTATTGGGGAAGCACAATTAGTACAAGTACTATTCAGAAAATGACATATCCTTTGACCCACACATTGTACTTCTAGGATTCTAGCCAAGAAAACACTCAGAGATTTGAATAAAGATTTAAGTAAAAAGGTGTTTGTTGCAGCACATTTATAGTTGGAGAAAAACTGGAAATTGCCTATTTTTATTTTTTATGTCATCCAGCAACATAAAACATTAAAACGGCTAAATAAATCACAACACATATAAGAATTTTTTTGCTTTGAGACAGAGTGTTGGTCTGTCACCAAGGCTGGAGCACAGTGGCATGATCTTGGCTCACTGCAGCCTCGGCCTCCCAGGCCCAAGTGATCCTACCACCTCAGCTTCCTGAGTAGCTGGGACTATAGGAGTGAGCCGCCATGCTCCGCTAATTTTTATTACTTTTTTGTATTTTTTTGTGGAGATGGGGTTTCACCATGTTCCCCAGGCTGGTCTTGAACTCCTCCTGAACTCAAGCTATCCGCCCACCTCAGCCTCCCAAAGTGTTGGGGATACAGGCATGAGCCGCCATGCTCAGCTAATTTTTTATCTATTTATTTTATTTTATTTTTTGTGGAGATGGGGTTTCACCATGTTGCCCAGGCTGGTCTCGAACTCCTCCTGAACTCAAGCAATCCACCCACCTCAGCCTCCCAAGAGCTGGGATTACAGGTGTGAGCCACTGCACCCAGCCAAGAATTTTTAAGGTTAGGAAAATAAAATACTTATTTCAGGATATAAAACTACAATATACATAATGATTTCAATTACATTAAAATGCACAGGGGAAAATGAAAAATATTGAAATTTTAACAGAAGTGATTTTTGAGTGACAGGATAAAGAGCACTTTTCTCTTTTGTTGTTTTCTTTACTTTCCACATTTTTCTGTTAAGATTTTCTATTATCTTTTATATTTGCGAAAAGTTAAATTTAAAGTAAAATGTTATGCCAGATTGCTCCATCTCCACTATTTATTGCCACTGAGGCTTCCTCCCAGGAGGAATATTGTTTGTTTATCCCAAATTCCCGTAGACCTGGATCCAGCTGAGGACACATCAAGAAAGTTCTTAGCAGAGCAGAAAGAATGGCAGATGCTCACTAGGTATCCCTGACACGAGCTTCAAGGGCCGCAGGACACGCACAGCCCGGAGGGTCCTCAGGTCCACGTGAGTGTTGAAGTGGGTTCCCGCAGTGGCCAGGATGCTGCAGACAGAGACACAGAAGGGTCAAGGTTACCAGTCTGGCTTTCCCCTCTTGTTCCATGCAGGAAGCGGGGCTGAGGCAAGCTCAGCCTGGAAAGCACACAGCGCTGACGCCAGCTGTATGTGGGTGCACCTGAGCTTGGGTGAATCACCAGTGGCTCCAAGTGGAATTAAATTTAGCCATCTGGGTTTCACTTTGCAAAGAAGGAAAACTTATCATACCAGAACCCTAGTTCCAAATCCCAAGCAAAACACAAGGTCCACAACATCTGTCCCATTCCTGTCCCCAAACCTTGTCCCCTTTCTCCACTCTGCCCTGCTTCAACTTCTTCCCCTCTTTCCAACCCAACAGGTCCTTGTATTTTTTTATTTCAAAATTGTCTTAGGTTCCCCTGCCTATCTCCTTCAGGAAATTTCTCTGGATTAACTCCAGTAAAAGAGTAACTCACTCATCTCTACTTTGACACTTAGAATTTTTTTTTTAATGGAGTCTTGCTCTGTTGCCCAGGCTGGAGTGCACTGGCGCGATCTCGGCTCGCTGCAAGCTCCGCCTCCCAGGTTTGTGCCATTCTCCTGCCTCAGCCTCCCGAGTAGCTGGGACACTTAGAATTTTTACCAAACAAATAAATTACACTGGAGAAGAATTTCAATGGTCTTCACATAGTATCAAGTATTTTTATAATTGCACAAAACCACTCTTTGACCCTAATCAGATTTCACCATCTCTATTTTTCCACGTTCCACAGCCATATCCAGAAACACACACACACACAAATCCATAATTCTATTAGATTGTGTGCACCAAGGAGACAACTTATTTCCTATAATCTCATGGCATTGCAGGGACTTTGGAGAGACAAGGACATATATGTATTTATGAAAGACACAGCAGAAGAATAAGAGCAGAAGAACTGAGTTTAAGTCTGACTCAATCTGTTGAGAATGGGGTGACTCAACACAAGTCTATCAACCTCGATGAACCCCACTTCTATCATCTCTAAAATGAGGGTGTATTGTGGTCTACTTATAAAAATAAAATGACATGGTATTTAATATTAAGAGTGTTCTATAAACTGTAATGTACACACAGACATGTGGCTAATGCAAAGTTTACTAATATTAATAAAATCTTAATTTAAAACTTGCTCATTTTATTCTTCTTTCTGTGAAGAATGAAAGGGAGCTTCTCCCTCATAATCCCTCCAGAACAATCTCAGCTACCCAGAACCATCAGGAAATGAGGCATTCAGAAAACTGGGTTCCTCTACAGTCAAAGGGTGGCAAGAATGGCTTGCTTTGTTTATTTCTGACGGAACCTCTCTGAAATAGTTCAAGTATTAAATAAGGTACCTGAAGTGCCTTCAATATTTGACATGTCTTCAATCTCAGAAAAAGAACTGTATGGAAAGTGCATGCCCTATGGCCCTCGGAAGCAGACGTACCATCATAAGGTACAAATCATACAGACCAGGACAACAGAATCGCAAGCAGTAACCAACACAATTAGTGCTGCCAACAGCCAAGCGGACAGCTTCATGTGCTGGCACGCTTCCCCAGACTCCAAGTATCCGGGAGCTGCCTGTAGAGCATCATTAGGAAGTAAAGAGGGATCCTACATGGGGTGAAGGTTAAACAACCAGTAGAGATTCCGGTCAGCTTTAAGATTCTCTGAGTCTACGTTCATACTACCTAAAAATAAGAAGCAGAAAGAAATCCTACTCATAAAGAATCTCAAGAGCTAGACAAGGTTTCTGAATCTTCCCCATCTCTCCTGAGTCACACTTCCATGCCATCATCAGAAACAGGGGTACTTGGGGGAGTGGAGTCTTCCACACTCCTTTTGACTATCTTCCAAGGCCAAAGACATTAAGGAGCGGGTCATATAATCTCTAATAAGTAGGGAAGGACTAAAAACAAAAAAGAACAAGGAGAAACATGGAAAATAGAAGTGAAAACTATGACAGAAATAGAAAAAGAGAAAGAGGAGAGAGATAAAGAGAAAGGATAGGTGGGGAGATAGAGAACCACAAAAAAAAAAAAAAAAAAAAAGAGAGATCATTGTTTGCCTGGTTCTTGTAATAAAGGTAAGGTGCACAGCACAGTCTCCTGTGCTGCCCAGGTGGGAGACTCTCCTTTCACGATGATGTCTTTCAAACACAGTATGCAGAATATGAGTTAGAAATTAGACTTGTTTCCTAGGATACTCAGATACACATGAGACACTCTTTTCATATCATAAACAGCCCTGTTGGAAATGAAAATTTCCTCTCCAATCCTGAGTTTAACAGTTATGTTTCAGAACATGGTGATAGAGGCAGAAAGATAAAATTAAAAAGCAAAGAAGGCTCAAATGTAGAGGGGGAAAATGGTAGAGGGAAAGAATGAGATGACAGAAGAGTGAGTAGTAAAAGAAAATGTAGGGATATAAACAAGAAAGGAAATAAATAAGAACCGGGGGAAGACGCAAATGTCAGAGAAATGGGAAAGAGAACAAAAGCAAAGAGAGAAGGAAAAAGATGGCATTTGTTGCAGGGGTCTCACACAGCCAGCCATGAGGTATGCACATGTCACCAAGTTGGTCCCTGGCTGAAACTACCTGCTCCCCAAACTGTCCAAACCATACTGCAGCCAGGGCCATGCAGCCTGTGGTCTCGTGCTGTCTTGGCCCTCAAAATTTTCTTTTCTCTCCTCCAGTGCAGGAGGGCTACCAACTAGGTCTTTAATTGATGCACATTGGCCACTGGCTGCTTCCTAACTCCCACTGTTCCAGTACTCCTTGAGGCAGAACTGACAGCTGGCTCCCCTGTTCACCTGTTAGAAAGTAGGGACAATGGGATTCTTTTTTTTTTTTTTTTTTTTTTTTTTTGAGACAGAGTCTTGCTCTGTCATCCAGGCTGGAGTGCAATGGCTCAATCTTGGCTCACTGCAACCTCTGTTTCCCGAGTTCAAGCGATTCTCTTGCCTCAGCCTCCTAAGTAGCTGGGATTACAGGCACCTGCCACCACACCTGGCTGATTTTTGTATTTTTAGTAGAGACAGAGTTTCACCATGCTGTCCAGGCTGGTCTCGAACTCCTGATCTCTTGATCTGCCCGCCTTGGCCTCCCAAAGTGCTGGAATTACAGGTATGAGCCACCACGCCCGGCCAACAATGGGATTCTCAGAGCAAAAAGACAATTAAGGAAAAGAGCCCTATTCTGTGCTCCCATAACACGTCCACCTCCATCACTGCCCTAATCACATCCTAGATAAATTCTGTTTTCTAATCTGTCTCTCCCACTAAATCTGAAACACCTCTAATGGAGGCACCATTTTAGTCATCTCTACCCCCAAAACCTAGCCCAGTGACTGGCAAGTAAGAGGCACTCAGTAAAGGCTTGATGAATTGAATTTGAATTGCACTGATGAAATTAATAAATTTGTTGAGACAGAGGTCAAAAGGAGAGAACATCAAGGAAATCCTAAAACTTACTGTGAGAAGGATAGGGTAGCAAGCTGGGATAGTATTCAAACATACATGTGTTTGAGTACATAGGAGAATACTGGGAATCTATCCTCAAGCATTTAAGAGTCAAATGAGGATCTTCTAATATTCTTTTTTAAAAATTTTAAGTTCCAAGGTACATGTGCAGCATGTGCAGTTTTGTTACATAGGTAAATGTGTGCCATGGTGGTTTGCTGCACCTATCAACCCATGACCTAGGTATTAAGCCCAGCATGCATTAGTTATTTCTCCTGATGCTCTCCCTCCCCCTCTCCCCACCCCATACCCCTGAGAAGCCACAGTGTGTGTTTTCCCCTCCCTGTGTCCACGTGTTCTCATCATTCAGCTCCCACTTATGAGTGAGAAAGTGCAGTGTTTGGATTTCTGTTCTTGTGTTAGTTTGCTGAGGATAATGGCTTCCAGTTCCATCCATGTCCCTGCAAAGGACATGATCTCATTCCTTTTTTTGGTTGCATGGTATTCCATGGTGTATATGTACCACATCTTCTTTATCCAGTCTATCATTGATGGGCATTTGGGTTGATTCCACATCTTTGCTTTTGCGAATAGTGCTGCAATGAACATACGTGTGCATGTATCTTGATAATAGAATGATATATATTCCTTTGGGTATATACCCAATAATGGGATTGCTGGGTCAAATAGTATTTCTGGTTCTAGATCTTTGAGGAATCACCACATTGTCTTCCACAATGGTTGAACTAATTTACATTCCCACCAACAGTGTAAAAGCGTTCCTATTTCTCTGCATCTGTTGTTTCCTGACTTTTTAATAATCACCATTCTGACTGGTGTTGAGATGGCAATATTCTTGAAAGACTTACTGAGGACTGGACAGATCCTGTTCTGTGGGATCTTCCCAGTTCTCAGTAAGAGAGCTAGAGAGACAGAGGAAAGAATGGAAACTCAGAAGTTAAAGACTTGCCTCCCGCAAAGCTTAAGTTTTGAGGTACATACAGCTAAGCAAAACTATGGGCCTTATAAGTACCAGGGCTTAATCAGGAGTCTACTGGAAAAGTAAAGAGTAGAAAACAGCCTTTGACTCTCAGTCTAGTGGAAGTAGACAGACACATAAAAGAAATAATTATAACACACCATGAAGCATTATAACAGAGTTGTTTACAAAGTGCTATGAGAATGGGAAACACCACAGTGACAAATGCAGGGTGCTTGCTGTCTGTTAGCATTTTCAAATGGTATGTCATTAAATCTTCAAAATTTTCCTCATATTGCTATTGTCTCCATCTCATAAAAGAGCAAGGCAAAGCTTAGAAAAAATTAAATTGCTAATAAATGGCAAGACCAGGAATTAAAGTCAGTTCTCTTCTGATGTCAAAACCAGTCCTTTCCCCACTCTGCCATTACGCTGTGCAATGTTTGCCTGGCGCTGGGCAGATTCACTGTTCCTTAGTCCAGTGTGTTGCTAAAAATACCAAGGTCACAGTTTTGGTCCCCAAACGGGCAAGTGAGCATTCTTCCCTTCATTCTAAGGCCACAAATCACCAAGTGCCACAGATCACTTGCCATGTCTCTCTCTCAGGACCAGGCTCCATGCACCTCTCCTAATTACTACGTACAAAAGCAGCTTAATGGCAGGTGATGATTGCCGCAATATTTCTGTACACACACATGCACACACACACACACACACACACCACAAAATCAGAGTGGGGCCACTGAGAACAACTCCAATTTTGAGTTAATAAAAGCCTAAGCTCTCCGCTGTCCCAAGAGGCATATGTCTGTGCTCCTCAAGGGCAGAAGTGTATTTTCCATTTCTTTTGTCACTACAGGCACACAGCCTGATGGAAAGCTTTGTACACAGAGGGATGCTTAATGCCCACTTTGCTCCCACAACAGAGGACAGTTGGAGAGTGCACTCAGCCCTCTGACCACCACCAGCACAGGTATCATGTTCGGCACACAGTCAAGTTCAGTAACTATTTCGTGTTAGAGATCATGGCTCAGCCCTACCTTGAATGTTTTTACTTTTAGGTGTCAGCAAGTAGGAAGAGAATGGAGATTGATACAATCCTGATGACGCAGCACAAGTCTTTCCCGTTGTGGCCATACTGCAGTGGCACAGCAGAATACAAGACAGAGGTAATGCTCTGGGCAATAAGAACCAAATCATCTCTCCCCAAATTAGTCACCCAAAGAATTCTCCAACCTTGCATTCCCTTTGACCTTGGGGTTCTTTCCTAGCCTCCTTGTCAATCCAGGTCTATAATCTCTTTTCACAGGCATATTCCACTGTGCAAATCCATGCCCGAAAATACCCTGAAACAGTGGTCATAGGTTCAGGGTTGCCAGCTAAAATGCAGGACACCCAGTTAAGTTCAAATTTCAGATTAGTGCAATATTTGTATAATGCATGGAATATTCATTGTTTATCTGAAATCTAAAATTCAAATTTAACTGGATGTCTTATATTTTTATTTGCTAAATCTGACAGTTACACTTAAGTAGTGATCAGCAAAGACCAGATAAAGAGCTCTCTTCTTAGTCATTGCCCCAGCCCTAGACAAAATTTCCAAGTTCTCTTCTGAAAGGAGACACAAACCAGAGGTCTTTCACCATTAGGTCCAGGATGTCTCCCAAGCTCCAGAAATTACCCACATCAGTATCAATGGAGAACCTTAAGTTTTTGAAAGACAGGCTCTTCATCAGCACCTGTGAGAAAAGGCTAACAGTAGGCAAAGGATGTGAGATGTTTAACCAGCCCATGTGATGAGGAGGCCATGAGGAGGCAGCAAGGGACCTAATACAAGCTGAATTCCCAACACAAAGTTGAGTCAGAATATCATTCCCATGGGTAGTTGACATAAATGAGTTGCTGTGTCTATTCAAAAACATTCCATAAGTGGTTGATTCCTTTATCTGTCATTCCACTTTACCTGTCATGTCCCTTCCTTTAAATCTCCTGGATTCACTTCTCACTCTCCAGCCTCCTTCCTACCTGGAATGCTTCTCCTTTGCCTTCTCTCCCCTGCCTAAACAATTTGATTCAGACCTCACGGCCCAGATGACATTCTACTTCCTCCTTGGAAAAGGTCTACAACCAAAAGCTACTTGAACTAGGATTCTGAGAAAGGGGTAATGCACACGCTTTCCGGTCCCACTGGCTGGTTTCAAATCCCAGTTCCATCACCTATACTAGCTGTCAGGCCTTTTGCAATTGCCACACTGAGCTACAGTTTTCTTACCTGGAAAAAAGGGATAGTGCCTTCCTAAGAAAGTTAAAACAAGGATTAAAAAAAAATAATGCTTGTAAAGTTCTGCACGTAGTGCTGATATACCATGGAGTTTCCTGGTCATAAACAACAGAAACAGATTTTAACTGTCTTAAACTGCAGACCCATCAGCTCCATCCCTCCAAAAATGTATACTGAGAAGATACCAAGAATTCACAGAATTGAGGGGATATTGGAAGACCAGGCTGGGAAAAAAGGAAAGCAGAAACCTTGTTGGGGCAGGGATATCCAGGTCCTAACTGAGAAATCTGTGATTGTTACCTGTTATGGAATAAGGGACTTTGCAGATGGGATTAAGGATCTGGTGGTGGAAAGAATAGCCTGGATTATCCAGGTGGACCCGAGGCACAATCACAGGTGCCCTTACAAGAAAAAGGCAAAAGATTGACTACAGAGAGAGAAGGCAATGTAAGGACAGAAGCGAGTTATTCTCCATCTGTCTCTGAAGATGGAGGAAGGGCCAAAGAACACAAGAATGAAGCTCTAGAAGCTGTGAGAGGCAAAGAAATGAACTCTCTCTCCTAAAGCCTCTGGGGAGGAGAGATGGGAAGCATGACCCTGGATTTTAGCCTAGCAAAAGTGATTTTAGACTTCTGTCTTCCAGAACTGTAAGAAAATACACGTGTGTTGCTTTAAGCCACCAAATTTGTGGTCATTTGTTACAGCAGCTATAGGAAACTAATACACTTGGCAAAGGTCAGAGATTCTGGGAAATCTGATTCTTAGGCCACCGTGGCTATTGGTATGAATATAAACATCAACTGTCTTGGTGTTGCAGCATCATCAGCTTAAGAGTAAAGTCAGAAGAAGCACATGGTCAAGCTTAAGTCCCCCTGCACCCAAATCCCCTACCACTTCCAAGGTGAGCAAGACTCCCCCCAGGAACACACAAAATAAGATTTTCCCAAAAGGGAAAGCAGGGGCCACTGAGGAAGCTGAATGAAGAAAAACTTAAAAAAAAAAATGTCTACTACAGTTTGGCCCACAGAAAATAATCAGGTGTTGCAGAGGAAAAAGAGAAATAATATATCAGTTTTCTTATCTATAAAATGAAATGATCAGATAAAGGGACCTCTCAGACCCTTCCTGGCTCTAACTCTGTGAGCCAACACCTACCCCGATGGTGTTATGCTTCTGTAGCTCACACCAATCTCCCTTCCTCTCAACATCCGGAGAGCTGCTCTATGTTTAACTCCCAATTACATACAGTTCTTATATCTTAGAACATGGGTCTGACCGTTAATGAGTCAGATCCTCGCAACTCAGTTCAAAACCTGCTCCTTGATGGCAGAAACCATCTTTCACATTTCCACACACTATGGCTCCTTCTGGAACAATATGCAACAGTAATGCTCTAGAAATGCCCTTCACTCAAGGAGAAGTGGGTGTTGATACATTTCCAGTTGCAGCAGATTAGTTGGACTCATCCACAGATGCATCCACGGAGCTGTGACTGGGCCCATGACACCTAATAATTGGATATCCAAATTGAAGTGGGTGTAGCCACATGTGTAAGTAATTATGATCTATCAAAAATCTACTGAATTACACATGATGTTTTGCTCTCCATTTCTTTTAAATAAATTGCTAGAAGTGTGATTTCATTTGGGAATCAATTTCTGGAGACTTTACTTCATTTTATTTTTTAAAAAGTCCCTGTGTATTAAACTATTCACATAGAGATAAGCCAAAGAAAATCAACTTGACCAAAATATATCTGAGGGAAGAGGACGAGGGTGGGAAAGGTGTAAAAGATGTCAAGCCCAGCCCGGATGTCTGTAAGCTGCCTCTTCCTCCCCACCTACTCTGCTGGGACCCCTTGATGGCATCAGGCTTAGCTCCATCCCACAGCCCAGGACTCACTCTACAATCGAGATACTTACTGACCTTGTGCCACCAACAGGCCCTGGCATTACAGTAGAGAACAAGATGGTGATCATGGCTGTCCTCACAATACTTAATGAAAGAGACATACACTAAATAGGTCTCAATTATGGTAAGTGGAAGGTCAGGGAAGGAAGCTTCACTGTGGAAGTAGCAGGTGAGCTCAAAGGTGAAGCTGGAGTAGGTCGGAGGAAACAATGTGGGAAGGGCACCCCAGATGCAGAAAAAGGCCTGCACAGAAGGTCTTGAGGCACAAAGGAAACAAGCATATCTGAAAAACTGAAACAAAGTCGGTGTGACCGAAACCTAATGAATCAGGGGAGAGTAGACAGTAAGGAGTCCAAAGAGGGCCAGGCACAGTGGCTCACGCCTGTAATCCCAGCACTTATGGAGGCCAAGTTGGAGGAATTGCTTGGGCCCAGGAGTTCAAGGCCAGCCTGGACAACATGACGAGAACCTATCTCTACAACTCTCTATACAAAAATAAATAAAAATAAGCTGGACATGGTGGCATGTGTCTGTAGCCCCTGCTACTTGGGAGGCTGAGGTGGGAGAATCACTCAACCGCAGGAGAAAGAGGCTGCAGTGAATCGCAATCATGCCACTGCACTCCAGCCTGGGCAGCCGAGTGAGACTGTCTCAAAAATGAATGAATGAATGAATCAATCAATCAATGAAAAACAGTCTGGAGAGACTGGGAAATGTCACAGAAGGAAAACTTTTTAGGCTGTGTTAAGGTTTTGGACCAAGCCCGGCAGTGTTCAAAGAACTCCAGGCTTAAATTTGCCGATGGAACACCAGGTTAACCACACTGTTACTCTGAGCTCAAAATAATTTTCCTGATTAACCATTGGTCTTTTACCTTCTCTCCAAGCCCCAGCCCCAGTTGCTATAACTGGGTGTTTCCCTTGGTTTTTGTACCTGAACTAATGCCACTTTCTCTAGCCCCATAGGCCATTCCTGGGGCGGCTGCTGTTGGCTGCCTTCTCTGCAGCAGCCTTCCCCAACAACATGCATGCTGGGGAGGCCAGGCAGCTCTCCAGACTCCCCTGCGGGTGAATCTAGATTCGTGTAAGCAAATCATCCACCGTCCTGGGTAGTGACTGGTTTAGGAATGAGCAGGTAAACAGGTAATGAAACTCAGGCCCCTGAGTTAGAACAGAAAATACGCTTTGGGCTTCAATTGACCTATGTTCTAGAACAAAGGTAAAAGCATATAAAGTGGTGATTTTCAAGCTTTTTTGATCATAGCCAACATTAAGCAATATATTTTACATCATAAGCCAGGATGTATATATATATATATATACACATACATAAAATTACAATGTTTCATAAAGCAATACTCTATTTGTGTGATGTACTCATATTTTCTCTTCAATTCTTCCTTAGTTAAGGTTAATGCTGGTTTTAATCAACTAAATTAATTTCATGACCCTCCAATGGAGCTGATCCACAGTTTGAAAAACCGACCTCTGTAGAACACAAGGCAGACCAATATGAATGGCTGCTTTAATAGCACCATGCAGCTTCTTGATGTTATCCTAGAATGATGAAACAGTTTGCCTTGAAAGGTTTTGCTGTGCTTTTCCAAGAACCACAAACACAGCATTCTAGAAGGGAATCTGTTCCTTCTTATGCTACCTAAAGCAACAACATCTTGCTGCCCTCCAGAATGGACAGTCTTAAAGCTTTCTCTCTCTCTCTCCCCTTCCCCCACCGGCCCTTTCACACACGCTTCAAAACTGGCATGGGGCAGTGACCTGTTTCTGATTTGTTTTTGACTGGTTGGTTGGAGTTTCTTTTGTAGTTGTCCATTTGTTTGTTTGTTTCATGGCTTGGTGGTGTATATTGCTCAGTACATACGGCTCTGAGTTAATTTATGGCCAAACTGGAGCACGGACTTTCTTCTAAGACCACAGACAATATATAACAGCTAAGAAGCCCTGATATTTCTTAAGAGGATGAGAAGGGGAGTAGAGTCACCTTGCCCTCTCCAAGAGAGATCTGGGCCATTTCTAGGAGGGAATAAAGAGTATTGTGTTTAACAAAAGTAAGGCAACCCCTTCTGGAATTTAAAATGGCATTCCTAATTAAATTTCAGAAAAATCCTAGTAGGTATGGTTTCAATATATGCCTTTTGATAAGAATAAAAATCATGGCCTAAAATTCCTCTCTTTCCTTCCCCACCAAAAGAAAGCTCAACAATCAAAACCACCACACTAAGAAGAGGTTGTACTGATGTTTGGGGACAGACAATTGGTGGTGAGGAGCTGCCTTATGCACGGTAGTAGTATATTTAGCAGCATCCCTGGCCTCTAACCACTAGATACCAGTGGCAACCCCTCCTGCCAACCCCCTCCCACCTCACCCAGCAATGACAACCAACAATGTCTCCAGATATTGTCAAAAGTCCTCTGGAAAGCAAAAATCACCCCTAGTTGAGAACCACTGCTATAGGGGAACCTCTCAGATAGAGGTTCCTTCAAACTGATAAATGCTTAATAGCCTCATCAAAGGCAACAGCATATGTTTCACATTAGTCCCTATTCACACTGGGAGAAAACACACATAGCTCCTTTTTCTGCTTTCTTCTTGAAACACCTCCTCAGAGCATGAAGCTTGGCCCCAACATGTCTCCAAAGGGAGCCTTCATCTCACCTTAACCTCAAGAAGAGGTTCCCCAAAGGATGCCAGATGAAGAATACAGAAATAAAGAGTTTTGTTTGCTTAACCTCAGTATAATAGAAACAAAGGTCAAGTTCCTACCAATGGTCCTGGGTTTCCTTCTCTTTTCTGAGAAAGTCCCTGATTATGCACTCAGACACAGCTAGGAGAAACGCCAAGAGATGGAGAAAAACTCTGTCATTTAGACCCAGATGATGATGACAGAAAGAAAAAGAAAAATTCCTTATTGTTGTTTCACAGTTTACATAGCCCTATTCCATACAGGTACCACTATCCCAATTTTATAAGTTTGAGAATTAAGGTTCAGAGAGAGAAACTAGCTAGCCCCAGGTCACTGAGATAATACATAATCAAGCTGAGACTCAAACCCAGAAATTTAGATTCCAAATTTGGAATGCTTTCAAAAGCTACGAAAGATAATGGCTAACAGCAAGTAATATATCCCAAAGGCACATATATTTGACAAATACATTCTCTAGGACAACCAGAGTTGCCTCTCTGCAGAGCTTTATGGTGTCCTATGATTGCAGCATCATATGAATGTTACCAAAACTGTGCTTCAGAGAGTTGGCAAAGGAAAATTGCTGAAGAGGGAAATCCCACATTATAAGAAATCATCTACATAAATACATGTTCTTTGAGTTGTTTTTCTAGTTGTGGTGAGGGATTTCTGTTGATCTACCACCCACACACTTTCTCTCCGCAGGTACCCCCTAGGACCAGGAACAAGCAGTTGTGAGATGGCTAGTCAGGGATAGAGCAGGACACAGCTGAAGACCAGGATCCAGCTAATTATCCATGTGGGAGCCACACCCCCAAAAGTGGCCTTGTTACAAGATGCACTAATGAACTCTAGTATCCAAGTTCCATGATTAGCTATGTAATCCAACACTGCCCACAAAGAATGTACACCTATTGTTTTTACTACCAGTCCCTCCTCTTCCTCTGACAACAATACTTCATCCCTAAGGTCTTTCCAAAAATTACAATGCTCTTACATGACACTGATGGCCACAGTTAACAGGATCAGGGGCAGGAAGTTCCTTCCCTGGATGTTTGAAGTTAGGACCAACAGAGTTTGGTTGATCTCTTCTGAAGCAGCTGAAGCCATAAGCAAAAAGGCTCCAGAGCTGTTGCTATCCATGTTTTCTCTTCCAGAAGAAAACTGGCTACAGTGAGACAGAAGAATAAAGCCAATCTTACAGGGCCAAGAGGGAACGAAAAGAGGAAGGAATTCTGGTGGACCTGGAGCCCTATTCCTGCGGTTCCCAAGGCCTATTTTCTAATTCTGCCTGCAGTGTGGCAGTTCTGTGAAACGTCATTTCCCTGAAAAGCCCCTCCTTGCTCAAACTAGTCCAAGTTAGGTTTCTGTCACTCACAATAACCCACTTGCCTATTCTATTTAGCTAATACCATCTAGATAAGAAACCAAAGTGAAAGATGGTATAACTGGCATGGCCAGACTTATAAGAGCCTCAAAGGACAGGCTGACTCTCTTCTTATGGGTAAATGCACCCAGTAACTTAAGGTGATGCCAATGCTCACTGACCATTCCAAAAATCCTAGGGCCCTTAAAAATTTTTATGCTAAATCTACTCTGCCTGTGCTCTATAAATGGAACAGCAAAGCCTAGGTGACAGCACATCTCTTTACAGCATGGTTTCCCGAATATTTTAAGCCCACTGTTGAGACCTGCTCAGGGAAAAAATATATATATATATTCCTTTCAAAATATTACAGCTCATTGACAGTGTACCAAGAGCGCTGATGGAAACAAAGATTAATGTGGTTTTCATACCTGCTAACACAATATCCACTCTGCAGTCCATGGATCAAGAAGTAATTTCGACTTTCAAGTCATACTATTTAAGAAATAACATCTCAGAGGACTACAGCTGCCATAGATCGTGATTCCTCTGATGAATCTGGTCACAGTCAATTGGAAACCTTCTGGAAAGGACTCACCATTCTGCACGCCATTAAGAACATTCATGATTCATAGGAAGAGGAGAAAAGACCAACATAAACAAGAATTTGGAAGAAGTTGATTCCAACTCTTATGTATGACTTTGGAGAGTTGAAGACTTCAGTGGAGGAAGTAACTGAAGATGTGGTAGGAATAGCAAGAGAACTAGAATCAGAAGTGGAGCCTGAAGATGTGACTAAATTGCTGCAATCTCATAAAACTTTCACAGTAGGAATTGCTTCTTATTGAATAAGCAAAGAAAGTAGTTTCTTGAGACAAAATCTACTCCTGCTGAAAATGCTGTGAACATTGTTAAAATGACAACAAAGGATTTATAATATTACATGAAATTAGTTGATAAAGCAGCAGCAGAGTTTGAGAGGACTGACTCCAATTTTGAAAGAAATTCTACTGTGAGACAAATGCTATAAACCAGTATCACAAGCAACAGAAAAATATTTCATGACAGGAAGAGTCAACGGATACAGCAAAGTTTGTTCTTGTCTTATTTTAAGAAATTTCCACAGCCACTCCATCCTTTAGCAACCAGCACCCTGATCTGTCAGCAGCTATTAACATCCAGGTAAGATCTACCAGGAACAAAAAGATTACAATTCGCTGAAGGCTTAGATGATCATGAGCATTTCTTAGCAATAAAGTATTTTTAAGATATGTACATTGTTTTTCACATGCTACTGCACACTTAACAGACTACACTGTATGTATAAGTTGCACTATAGTGTAAACATAAATCTTATATGCACTGGAAAACCAAAGAATTCATGTTACTTTCTAGAGATACTTGTTTCATTGCAGTGGTCTGGAGTCAAACAACCATTCTCTGAGGTATCCTTGTACATGAAAAACAAGGAAAATCCCAAAACTATGTACCTGGCATGGAGCCAGTATACCAATTAGAGAGTGTGTAAGCTTTTTTCTTGATGTCATCTTAGCAAGTGTCTTAATCCCTAAGACATTGAAATGATGCTTTCTCTTCCCCTTCTGGAAGACTGAAAAATTTACTCATTCATGATCCTTGAGCAAGCCAGAGTCCTCTTCTCATGACATCAAACACCGACAAGTGTGGGTTAACACTGAGTGGAAAGCTGGCCAAAGAAATCTTTCAAAGTATGAGGAAAAGGGAAACCCAGGCAATAAAACTCTACTTTCTCATAGTGTTGTGTGGTATTGGGGTACAGAGGCCCTTTTTGGGGCAGTCTGGGAAATATCTGGTTTAAGGAATCTGTTTGAATTTATAAAAACCTCAAATAACTCTTTCAGACAAATCACAGATCTGTAAATTTTAGACAAAAATATATATTTTTTCCATTGTTCTACTTTCCTAGTTCTGCCTATGATGCCTGAAAAATTGATTTGCATGACAGGCATATGCCACCCGCCTCCTAGGATGACAAGTATTTAAAAGAAAATACCCAGACAATTCCCCATACTTGCATAGAAGACAAACCTACAATTACAGTGCTTGATGAAGAGGCAACCATAAAGTTTTATAAAATATCAACTGTCTGTCAAGCCTCAAAATGAATGAGAGCTATTTGTCAGGGAAAACAAAATGCTTTTTATTTTAGAGTTATTAAGTCAAAATTCATTCTAGTACTTCTGAGTCATATCACATCCCATACCATCTATTTGGAGTACAATAAAATATAAGCAATTTTAATAATTAAAAAGAATTGTGCCTATATACAGGAACTGTTTGTTGCCCAAATATATTTGATAGAGATATTCAAGCACGAAGTAAGTGCTCTTAATTGTACTTTCATTGTGAACACATAAAATGCTGAGTTGTTAGAGGAATCAAGAGGTTACTCTCACAACAGGGAAACTAAGTGGCATGGCCATTTTCTCAGAGAGGAATTTAAAAGAACACCTTTTTCTAGTTATTAGGAACAACAGAGAGATGTCTGCCTCTCACAGAAGTGCTGACACCCAGTGTCCAAGTTTAACTTGAGGGCAAAAATCTTTCTCTTCAACTCTGAAGTTATTTTTACCTTGCCAGCTATGCAAATTAACTCATGACCTCTGAAAATGAAAGAAACGAGGCTAAGACCAAGTTAAGATGTTATGAAAATACTGTAAATTGCTGATCCTGGCATGGAGCACCACATACTCTAGAACTAACCCTGTAGAGATACAGCCATGGCAAATTTCTATGTCAATCCAGCTTCAAAAGAGGCAAGGGAGAGATGACTCACAAAAGAAGAAACACAGACTGTTTAACAATTGTATGAAAAAAAAGTTCCATTGCATTATAATCAAACAAATTCCAATTAAGACAACACAACGGCCTGTCATACCTATTAAACTACCACCACTAGGACAGTGAATTGGTGCAATGGTTTTGAAGAGCTGTTGAACTACAGGCATATAAGGATGGTGAAGATGTTCACTCTCTTTGACCTTGTAGCTTTAGGAAATTATTGTAAGTACACACCCAAAGTGAGGGCAATATTTTCACATACAATGTTGTTCATTGAAGCATTACCTATAATAGTAAAAAAGTTTAAAATCATCTACAACTAAATAATAAAACAAACAACCTAACTAAAAAATGGCCAAAAGAACTGAACAGTCCCTTCACCAATGAGAGATGAGGAGGGTAAATAAGCACATGAAAAGGTGGGACATTATTAATCATTAGAGAAATGCAAATTAAAACCACAATAGTTATTACTACACACTTATTAGAAGGCTAAAAACAAAACAAAACAAAACAATAAAAAGCCTGATAATATTAAATGCTGCTTAGAACGTGGAGCAACTGTAACTCTCATATACCGCTGACAGGAATGCAAAATAATACACCCATTTTGGACAACAGTTTGGCAGCTCCTTATAGAGTTATACATATACTTACCATTTGATCCAGCAATGGTTATTTATCACAGCTACATTCATAATTGTCCCAAACTGAAAACAATTGAAATGTCCCTTGATTGTTAAATAAACAAATTGTGATCATCCATACAACTGAATACTAGGCAGAAATAAAGAGAAATGAACTATGGATATACGCAGCAACATGGATGAATCTCAAAAGCATTATGCAAAGTGCAAGAAGTCAAAAAGGCTGTAGACTCCTCATCCCATTTATGACATTCTAGAAAAGGCAAAACTACAAGAACAAAAAAAAATCAGCAGTTACTAGAGGCTGGGGATGAAGAGAAAAGATTAACTAGAAAGAGGCTGGAAGGAATTTGGGGGGTGATAGAAATATTCTATATCTACGGTAGTAGTTAGCCAACTATATACATTTGTCAAAACACAGAGTTGTATATCTAAAAAGAATGGATTTTGCTAAATGCAAATTATACCCCAATAAACCCAACTTCAAAAAAAGTCAGTATTAAGATTTTTAATTGTGGTAAACTATACATAACATGAAATTTGCCATTTTAAACCATTTTTAGTGTAGAGTTCTGTGGCATTAAGAACATTCATATTGTTGTACAACCATCACTACCACCCATCTCCAGAGCTTTTTCATCTGCCCCAACTGAAATTCTATACCATTAAACAATAAGTCTCCCCTCCTGCCAGCCCCTGGCAACCATCTTCTGCTTTCTGCCTATGAATCTGACCACTCCGAGTACCTGTTATGAGTGGAATCACATAATATTTGTCCTTTTGTGCCTGGCTTATTTCACTTGGCATCATGTTTCCAAGGTTCATCCATGCTGTAGCATGTGTCAGGCCTACCTTCGTCTTTAAGGCTGAATACTGTTCCATTGTATGTACAGATCACATTTTGTTTATCCATTCCTCCATCAGTGAACACTTGGATTGCTTCCACCTTCTGGTTATTGTGAATAATGCTGCTATGAACATGGGTGTACAAATCTGTTCAAGTCCCCGCTTTCAATTCATTTGGGAACATACCCTGAAGTGGAACTGCTGAATCATATGGTTTAATTTTTATGGTTTAATTTGGTTTATATGGTTAATCATATTATGTTTAATTTTTTGAGGAACTGCCATACTGGTTTTCCACAGAAAGTCCTTAGCGTTTTAACAATAGGGGAATGGTTGAGTAAAGTATGGCGCACTCAATGGAATATTACACAGCCTTTCAAATGCTATTAAATGTTATTTCTACAGAACTTTTAATACAATGGAAAAGGCATCATATAGTCTTAAGAGGAAAAGCGGTACAACTTTAAAGGAAAAATATTTTATCTAAAATATTAATTCAACAGTGTAAAATACATTCAAAATGAAAAAAGACTAGAAGGAAATATACCAAAATGGTAACAGGGATTGTCTTTAGGTAGTGGCATTACAAGTTATCTGTATTTTCTTTATGCTTATCTGTATTTTCTTGATTTTTTTTTCCAATGGAAATATCTTCTTTATAATCAGAAAAAAAAAAAAAAGCAAGGTTGTTTGCAGTATCTCCCTAACCTTCTAAAGTTGGCAAAAATATTGAGAGCTCTTCACAAAAGTGACTCTTAGTGACCCTGTCTAGGTGGGCCTGGATGGTGAGTTTACATTCATATTAAGAGCTGTAGTACATGTTCTGATTGCTAAATTTCAGATATGACTAAAGGTCAACAAATAAAGGAAAAAAATAGCTCTTCCATAATCATTAGAGATCCTTATTTTAAACAATCAAAACTTTCTAATACCAATGTGGACTGAAGTCTCCTAAAAGAAGTGGTGATCTTTTTTCTCACATTGCAGAAGAACCTCGATGCTCTGCATCCCATTCCTTCAGCAGCTCTGTGAGGACCCCCTCTCCTGTTCTCTCAACTTTTTGTGTGTTCTCTGCTGACACAGCTCTTCCCTGTATCTCTGTGGTCCCTCCCCAGCCTCCTCACTTCCCTATCCAGCTTCTGAAACTGGTGCCCATTTGTACCCTTTACCTACCCAGCCTGCTGCACCTGGCTGCTGCCCTCCTTACTATGTGAAAATGACTCATTACAGGGCATCAGCGGCCTGTAGGTCTCCAAATTCAAGATGTACTTGGCGGTATTGTATTGCAGCACTTCATAATTCTGTAGTATTTAGTACCCTCTCCTTGAAAGTCCTCCCTTTCCTTCTGAGTTATCCTTTTCTCCTTTGGCTACTCCTCTTCCTCCACTTCTCTTTAAAAGCCACATTTCCTACCGTTTCATACTTGCCTTTCCCCACTTTTATTTTCAATCCACACTCACTCCCTAAAAGCCCTCACTGAAACCAAGTGTCCAACTATCACTTGGATGCAAATGACTTCCAGTCTATCTCCAGGACAGACGTCTCTCCTTGCATACCTGGTACCCTGCTGGGCATTTCCACTCTCCAATAGCTCCCTACAAGGAGACTGCACATATTCTGTGCAATCCATTCTTTACACAGTAGAGTGAAATTTCTAGGGTGCAAGTCAGACCAACTTGCTTAAAGCTCCCTAGCTTCTCACTACACTTGCAGTAACAGCCCAAACCTTTCCCAGGAATTCCCAAGTCTTGCAAGATTCAGGCTGTCTCCACTGATCTCTGCGATCTGGGCTCAGTAGCCTTCTGTGTTTCTTAAATGTTCCAGGCTTAATTGTTTCAAGGGCTTCGCTAGTCCTCCTGTTTGGAGCTCTCTTGGTCTCACATCTTCACATGGCTGTTTTCTTCTCATCCTCCAGGTCTCAACTTAAATGTCACCTCTTCTGTCTTTCCCAAAAGACCATCTGGTATGAACTCTATAGCTTCTTCTCTGTTAATAGCTTCATTTCTCTATCCCTACTGCCAATGTCCTCATAATTTTTCACAATACCTACTGGTTTCTCTCTGCCTCCCTGCCCCTTCCTCCCACATTCTTCTCTCCAGACCATTACTAGAGTGATCTTTCTAAAATCCAAGTCTGGCTTGTAGCTTCCCATTTAAAATCCTCCAATCCCTCCATGCTGACTTTAGAATAATGTCATGATCTGGCTTCCATCTTGTCTTCCAGCCTCTTGCCACGCCTCCACATGCCACCCCCCAGTCACCTGAACTAATTTTGGTTTCCTGCAGGTGCCCAGCTTTCACATTGCAGGGCTTTCGCACACACCTCGCCTTGGCTAGGTTTAAACTGCTCCTCCTCAACACTGTTCAGCATGCACTTGCTTCAGGAAGGGTTCCCAAACCACCCTTTCCCTCAATCTTCTATCTTACAATTCAATTTTCTTATCTGTTTTTCCCTACTAGACTGGGTTCTCTCAGGACAAAGCCTGTGCTACCTTTCCAGTATAATACAAACTAAGGTGCTTGGCATGTAGTAGGCACTCAGTAAATGTATGTGGAAGGAAAGGGTGAACTGATAAACTTCAAGTTGGATATGACCTTAGAAAACATCAAGCCGAAACTCCAGGAACACAGTGTTCCTGGGCGAAGCTCATCCCAGTATCTACCTGTACTCTTGCAGTGAGGGCAGCACAGCCCATCCCCGAACTTGGAGCTACACAGAGTAACCTTCTCTTAGTGTAGCTTCAAGATTGTCCTTCAAGTATTTCAAGACAAATGTCATTTGCTCCTGGAATTATTCTCTTCTCCAGGTCTACGTCCTCACTCCTTCTCTCATCTCCCTGTAACTCACTCTTTAGATCAAACCCTAGTTATTCTGGACAATTGCAAGGTAGTACCCATTTCAAAAACACTGCAGAGGTAGTCTGGCCAGAGCTGAACTTAAAAGTGGGACGGTCTGAATCTTACTCAAGGCCTGGAACCCTGGTCACAGCAGGCCCAGAGGCCTTTTGGCAGCAATCTCACTTTCTTAACATAACCAGAGTCCTTTCCCCACAGAGTGCCACTAAGCCAGCTCTGTCCCCTCCTCTCATGAGCACTGAGACCCGTGGATGGTTTTTGCCCAGGGGATAACGTGAGCAAAGCTATGCTTTAGGAAGGTCTCCCAGCAGTGGTTGGGAAAGTAGACAGGAAGGGGAGAGATGCTGGGCCAAGGGAGCAAAGCAAGTTGGAGGCTCAGCCACAGCCTGATGCAAGGGCACAGGGTTCTGAACTCAGAGGCAATCACTGGGGTGAAAAGGAAGTTCACTATCTGTATCTTCGAGTCTGAGTACTTGGCATGCCAACAGGACACGCCTGCTCCACACAGCTGTCAGCAAGAGGACTGTTCAAATAGCTAAAGCTGTCAGAAGGAATGGAGGCAGGCACTGAACGGCAAAGGGTGATCACAGTAACGTTAGAGCTCCTGGTGGCATTTTCCAGAGGGCAAAACAAAGGCTGTACAGAAAACTGAGTAGGTGCTCCTGAGTAACACGCAGAGGCTCCACAGCAGCCCTTTCTATGGATCCCACCACATCTGTCACTGGCTCCTCTCCATGCCCTTCCAAGCGATCTCATAATCAGGTACTTTGTACAGCACAGCCAGAAAAGTCCTGCTAGGGATCTGCAGGGCTGAGCCTTCCAGAAGCCAGCACCCAGGTGACAGGGAGGAAAGTGGTGGGAATGTTGATCCCACACACTCCCCAACATGCTCCCCAAGATGACACCCAAACACTCCCCCAGCTCCCAGCAAAATCCCTTCTCCCAGGGCCAAGGAGACAGAGACCCACGCCTCAGTTCCCCATTCCCACACTGCAGGATGTTCACAGCCTGCTGATCTCACCTTTTCTGACACAGTTACAAAAAGGGGAGGGAGAGAAAGTACTAAAAATTCTGTGTGAACTCTAGGAAAGGCTATAAACTAGCAAATTATCCTCGGTTCTCTTTCCAAACCCACGTTTCACACTTCTCTGTAGCAGCAGCAGCCACGCTGAACACACTTTGATCTTCGCTCTGTTAATGAGAAACCTGAGCCCCTCAGAACTGGAAGCTTCAGCATTCCATGACCTCAATATGACCACAGTGCCCTCCTGCCCCAGCTTCTTCCCATCAGCCCCAAAATGTGGTCTGAGGCCGTGCACCCTCTAAGCAAATGCAATATGAGAAGGAGATCCTCAATACAAAGTGATCTTTCTTTGGGGGAGAAGGTCCTGCTGGGTATCACGGAAGGAGCACAATCAAAGATCAATGCTCAGGAGATTCTTCGGAGATGTGCTACCCAGGGAGATAGGCGGGCCTGCTCCACCCTCTGCCTCCCCCTCCCACAGGGGCCCCTCTCTGAGTCCCTTTCAGCAGTTAACAGCCACTATGATTGTAAAGGGAGCCTGAAATTTTGCTTTCTTATTTATGTCCTTGCTCTAGAGGGGGTTGTTGTGGAAACCTGAGGAAGCAAAAGTACCCTTCAGGAAGACTTTGGAATAAAAATGTATGAGAAATTGCTGTCTCGGGGTCAGTAGTATTTAGCGTAAACCCCTCGCCAAGGTGTGCTGCACCCCATCCACCCCAGAGGGACCAGGGGTGTCGCTGCCACGCTGCAAGACATCTAGTAAGAAGATGCCCTGGGCTACTCTAGTCTATAACGAATTTGAAGCCAGAAAACCCATCCTGCATCCTTACATGGCAGCATCCTTCACTTTGGCTGTATCCTCCAGTGAAGGAGGACACACGGTAACCATCACTGGCACAACAAAGGAGGTGACAATAGCTAGAGAACTAGCACATCTTTGTTATCCCAAAACCATTTGCTGGTCTAAGACCATGTTTTCATCAGTTTCAGAACATTTCATGCCTTTATATAGAGTTTAAAGAATAAAGATGGGAGAAGTTTTCCTGAACTTCTTTCTAGCCCTTCCTCTTCATAAAGCTTAAGAAAGGCTGCATGACTCTCAGACTGGCAGGAGCCACAGTTCAACTGGAAAAGAATTCTCCCTTCACTTATCCAGTCATTCATTCCTGCATACACATATGATTACAACATATTACATTATATTTACATAAACACATCATCTTGTATTTCCTGCCCCTTAGAGTTTACAATGTAGTGGATTACATCTTCCAAATGCCAAGACCAGGGATGGACAAATGACTGCTGGCTCTACTGAGTTTATGCACCATTCAGTTCTGACCTATTCCTTCGTGCCTCAGTTTTCCCAATGAGAAAATGGGGCGGCAGGTGCCACAGGGGGAAAGCTGGTTGTTCTCTGTATGTAGCCCTCCCTTCCACAGTAACATCAGAAGAAATCACAGGTGGCACCGGATTAGCCTGCTGAGGCTGGGGGGAGGGTGGAAGGAAAAAGAAGAAAATAGAACTCTATGTATATTGTGCCCTCTGACCAGGATCGGTATGTCTTGTTCCTGTAATGATTTCTACTGATCAGAAGGTGGGAAAGATTCACTCTGGATGAGAGACCTCTAGAAGCATACCTTTTCCTCCTAGAGTCTGAAATTCCGTTTCTTCCACCTCAAGCACAACTCGGGGCAAGAGCTGATAGGTATACCCCTTTCTGGGTCTAGTGACCAACGTTCAGTCATATCTCTGAGTGTCTTATAAATATTTTTTAAAAATCTAAAAGGGAGAGGACAAATTCTTTTAAAAGTGAAACTTGGATAGGAGATATTACTAGTAGGAACACTTAACCATTTTAAATAACAATGGCTCAAATATGTCCACAACTTTGAAATCTAAGAAGCACTTTTACATGAACATTCTCCTATATGAGCATCTCAGCATCTGTGGAAATATTCTGCATAGGGATTATTATCCCCATTTGGAAGAGGAGAAGACCAAAGCTCAAGGTTGAGTGATTTGCTGTTGGTTTCACTGATAAAAAGCTGCCATAGAGCCAGACTTGAACCCAGCCTGTAGCTCCCAAATTAAATGCTCACTTAGATCCAGCACTGATAAGACATCCAAACCAGCAGCTTGTGAGAAACTGGGGATAAAAACAGAGGCCTTAGAAACCTGAGCAAATGTCTTGAATCCAAACAGAAGACTCTACAATGATAACCAGTAAGCTCATTGTCAATCCCAGGAGAATTCAGCAGTACATCAGTACACAGTGTGTGAGCAATGAGAAAGCAGGATGATCAAACAGTGCACTGGACAAGCTTAGCTCAGTGCCTGGCACAGGCCGGGGCTCAGCAAATGTGAGGACCATTAGTATCACTATTGGCATTGTTTCTTATTATTAGGAATTAGCATGAGATTTATTGGAATAAACTGATCCAAGCTAACCTTGTTTCTTTTTTTAAACGGGTTATTGGACAAACAGACTAGGAAAATGCTAAAGATATGGTACCCTGGATTTCAGCAAGCTGCTTGACAAAAATCTCATATGCTACACCGACACAATGGTAGACAAAACCCCTGGGTGAGTTTGTCCCATTTGAACAATCATTCCAAAACTACATGGATTACTCAATAAAAACTAAGTTCAGGCTGGGTGCAGTGGCTCACATCTTTAATCCCAAGCACTTTGGGAGGCGGAGGTGAGAGGATCACTTGAACTCGGGAGTTCAAGACCAGCCTGGGCAACATGGCAAAACCTCATCTATACAAAAAAATTAAACTAAAAAAATTAGCTGGGCATGGTGGAGTGTGCCTGTAGTCCCAGCTACCAGGGAGGCTGGGGTGGATCCCTGAAGCCCAGGAGGTCAAGGCTACAGTGGGCTGTGATCTTGCCACTGCACTCCAGCCTGCACGACAGAGTGAAACCCTATCTCAACAAAAGCACTAAATTCAAATACTGACTTTGCTATTTAGAGCCTGTGTGACCTTGAGCAACTTATTTTACCTCTCTGTGTCTCTGCTTTCTCGTCAGTAAGATCATGATAATGATACTAATCATCTCAAAAGACCAGTGACTACATCAAAAAACTTACCCACCATGATCAAGTCGGCTTCATCCCTGGGATGCAAGGTTCGTTCAACATACGCAAATGAATAAACATAATCCATCACATAAACAGAACCAATGACAAAAACCACATGATTATCTCAACAGATGCAGAAAAGGCCTTTGATAAATTCAACATCCTTTCATGCTAAAAACTCTCAATAAACTAGGTATTGATGGAACCTATCTCAAAATAATAAGAACTATTTATGTCAAACCTATAGCCAATATCACACTGAATGGGCAAAAATTGGAAGCATTCCCTTTGAAAACCAGTACAAGACAGGGATGCCCTCTCTCACTACTCCTATTCAACATAGTATTGGAAGTTCTGGCCAGGGCAATCAGGCAAAAGAAAGAAATAAAGCGTATTCACATAGGAAGAGAGGAAGCCAAATTGTCTCTGTTTGCAGATGACATGTTTGTATATTTAGAAAACCCCATCATCTCAGCCCAAAAACTCCTTAAACTGATAAGCAACTTAAGCAGTCTCAGGATACAAAATCAATGTGCAAAAATCACAAGCATTCCTATACACCAATAATAGACAAGCAGAGAGCCAAATCATGAATGAACTCCCATTCATAATCACTACAAAAAGAATAAAACACCTAGGAACGCAGCTAATAAGGGATATGAAGGACCTCTTCAAAGAGAACTACAAACCACTGCTCAAGGAAATAAGAAAGGATACAAACAAATGGAAAAACATTCCATCTTCATGGATAGGAAGAATCAATATTGTGAAAAATGGCCATACTGCCCAAAGTAATTTTTAGATTCAATGGCATTCCCAATGCTATACCATTGACATTCTTCACAGAATTAGAAAAAAACTACTTTAAATTTCACATGGAATTAAAGAAGACCCTGTATAGCCAAGACAATCCTAAGCAAAAAGAACAAAGCTGGAGGCATCACACTACCTGACTTCAAACTATACTACAATGCTACAGTAACCAAAACACCGTGGTACTGGGTATCAAAACAGATATATAGGCCAATGGAACAGAACAGAGACCTCAGAAATAACACCACACTTCTACAACCAACTGATCTTTGACAAACCTGACAAAAACAAGCAATGGAGAAAGGAGCTCCTATTCAATAAATGGTGCTGGGAAAACTAGCCAACTGTATGAAGAAAACTGAAACTGGACCCCTTCTTTACACTCTATACAAAAATTAACTCAAGATGGATTAAATACTTAAATGTAAACCTATAACCATAAAAACCCTAGAAGAAAATCTAGGCAATACCATTCAGGACATAGGCATGGGCAAAGACTTCATGATGAAAATGCCAAAAGCAATGGTAACAAAAGCCAAAATTGACAAATGGGATCTAGTGAAACTAAAAATCTTTGCACAGCAAAAGAAACTCTCATCAGAGTAAACAGGCAACCTACAGAATGGCAGAAAATTTTTGCAATCTACCATCTGACAAAGTCTAATATCCAGAATTTACAAGAACTTAAATTTACAAGAAAAAAAAAATCCCATCAAAAAGTGGGCAAAGGATATGAACAGACACAACTCCAAAGAAGACATTTACGCAGCCAACAAACATATGGGGAAAAAAATAAAATAAAATAAAAAATAAAAAGCTCAACATCACTGATCATTAGAGAAATGCAAATCAAAACCACAATGAGATACCATCTCACGCCAGTCAGAGTGGAGATTATTAAAAAGTCAAGAAACAAAAGATGCTGGCAAGGCTGTGGGGAAATAGGAATGCTTTTACACTGTTAGTGGGAATGTAAATTAGTTCAACCATTGTGGAAGACAGTATGGTGATTCCTCAAAGATCTGGAACTGGAAATACCATTTGACCCAGCTATCCCATTACTGGTTATATACCCAAATGAATATAACTCATTCTACTATAAAGACACATATACACATATGTTTACTGCAGCACTATTTACAATGGCAAAGTCATGGAACCAACCCAAATGCCCATCAATGATAGACCAGACAAAGAAAATGAGGTACATATATACCATGGAATACTATGCAGTCATAAAAAGGAATGAGATCATGTCCTTTGCAGGACATGGATAAAGCTGGAAGCCATCATCCTCAGCAAACTAACACAGGAACAGAAAACCAAATACCGCATGTTCTCACTCATAAGTGGGAGTGGAACAATGAGAACACATGAACACAGGGAGGGGAACAACACACACAGGGGCCTGTTGGGGGGTGGGGGCGAGGGGACAGAATTTAGAGGATGGGTCAACAGGTGCAGCAAACCACCATGGCACATGTATACCTATGTAACAAACCTGCACATTCTGCACATGTATCCCAGAACTTAAAGTAAAATTATAAATATGTAAAGATTTTTAAAAAATGTTTAGAGCAGCTCTATTCATAATTGCCCCAAACGGGAAAACAAAAGAATGCCCTTCCATTGCTGAATAAATAAACAAACTGTAGCACATCCATACAATGGAATGGAATACTCTAAGGAAAAAAAAAAAAGACCAGTGATTAATTGGTTACATAGACAAGTAGATAGTTGGATATAAAAAACAGGAAAAAAAAAAAAAAAAGCTATGACTACTACTATAATTTCCACCTGCAAGGAGGCCTCTAGAGTTTTGCCACGGTGTTCCATCATCATTTCTGTCCATTTCAACATGTTTATCAACAGCTTAGATGACAAAATCGAAAAAGTACAAATGCAGAGCCCAGCATCAGCTGCTCATATGGAAAAGATCTGGGAACAACAGAGAATCACAGCCTTCGTATCAGCCAATGGTGTGAGGAGGGGGCTACAAAATCATCTCAGACCGTTCACAAACATGTGTGTCACCCTAAAGTCCTCTGCATTGGTCAGACCAGTCGAGTACTGTGGTCCATTCTGGGTGTCATATTTTAAGAGCAATATGGAGAAATTTGGGGGATGGGGAAATAAGGGGTCTTGAAATAATGTCAGAAGTAGCTGAGAAAAGTATGAATGTTTTGTTGGGTGGCAAGTGGTTGTCACTTGGATGAAAGCTTACACTGCTTTCCTTCTTGGCATAACTTGAGTCAGTGAATCAAATTAGAAGGGGCCAGAATTTTGCCAAAAAAATGAAAGGATGCAAGGAAAGGAGGGGGGAAGGAAGAATGGAGAGAATTAGGGAGGAACAAAAGAAGTGAGGGAGAGAAGGGAAAAAAATAAAACCTATTCAACAATGGAGTTGTGTGCCTTGCCCGGTAGTAAGCTCCCCATCACAAGGAGAGTCCAAGCAGAAGCTTGGTGACCAGCTGTCAGGGATGCTGTTGAAGGTGTTGATGAACTGGACTATCTTAAGGGCCTCTGGCCTTTTGTTGTCCTCAGAGTCTGTGATCCCAGGCCCTCTCCCCGGCACAGAACTTTTTTGCATACCCCTTCCCCCATCAAGGTTGCTGTGGAGCTCCTAAATCCATGAGCGCCTGCCAAAATTTGGCGTGTGAGATGCATATTCAACAATGAAGGATTCAGCTGGCTGAGCTGGCAGGTCTGTCTGAAGATTTCAACACTGCAGCAAGTGACCCTCTGGAATCCTAAACAAACTGTCAAAAGCTTCAGAAGCCTGGGCTCCAAGCAGCCTGCATTGGGGACCTCAGCTGCACAGGCCAAACGCTGCATCACCACCCCACCAACCACCCACCATCACCATGGCAACCACTGAGGCTGACTGCCTAGGCGAGGCTCTTCAATCCAAACAGGGGGGAGGCCCAGTTTTTCCTGCAATTTCCCAAAGTAGTGGGCCCTACGGGGATGCAGGTGGGAGGACCAGAGAGGGAGAGTTTACCCTGTCCTTCTGCAACAGGATGCCCTGAGGCCACCTGGAGACACAGCCTGTCATCTATAACTTGACCTTGGCATCCTCTAACTCTAAGCAAAACACAGAAGAAGAAGCCACTGGGGAATCTCATTATTTTTAGAAGCAAGCACAATCACTTAGCAACCTAAATGTCCCGTTTCTTCCCCACCCCTCCAAAAGCCCAGAGAAATAAATACAGTATTGAGGACTCCAGTGTTTGGCGCTGATACAGCGTGAGGATGTAATAATAATAATACTTTCTATTTATGTAGAAATAAAGCTTGCCTTCCAAGGAGCTCAGAGCCTTGCTAAAATTAAGGCGCCGATCCTTCACACCCGGCCTCCTCTCCCTCTCAGTACAAACTGCCCAGAGATGACTGTTTGCCTGCTATCTGACAAGGGACTTAACATACGGATTCTGAGACGTGGAACAATCATGATTCCATTCCAGTATGTTATTGTCTGCTACCAAAAAAAAAAAAAAAAGCATTTCTTTCTAACAAGGGAATAGAAAAAAGTCAGGGCTTCTCAAACAAATGCCAGCAGTGAATTCCTCCCTCACATTTGAACCTGGTAACCATTCCCTTCTGGAAACTTTCTCCCTCATTTTCCTGCTAATGGTATCCACCAATCTGCCACCACCCCTCCTGCCAGGTCCCTCTCAGCCTCCATCCCAGGCCCTCCATATTTTCCATACCCATTTGATTCAGGGCCTCTGGAGCCTGTCCTTGCCCTCTTCTCTCTCTGCCATTTCACTGGGACAATCTGACCCATGTCTATGGTTTCAACTACCAATCATGCAGTGATGAATCGAGGTGTCCACGAAGACCTGTCCCGAGCTCCAGCCTTTCTATAGGGCACCACACCCAGTCCAAAAGACACACCCAAACCCCAAAGTCAGGGCCACCCTCATCCCCTCTCCATACCAGACTGCTCCTCATCCAGGGTGAAAAACGCCACCCTCCCCTATACTTGGGATTCATCTTGGATTCTTCCCTCTAATCCCCCAAGTTTAAAGACCCTAAGTATTTCTTGTATCTGTCCCCGCCTCTGGTCCCACTGACACAGCCCAGGTCATAGCCCTCAGTATATTCTAGACAGTAAAGATGGTGTCCTAACTGGTGGTCCTAGCTCAGCCTCACCCCTTCCTCCCTAATTACCCCCGACACACACACATACATACCACCATGGCAAGATTCCAAGGCTCTGAGTGCTGGGAGGTCTGTGTAGCCAAGGATTCTACCACCCCCTCACTTTAAGCCTTTTAATGGCCCTCTATTGTCTCCTCAGTAGAATCCAGATGTGTCACTGCAGTACACAGGCCTAGAGCTCCTGCCTGCCTGTTCACCTCCACACTCCCCCATGCTCCACTCCATGCTCACTCCAGCGGTTGCCGTGACATGCATGCCATTCTCCACGGACACTGCTTGCTCTGGTCTCCATGCCTGCACCTGTTGCCTCACTGTGGCTTTCTTCCCAGCCCCACTCCACTGCTGACAAACTCCTTCTGAAGAAATCTGCCAACACCCATTGCTCCAGCAAGCACGATGGGAACCCATGGGCAACTCCCCCTCTCCCATCATCCCCCTTTAGACAGTTACTTCTCAGAAGTTTCCAGAAAGTTCTAAAAGCGGGAGGCAGCATCATCATTATAAGGGAAAGAGATGAATGAATGTGAAAGCAGCTTGAAGGTGAGCTGTTGTGTCTACACCCAACCACCCCTGCCAATCTGTAGCATGATTTTAGCCTTCTCCTATTCTCTCACTTGATTCTCTTTCCAGAAAGGGAAAGTATTCGGAAACAGAAGCAAATACGACCGATCCCTCTCTCTTCAGCCCTTCTTCTTCGTTCTCACTCTGGCCCCTTGATACCCTACATGCCCATTCTAATCCATCCACTTCTGTTCCTTTCTTAATGCCCTCAAAGCCCTTTTGACAGCCCGGTTGTGTGACATTTTTCCTAGGAACCTGATGGAGCTGTGGTGTTAAGAAAACCCACACCAGGTGGTTGCAGCAGCGGTTCAAGAGTCCAGAGCTCTTTCTGCTCATCCTGACCCCACTCCTTCACCATCCCTGTGGCTTTAGGCTACTTTCCTTTATGGGGCTTTGACTTTTTTATTTGTAAAATGAAGTAAGGCCTTCCAGCTCTCAGAGGCTTGGGATCGATGAAGAATGATTCCCCTTTCCGGCTGGTTTTTCCTTTCTGTTTCTCCTAGACATGCCTGTCCTTCCCAGACCATCTCAGTTTCGGGACTTGAAAAATGCTGCTGTGCCTTGTTACCTGGGAACTTGTTTCATTCTCTGTGCCATAGAGAAAACAATAAAAATGCCATCTCTTCATTATCTGGGCTGATAGAGGAAGAGGCTTAGCCAACTAAACATGATGGGTAAGACGAAAGTAATTTATTGTATTTGGTTTTGAGATGCGGTTAGAGACACATTCTGAGACACAAAACTATCTTTGCCCATCTGGAAATCATCCCAAACCCTCCTAGCCTGGCCTTAGTCCCAGTCTGGGGTTTGGCCACACTGTGGAAGAAAGCCCTGGGTTGTGCAGATAAACCACATGAGGGTAAGCTACTGTTAACTCTGTCATTATTCATAACATTCAGTTCAACAACCATGGATGAGCACAACCACGTGCAAGACATTGTGTGGACAAAGCAGCCTACGGGCCATACAAGGAAAGACTTCTTAATGTCCCCAGAAACACAGGAGGAGGCAGGGGTCTGTTTGTAATTATCCACAGGATATGAGCAACAATAAAGATACTAATAAAGTGTTATGGAGGCTGCACACGGTGGCTCACACCTGTAATCCCAGTACTTTGGGAGGCCAAGGCAGGTGGATCATTTTAGGTCAGGAGTTCAAGACCAGCCTAGCCAATATGGTGAAACCCCCATATCTACTAAAAATATAAAAATTAGCTGGGCGGTAGTGGCACACGCCTGTAATCCCAGCTACTCAGGAGGCTGAGGCAGGAGAATCACTTGAACCCAGGAGGCGGAGGCTGTTGTGAGCTGAGATTGCACCCCTGCACTCCAGCCTGGGTGACAGAGTGAGACCCTGACTAGGAAAAAAAAAAGGTGGGGGGGTTATGGGAACAGAGGGGAAAGTATACCTGCCTCTAACCAGGAGGCTCTAGGAAGCCTCAGATGGAAAATTAAGGCAAAGCCGATAATGCTGTGAGTGGACAGGTCTTCATCACAACTAATGGCTCAAACGTGAGACTTGCCTAAAATTGTCTTTGAAACCCAGTGAATAAGCAAGCAGATAGTAAGTTCTCCTCTATGCCTAGAACGTCAGGAGATGCTGTGGGCTATAAAAGATATTTAAGACAGTTTTGACTTCTATGCATGAGGTAATTAGCAAACAAGGCAGTGTTATATTCTGATAAAATAAAGGGCTCAATGTGTGGAACTGACAATAAGAATGAGAACAAGCTATAATAAAGTGCTAATTGCATCGCAAATGCAATGAATAAGAAGGCCTCCACAAACATTGTTATTTACTCCCCCTGCATCTCTGCGGCTGTTGATGACAACATCCCAGTCAGCTGTGGGCGAGAATGCTTCCTCTACATCTTTGGGCAGCACGGTGTGGTGGAAGGAGCGCTGGACTAGGAGTGAGAGGTCTGGTCCTGGAATAACCTGGTGTGTAGTCAGCGGCAGGTGACTGCCCCTCGCTGGGGCTCTGGAGAGAAGCTGGACTCAAGGACCTCCAAGGCCCCTTCCAGTTCTAGTGAACGGAGGATCTGAATGCAAATGCACCAGCCCGTGTCGTCGTGAAAGACTCTGAAAGAAGCACGGGAAAGAGGGGAGGATAGAGGATTCCAGAGGAGGGCAGATTATGAACAGGGGTGAGAAATCCAAAGCAACAGGCATGAGCACCGCTGGAGTTCAGGTGGCATCAGTGCTGAGGAAGGCTTCAAAGGCCACAGAGAACAGGGCAGAGGGGGCAACAGGAAAGAGGGAGATGTTTGGGGTTCCCATGTAGGGATGCGCCTTGCTGGAGAAGGGCTTTAGCGAGATTCTCGTGGCTGTCAACAGACTGAAGCTGGGGAGAAAATGACACCCAGAAGCCAACCAGTGAGGCTTTAAATCATCTAAGTTACCAGGCGATGAGGATGTAGGCTGATGGCTGGGAGGATGACATCAAAGGGAAGAAGAGATTGCTTGATTTGAAAGGACAGGCAGGACTTGAGAAACTGCCAGGCATAAAGAATGCAGGAAAGGGGTGAGCCCAGTGCCTGGGTCACTACTTCCTATCCCAGGCTAACACCAGACACCAAATCCCCGGAGTCTGAAATGGCCCGACCCTGATATCCAGAGCACCTCATGTCCTGAGAGGTGGACAGTTGTCACGAAGAGGCAGAACAGGAGCTGACGAATGTGCACTGTCTGCGTGGCTCTTTTGTGTAGAGAAGAGGGTGTGTTTATCACTGCAGCAGCTGGCCCCATGCTTGGCACAGAACGGGTGGGTGGTGGTGTCTACTCGGAGCCCCCTTCCACTCTAGCCCCAAACAGTCCCTCACATAACTTTAGAAACTTTCAGGGCCGGGCGCGGTGGCTCAAGCCTGTAATCCCAGCACTTTGGGAGGCCGAGACGGGTGGATCACGAGGTCAGGAGATCGAGACCATCCTGGCTAACACGGTGAAACCCCATCTCTACTAAAAAATACAAAAAACTAGCCGGGCGAGGTGGCGGGCGCCTGTAGTCCTAGCTACTCAGGAGGCTGAGGCAGGAGAATGGCGTAAACCCGGGAGGTGGAGCTTGCAGTGAGCTGAGATCCGGCCACTGCACCCCAGCCTGGGCGACAGAGCAAGACTCCGTCTCAAAAAAAAAAAAAAAAAAAAAAAAAAAAAGAAACTTTCAACACAGAGGACAGCAGGTCTAGGAAGGGAAAGGGGACAATTTGAGACAGAAAACAGAAGGCAGGGCCCCAGCAGGGACTTATCTGAAGAGCTCAAGGGCAGCAGGAAAATTGAGAGGGTGAGGGAGGGGGCTGAGGCCTGGTGGCAACTACAGGATTAGAAATCAGCATCTTCCAAGCGCCCTAATTCCTTCTCAACACTCCATAAGGCAGAGGAGGGGCACTACCTGCTCTCACAGCAGGGCAGAGGTTCCAGGAAGGAAGAAGCTAGCAAGAGCCCAGGGCTCCTAACTTTCAGGCCACAGCCCTCTCTGCCAGCCTACCTCTTGCTCAGGGATGGCACATACTGCCAGGCTTCCCAACTGGCCTGAGACTGCTGTGAAACTGGACGACCAGGCACACATCCCCTTCCAAACCATGCCTAACGTCTGCTAGAGGTGAACTCTCCATTTACAAGACTGTTGGGGCAGCTGCTGCTTCCCCACGGCGTCCCTCTCAACACAGGCCAGTCATCTGCTCTCCTGCAGCACCCCAATCCTCTCCCCACATCTCAGGATGGCTCTCTAGGTTCCTTAGGCTCCTCCCCCAATCCCCTAGAGGCACATGTGATGCTCTCATCTGCATTTCAGTGTAAGGGGATCACACAAAGAACATTCCTGAAGGAACAGCAAAGAAAGTAATTGGACTGAGGGCCCCTGGGGGAGCCTTGGGCCAAGAAAAAAAAAAAAATTGTCTCTCCCGGAGACAGGGGGAAATGAAAGGGATCTTGAAAGCTATGAGGGAAAAGAAAAGGCAGGCGACAACTATTGTGATCCAAATATGGAATTCACCCAAACTCCCTCAACAGAAGTCCGACCGGGTAAAGCGGGCAGGCTGTGGTTTCCTCGTGCCTCCTCTCTTTCCCGTTCTCTCAGGAGAAATTCTATCCTCCAGCTTCTTGAGCTCCTGACCCCTGCCCTGAGGGACAGCTTGTGTGGAGCCAGGAGTAGGCGACACCACACTGTCACGTGGGAGGAGGAAATCTCCCACCTCAGTGTGGGGGGCTTCCAAGCTGGGAGCACTGCCATCCCCCCACGGCCCTGCAGGACACAGGGAGCCCACCAACCGGACTGCTGTCCTTCCTGCCTCAGTGCGCTGAGTCCCTGGAACGGACAAACATCTAAAATGCCAAATATGACAAAATACTTTTACATACTCTATTTCAAATAGTCAAAAAATAAGGCAAAAGACACAACAAACATGGTCTTATATGTAACAGGGGTTAATATTTTCTGTTATTTCTTTCAAATCACGTTTTTAAAAACCTAGACATTTCAGACACAGGTAAGGCTCCACCGGACCTGTTTTCGTCCCCTCCTTCTGGGAGTAACTACTATCCTGGGGTTGGTTAAATCAGCCGCATGCATATTTATGTACACCCCCAACATAGCAAGACGTTTTTTTGAGCTGAAATGTTTTCACCGTGGTCCACGAGCCACCTGCATCAGAATTATCTGAGTGCTTGCTAAACAGGCAGATTCCTTACCGTCTGGGGGTAGGGCCAAATTTTTCATTTTAAACAAGAACCTCAGAAGATTTTGATGCACGCTAAAGCTTGGAGAGCCACTGTGCTAGCTTAAGGCTCCAAACATTCTTAAAATGCAAAACGACCAACCACAATGACCAAAACAAACAGCCATACCCTGGGAACGGTGACCCTTTAAATTGCTCTGTCATTTGCTGCCCCATGTGAATGACAGATTCTGAAGCAGGTTTTGCACTCTCTCTAATTAGCAAACTGTCCGGGGTCAGCCTGCTGCTTCCGCACCACTCCACAGCTCACTCAGGGCCACAATAAAACAACAATAAACATTTATTATCTTCACAGGAATGAAGGAGGGAGAGAAGGGTGCTAAAACGCCAGCTACACCTAAATTTTCAGTTTGCACCAACCCACCACTGCCACCATCGGTAGTATGCCTGTGGCACCTTATAGGTTACAATAAAATTACAATGTATACTGTAATTGGATATTTGTACTTTTGTTGCCGTGCTAATTTAGAAGCTATATGCATTTTTATAGCAGCTTTATTGAGTTATAATTTACTACCACAAAATTTACCCTTCTAAAGCGTATAATTCAGTGGGGGTTTTTTTAGTATATTCAGGATTGTGCAACCATCACCACTATCTAATTTTAGGACATTTTCAACACTCCAAAAAAACCTCCAAACCCATTACCAGTCAACTCCCCACTTCACTTCTACCAGCCTTTTGTAACCACTATTGTACGTCCTTTCTCTATGGATTTGCTTATTCTGAACTTTTTAATATAAATGGAGTCATAGAATATGTAGCCTGTTGTGAGGAATTTCTTTATGTTTTCCAGGTTCACCCACATTATAGCAAGTATCAGTACTTTATTGCTTTTCATTGTCGAGTAGTATTCCATTGTCTGACATGCCACATTTTGTTTACCCATTCATCAGCTGATAGACACTTGGGATACTTTTTGTCTATTGTGAATGATGCTGCTATGGACATTAATACACAACTTTTTGTATGGGTATATGTTATGTCTCTTAAAATTTCTAGGAGTGAAATAGCTGGGTCATATGGTCTATGTTTAACATTTTAAGGAGCTTAAAAGAGGCTGTGCCATTTCACATTCTCAACAGCAATGTGTGAGGGTCCAAATTTCTCCATATTCCTGCTCAATATTTGTTACTGTCTGTCTTTTTTATAACTATCCTAATGGGTGTGAGGTGGTATCTTATCGTGGTTTTTATTTGCATTTTCCTAATGGCTAATGATGTTGTCTTGCTCAGTTCTGGCTGCTTTAAAAAATACCATATGCTGGGTGGCCTCAACAACAGAAATTTATTTCTCAAAGTTGTGGAGGTTGGGATGTCCAAGATCAAGGTGCTAGCCAGTTAGGTTCCTGGCGAGGACTCTCTTCTCAGTCTTCAGAGAACCATCTTCTTACTGTGTTTTCACATGACAGAGATGAAGCAAGCTCTCTTATGGCTCTTCTGAGAGCACTATTCCCATCATAAGGGCTTCACCCGCATGAACTAATTAGCTCCCCAAAACCCTACCTCCAAATATCATCACATTGGGGACTGGGGTTTCAACATATGAATTTGTGGACAGGAACATTCAGTCCATAGCAGATGCTGAACATCATTTCATATGCTTATTGGTCATTTGCATGCTCATTCTTTAAGCTCTTACTAAAGAACCTGAAACCCTAGTGAACAATGGTTCCCAAAGTGTGGTCCCCTCCCGACGTACACATCCATCAGCAACATCGGCATCCACAGGGATCTTATTAGAAATGCAAATTTTCAAGCCCTACCCCAGGTTATCTGAATTAGAAACACGGGGAGTGGGGCCCAGCAATCTTGTGTTTGAGTCTGAGAATCAGTGCTATAGGACAACATTTCTTAGAGTATTCTCTAATATTTTACTATGTGACATTTGACTTTAAAAATTCCTTGGCAATATGAGTTTAGGAAACAATGGACTATACAAACAAACAAAAAATCCTTCACTTAAGACTTGTTTAGATTCTTTAATACACTTATGAGCAATGTGTATTTCCAAGAAGGAGATCTAGTATGCAGCATTTCCCAAACTAATAAACGCATCAAACCCCTTATATATGGAGCATCTTGCAGGACTAGTGTTCCACAAAAGTTACTTTAGGGAACATCACTTTAAAGGTATTCCATAAATCAAGAAATTAAAAGGTATGCCACTGTATTAGTCTGTTTTCATTCTGCTATAAAGAACTGCTTGGGACTGGGTAATTTATAAGGGAAAGAGTTTTAACGGACTCACAGTTCAGCATGGCTGTGGAGGCCTCAGGAAACTTAGAATCACAGCAAACGGGAAGTAAGACACTTTCTTCACAAGGCAGCAGGAAGGAGATGTGCTGAGGCAATAGGGAAGAGTCCCTTATAAAACCATCAGATCTCGTGAGAACTCACTCACTATCATGAGAACAGCGTGGGGGAAACCGCCCCCATGATTCAATTACCTCCACCTGATCTCCCCCTTAACACGTGGGGATTGTGGGGATTACAATTCAAGACAAGATTTGGGTGGAGACACAAAGCCAAACCAGCTGCTATTTCTTCATCAAGTCAAGTCTGTTGTTAACAACATCCTTTAAACTAGTTCTTTACAAAGTCTTTTGCTTTAATTATCTATTAACATTTCTGAAAAGCAAACCTGGTGGCTTAAAACAACGATTAGCATGTCAGGAACCTGAGAGTGTTTTTGTGGGGGGCTTTTGCTCAAGATCTCTCATGAGGTTGCAGTCAAGAAGCCAACCACAGTTGCAGTCAAGCTGTCAGCTGGGGTTTGCAGTTATCTGAACACTCGACTATTCTGGGTTTCCAGGACAGCTTACTCATGGCTTTGGCAGGAGTCTCCAGTTCCTGATCATGTGACCTTCCATAGGGCTCCTTGAGTTCCTCATGATGTGGTAACCTGCTTCCCCACCAAGCAAGTGATCCAAGAGAGCAAGGAAGATGTGGCAATGTCTGCTAGGACCTAGCCTCAGAAGCCACACCCTCACTTCTGCCGTGTTCTCTTGGTCACTCAGACCAAACCTGATAGAATGGTGGGGAACAAGCGCCTACATGAGGATGCAGAGACCAAGAGGCAATGATCACTGTGTTAGTAAGTGACAAAGCTGAGATTTGAACCCAGGCAGTCTGACTCCAGAGTTCATGCCACTGTGACTGCTACTTCTCTGTTATATGAAGAAACAAGATTTCTAATACTCCTTGAAGAATGTGTGACTCAAAAAGACGAGCCTTTGCAGGTCAAAACATAACATGTGCTCCTCTGCTTGGTGTTAGCATGTCCACATGCTTTAGCAGCTGCTGCTAAGCACTGCGGCTTGCCCAGAAACAGAGCCTTTCAGAACATAGGACTGGAACTGTTCATTAGCTAATTAGGCTGTTCTCAACTAATCTGGGAGATGAGCATCAATTTACTTCTGTTGGTGCTGCTCTCAACGATCCTGTTACCATCAAATTGCAAATCATCCCCTTCCCCCCTTTTTTCTCCATTATCTACCTATCTAACTGACTCATAGCTCCTAGTACCTCTAGCTCCTAAAACCCTATTCCTTAGAAATTCTCTCCATCTTTTTTTAAGTGTATCTTTAACTGTTATTATGTTACACATATATAATGTTGGATATAAAGCTTCAACTTCTTTCAAAATGGAAAGTACATTTCTGCCTAAAAACCTGTTAAATCTTAAGGTTTTTTAGGACCGTAAGAACATCCTTGTAATATTTTGCCCATGTAGTGGAGGAAAAAACCTTTTCCTTTTACCCTTCCAGGTTCTCAGCTGGGGTTCTATAACAAAAGACAAATTAACAAAAGAAAAACATATAGATTTGTTTAATTCAGGTTAAATATCCTTTATCCAAAATGCTTGGAAGCAGAGGTGTTTTGGATTTTGGGTCTTTTTTTTTTTTTTTTTTTGATTTGGGAATATTCATGTGATACTCACCACTTGAGCATCTCAAATCCAAAACTCCAAAATCTGAAATACTCCAATGAGCATTTCCTTTGAATACCACGTTACAAAAAGTTACAGATTTTGGAGCATTTCCTGATTCTGGATTTTTGGATTAGGGATGTTTAACCTGTATAACTTTTATATGACACAGGAGCCTTCATAAGGAAATGAAGACCCCAAGAAATGGTTATACGCGACTGTTTTAATACCAGGTTTGATGAAGAGTGGAAAATTATGGAAAAATACAATAGGACAAAATGGTGTGGGCTAAGTACAGTAAACTAGGGGAGACTTTGTGAGGTCTGTTTGTTCATATCCCTGTCAGTGTCCCTCTGTCTTCAGGGATCAGGATGCTCCTTTCCTCCAGGGATGGGAGGGCACCTCTCACATGAGCGTTCTATGAGCTGTTTCAGGGGAAGGCCAGAGAGTCTTTCCTGCACATGTTGTTTTTCAAATTCCTTTAGCTTAAAACATTGAGTACGCCAGAGTGACATATTTTGGGGAGCATATTCTGAGCCCCATCACCTGCCTTCCTAATTCTCTCCCTTTCATATGTGCCATTTGTTAATCTGTTCAATATTCATCAAATATTGCTGAATAACTACTAAGTGTCAGGCATACAAGGAATACAAGCTACCATATAAAAGCCATATATAACACCATGTTGCCATACAGCACAGAGATTAGGGTAGTAAGCACAGGGGAATCAGCCCCGCGCCACGGTTTGGGAGATGAGGATACAGGGCATTCCTGATGATGAGGCACCTACTCAAAGTCCTCTGATGTTTATTGTGTGCATGTATAGAATTACAATAAACTCCACAAGGGATCTAGGAAATGTGTTTACATCAGGGGCATTTTGTGAAGGTTCTCCATCTCCCTTATTATAAACAACCTGAAGGCTCTAACTGTGTGCATCACCAGCACACAACAGGATGTCACACCCAAATAGGAGGTGTTCATTGAGCACCTACTGATGGTGATGATAAGGAGGATAGAGACCAAACAGGAACCAAATAGGAAACATGTTTATTTGTTGTAAGACTGGGGACCTGAAATCAGGCATTCTGGGTTCTAATTTTACCTTTGTCCTATTTTAACACAAGACCTATAATAAGTAATACAGCTCCACTGCACACCACTTTCACATGTGGCCACTAAAAGCAAAGACTAAACTCTGGGTCTATCTTCTGTGGAGAAAAGGTGAATTTTAACGTGAGTCTTATCCATTAAGTAATGTAATGGTTTTATACACAATATTCAGAGGTTACCACTCAGAGGAAGGATTTCTACTAAGAAAAATGCTCATCAGTTTTTTCAGGTTACTTTTACTCAACTTAAGAAAAACTTCAGTGGGACTCAGATCTTGTGGGACACCTGGATTGAGAGGCTGATACAGAGCATGAGAAATGGACCATTACAGAAGCATTAGCAAAAGGACCATTACAGAAGGTGGAAGCAGACTGGGCATAATATATTCTTCCTTCCATGAAGGTGATCATGTGACAAGGATTGGATGGATCAACCTGCCATTTCTTCATTTGGCCTTAAAGGCATCCTTGAAATATTTTGCCTGTCTCCCTAAATGCTTCCTCTTTTCATGTCTGCCATTCATTCATTAATTCATTAATTAGCTTGTCCAATCATTATCTGTTCCTTTGGTAATATTTGCTGAATGACTACTAAGTGCTAGGCACACAAGGAGTTCAAACAGAATATGATACAACCCCTGCCTTCAAGCCCTCAGTGAGCAGCTATGTAGTGAAGGAGATACTAATGTCAACTGTGTGAGTGAAGTTCAGGGCCAGCCTGGTCAATGAGTAAAGGAAGGTAGAGGGAAATGGGGAGGAAGCACAGTCAGGGAATAGTCACTTAGCTGAATAGATACCAGCCAGAGGGATGGCAGGGTTGGTGTTACAGCATGCAAAAGAGCACATTCAAAAGGAAGGAGGCATGAAATAGCACACAATTCGAGGAACCAGAAGTAGTCCAGTATAGCTGGAGGGCAGGCTGCATGTGGTCAGGTCAGGAGGGATCTTGTATTCTGCTGCAGAAAACAGCAAACCACTGAAAGCCTTTAAGCAAAGAATTGCCGAATCATATTACATTTTGTGAAACCATGCTTATCATCTTCTGCATGATCTTTTTCAAAATTCAACAGAAGCCTTTTCAGATTAACAGTATATCACTGAACAGATTTTCACTTTGTAGATTCTCAGGACTTTGCTAGTCAGTTTGTTTTATATAGGGTGATATCCTCCACTTTCCCTGATTGAAAGCCCTTTCCCATGTTCTCCTTGGCAATCCCCTACCCACCTTCAACATTCAGCTTAAATAAATATCACCGCTCTGTGATTTTTTTCTCCCAACCACAGTCACCTTCTCCTTCTTCCTTACTCCCAGAATACATTCAATAGAGCATTACTGCAGTGATGTATTGCAATTGCTTCTTAACAGTTACTCTCTTCCACTAGACTATGGGTCCCAGGAAGGCATAGATTTGCATTCCAATTTACATATACATGCACATTTACATATAACACATGAAAAAGATTCCAATGAATCAGCAGTACTTTATTGAACACCTGCTCTGTGCCAGACAATGTATTGGATGCTGGTATTCAATACAGAATGAGCAAATGAAGGACATCTTTCCTATGCAGCATATATAAAAATGCATGTAATGTATATGTGTATGGAAATTAGAATGTAAGTTTGCTTAAAGCAGAAGTCAATATATTTTTCAGTTCTCTGAACCTGAAAGATTAACCACAACTGAGTTTTTAAAACTCATTACCTAATTTATTTGCAATCATATTATACGACAAAGCAGAAAGATTTAAAATGGTTTCAAGCACCAAGAACTCAATATGTAAACATTTAAAATATTGAGCTGGTAGGGTAAGAATCAAAAGGCCAGAAACACACAGCTTTTACATTACATAAAAACACTACGACAGAAAACACTAGAACAGGTCACCCTGTCCAACTAAATTCTACAATATCTGCTGCAAACTGCATGGAATAGAAATGTTTGGTGAATTTTCATTCACTCAATATATATTTATTAGCGCCTATTACAAGCCAGCTCTTTTGTTGGCTCTGAGAAAAATAATAGCTGCCATTTTTATTGTTCCAATATATTTCAGGTACTATGCTAAGTGCTTTACATGTGTTAGCTTAATAATTCTCAAACTAATTCTATACAGTAGGTAGCCCCTTATCTGGCTAAATTATTTAATCTCACTGTACCTCTGTTTCTTCATCTATAATATGGCAATAGTAATAGAATAGACATCAAAGGATTGTTGAGGCATTAGATTTGTTTGCATATGTAAAGTACTTAGAACGGTGCCTGACATACACTCCAATTTCAAATATTAACTGAGGATCACCACCACCACACTCATGCTTCATCATCATCACCACTTCATTTTGGATGTGAAGTAACTGAGACTCAGAGAAGTTAGAAGAAAATATTGCCCCAACTTCTCTGACAGGTAGACTGAACACACACTCTGACCTTTCCCTCCGTCCACCAAATTCCTAGAAATCATTTTCTATATACATACAGTAACCACACTAGACAGCAAAAGGAGAAACAAACCCTCACTGGGCTAGATGTTGTGATGAATCCCCTCTGGACAGAAAGTAGATGCAATCTGATTTTTAAAAAGAAACCACAGGCCAGATGTGGTGGCTCACACCTGTAATCCCAGCACTTTGGGAGGCCAAGGCAGATGGATCACCTGAGGTTAGGAGTCCAAGACCAGCCTGGCCAACATGGTGGTCTTGGACTCCAAAAAAAAACTGTCTCTATTTAAAACACAAAATTAGCCAGGCGTGGTGGCGCATGCCTGTAATCCCAGCTACTCGGGAAGCTGTGGCAGGAGAATCACTTGAACCTGGGAAGTGGAGGTTGCAGTGAGCCGAGATCGTGCCACTGCACTCCAGCCTGGGCAACAAGAGCAAAACTCCATCTCAAAAAAAAAAAGAAAAAAAAGAAAAAGAAAAAGAAACCACAGCTCCCAGCCCTCAGAAGAGAATATGACCTCTCTAAATGTGGGCATGTCACCACAAGTGCTCCCATCCACAGAGGGTAGACACTGGGATCTGATGGGATCCAGGTGACCAACAGGGTGACTGTTTGAATACAGTAGCAGAAAGATTAAGCACTCACTTTAACCCTCCTCCTTAACCCGCCTTATCTCTCAGACCTGGCAGCAATAAAGGAAAATCTGCCCACAAGCAGGGGCAATGGGCAGGAAAGGTGGGTGAGAAAGATGGGGAAGTGCTCTCGTGCCTTTTTATGCCTGAGAGGAACAGGAAATGCCTACTCCTAGGGGACTGGTCACCAAAGTGACCCATCCAGCAGCAGGTCTCACCACTTCCATACCCTTGCCAGACTATTAGCTTCATAGGCTTTCTCCTTCCAAGAAGTTTGCACAAACAGGCATGGTAGAAAGAAGATAATATTACAATCAAGAATCACCAAAAACTTGGGGAATTTCAGTACCACAGAGAGAGAGAGAACAAACTCAACAATCAAAGAACTTGTACTCAATGAGAATGAAGATATATAATTACCAGCTTAGAGAAAAGTGTGAGAATATTGCAAGCATTTTACAAAATTACCCCAGAGATGGTGCAGTTGAACATCTTGATAACTGAAAACTTTTTTAAAAAGTGGCAAAATAGGTGAATTTGAGATGTGAAAAATGAAACTGAGCAATGTTCCCAGAAATCAACACAAGAGTAAGAAAAATACGAAAAATATTAAGAAAAGATTAAAAATAGAGGGAAGAAGTTCCAACATCATTTAAAAATGAGTGCTAGAAATAAAGAATAGATAAAATGGAGAGAAGGCAAAATTAAGAAGTGGAGAAGGGGAGAATTTGAAAGGAAGAGAAGCAATTCAAAAGTACTTCCCAGCATTGAATAAAAAATTCAACAGCCCTTCATGTTAAAAAACTCTCAATAAACTCTGTATTGATGGACCGTATCTCAAAATAATAAGAGCTATTTATGACAAACCCACAGCCAATATCATACTGAATGGGCAAAAACTGGAAGCATTCCCTTTGAAAACTGGCACAAGACAGGGATGCCCTCTCTCACCACTCCTATTCAACATAGTGTTGGAAGTTCTGGCTAGGTCAATCAGGCAAGAGAAAGAAATCAAGGGTATTCAGTTAGAAAAAGAAGTCAAATTGTCCCTGTTTGCAGATGACATGATTGTATATTTCGAAAACCCCATTGTCTCAGCCCAAAATCTCCTTAAGCTGATAAGCAACTTCAGCAAAGTCTCAGGATACAAAATCTATGTGCAAAAATCACAAGCATTCTTATACACCAGTAACAGACAAACAGAGAGCCAAATCATGAACGAACTCCCATTCACAATAGCTTCAAATAGAATAAAATACCTAGGAATCCAACTTATAAGGGATGTGAAGGACCTCTTCAAGGAGAACTACAAACCACTGCTCAGTGAAATAAAAGAGGACACAAACAAATGGAAGAACATTCCATGCTCATCGATAGGAAGAATCAATATCGTGAAAATGGCCATACTGCCCAAGGTAATTTATAGATTCCATGCCATCCCCATTAAGCTACCAAAGACTTTCTTCACAGAATTGGAAAAAACTGCTTTAAAGTTCATATGGAACCAAAAAAAAACCCCCGCATTGCCAAGACAATCCTAAGCCAAAAGAACAAAGCTGGAGGCATCACACTACCTGACTTCAAACTATACTACAAGGCTACAGTAACCAAAACAGCATGGTACTGGTACCAAAACAGAGATATAGACCAATGAACAGAACAGAGCCCTCAGAAATAATATCACACATCTATAGCCATCTGATCTTTGACAAACCTGACAAAAACAAAAAATGGGGAAAGGATTCTCTATTTAATAAATGGTGCTGGGAAAATTGGCTAGCCACAACTAGAAAGCTGAAACTGGATCCTTTCCTTACTCCTTATAGGAAAATTAATTCAAGATGGATTAGAGACTTAAATGTTAGACCTAAAACCATAAAAACCCTAGAAGAAAACCTAAGGAATACCATTCAGGACACAGGCATGGGCAAGGACTTCATGTCTAAAACACCAAAAGCAACGGCAACAAAAGCCAAAATTGACAAATGGGATCTAATTAAACTAAAGAGCTTCGGCGCAGCAAAAGAAACTACCATCAGAGTAAATAGGCAACCTACAGAATGGGAGAAAATTTTTGCAATCTACTCATCTGACAAAGGGCTAATATCCAGAGCCTATAAAGAACTCAATCAAATTTACAAGAAAAAAAACAACCCCACCAAAAAGTGGGCAAAGGATATTAACAGACACTTCTCAAAAGAAGACATTCATACAGCCAACAGATACATGAAAAAATGCTCATCATCACTTGCCATCAGAGAAATCCAAATCAAAACCACAATGAGATATCATCTCACACCAGTTAGAATGGCAATCATTAAAAAATCAGGAAACAACAGGTGCTGGAGAGGATGTGGAGAAATAGGAACACTTTTACACTGTTGGTGGGACTGTAAACTAGTTCAACCATTGTGGAAAACAGTGTGGCGATTCCTCAAGGATCTAGAACTAGAAATACCATTTGACCTAGCCATCCCATTACTGGGGATATAACCAAAGGATTATAAATCATGCTGCTATAAAGACACATGCACACGTATGTTTATTGCGGTACTATTCGCAATAGCAAAGACTTGGAATCAACCCAAATGTCCATCAGTGACAGACTGGATTAAGAAAATGTGGCACATATACACCATGGAATACTATGCAGCCATAAAAAAGGATGAGTTCATGTCCTTTGTAGGGACATGGATGCAGCTGGAAATCATCATTCTCAGCAAACTATCTCAAGGACAGAAAACCAAATACCACATGTTCTCACTCATAGGTGGGAATTGAAGAATGAGATCACTTGGACACAGGAAGGGGAGCATCACACACTGGGTCCTATTGTGGGGAGGGGGTAGGGTGGAGGGATAGCATTAGAAGATATACCTAATATAAATGATGAGTTAATGGGTGCAGCACACCAACATGGCACATGTATATATATGTAACAAACCTGCACGTTGTGCACATGTACCCTAGAACATAAAGTATAATAAAAAAAAAAGGCATAATGTAAAAAAAAAAAAATAGAAACCTTAAAATGCCATAAAAATAAAAATAAAAACCATCATATAAGACATATATCAGTGAAATTTTACAGCACCAAAAGTAAGGAAAAAAATGCTAGTGTTTCCAATGAAAGAGGAAACAAAAGTTATCTGTAAAGAAATAATCATGTTAGCCAGGCATGGTGGCTCATGCATGTAATCCCAGCACTTTGGGAGGCCAAGGTGGGTGAACCAACTGAGGTCAGGAGTTCATGACCAGCCTGGCCAACATGGTGAAACCCCGTCTCTACTAAAAATACAAAAATTAGCCTGGTGTGTGGTGCATGCCTGTAATCCCAGCTACTCGGGAGACTGAGGCTGGAAAATTGCTGGAACCCAGGAGGCAGAGGTTGCAGTGAGCTGAGATCGCACCATTGCACTCCAGCCTGGGCGACAGAGTAAGACACTGTCTCGAAAAAAAAAAGAAATAATCATGTTGATATTAAAAGTACTATCAGCCACAAAGGATAAAAGACAATAATAGAGCGGTTAAAAATGTAAAGGTAATCATCTATATGTGCATGGGCATAGGTGTGTGTATTACATATGTATGTGTGAATGTAAACGTGTGTATACATATGGCAGAAATGTATTTTACATATATACATAAAAATATATTTATACACACTTTATAGTTTTATCAAAAATTTCAAATACACAGAGTAAGTGAACTACAAAAGTTTTGTGATGATGTTGGTGGTGAATTTTTAAAAAATTAGAATTGCAGTATACGTTTTTTCTCTTTACTGCCCGTTATAGTTCAAAACTTAGTTTAGGACCTCTAATGCCTAAGATTAGCCAATTTTAAAGACATGTAAAGACAAATGGGGGAGGGGAAACATTTTATAAATGTTTAAGCCTCTGAGGACCTGCTTTGTAAATCAACCTAAGTGCCCAAAATGATATTGAACTTTTTCATAAAGACGCCTAAATTTTTGTTGCATTTTGTTCAAAAACAGTTGGAAATCTCCTTACCTAATAGTTACCTTTATATTTTTAACAGACATTTATTCTGATGGTGCATAACTTTTAAATGTCCTTCAATTATTTTCTATCACAATGAAATAGTCATTATTGTCTCTTTCAATATTTTCACCTTGAATTTTTTTAATGTTATAGTCACTTTCTTTTGGTTGGCATTTGTCTAGAATACCTTTTGCCACCTCCTCTATTTTCAGTTTTCTAGTGTCATTTTATTTAGCTTAGTCATTTAAACATAAGATCAAAAAATTAAATAAAGTCACAGGGCCTCTGGCTTTTAAAAAATAAGTTTAATCTGTTACATTCGTTTCAATTGCTATTAAGTCAGGACTTATTTCCACTTTCATACGTTCTGCTTGCCTCACTTTATAACTGCTTCCTTTGTCTCTTTTCTTACTTTTTGATGAACTTGTTAAATTTTCTTGTTACTTTTTTTTTTTACTGGTTCTATTTGCCTACAACTTCTTATTTTTTATTTTTATTTCAATAGTTTTGGGGGTACAGGTAGTTTTGGTTACATGGATAAGTTCTTTAGTGGTGATTTTTGAGATTTTAGTGCACCTGTCACCCAAGCAGGGTATACAGTACCCGATATATAGTCTTTATTTCAACCTGCGGAATACCATACTTGGTGTGGCTATGATAATGAATTCTTTGTCCATACAATTCATCTTATATGTTTCTGTTCCACAGGTTTCTTAATTTAGTAAAAACTTTACAATACATCATGTCTCATCAAAATTGTATGTATATTATCACTCCAAAAATAAATAAGCTTATTGTTAATACTAAACTTTTTAGCTCAATTTTCAATAGCACCCACAATAATGTCAATGTTTAATCTTCTACAGAATGAACTTCCAAAACCTTTAAGTTTATGAATTAGATGAAAATATTGCGCTATTGTTGACATTAGTTTAACAATTATTCTTTACTTCCTTTATAAAGAGTATTCACCATAACACTATAAGAAACATCTGTCTTCATTGCTAAACTTTAAATAAGAAACAAAATAAGACAGCCTTCTATTACTGCCATTACACAATATTTTCCTAGAAGTTCTGTTTAGGGCAATAAGAAAAAGAAGCATACAGTAGGTGAATTAGAAAGAAACAAATACAGTAACACTTGTTTGTAGTTAACATAATTTTCTACCTATATAATCTAAAAAATATATACGAACATGATTTTAACTAATAAACTTTTACATGATTGCTAGATATAACATCAACAAATAAAAACTAACATCCCTATACATTAGCAACATTCTATTAGAAATGAAAAAAATTAAATCATTCACAAGAGTAATAAAATTACAAGACACAGAAGAAAAACCATAACAAAGATGTGCAAGTCATAAGTGGAAAAAAATCTACAAAACTATAATAGGGTCTAGAATATATTCCAAATAAATGGAGAAATATTGGTAAGATTCAACATTGTGAAAATGTTAATTTTCCCCAAATTAGTCAATAAATCCACTGCATTTCCAAAAAAAAAAACCTGAAGATTTTGACAAGTTAGTTCTAATTCATATGAAACTATAATGCCTAAGATTAGCCAGTTTTAGAGACAAATAGGGGAGGGGAAGATTGGCACTACCAGTTATCAAAAAGCTTTATAAAAATATAGTCATTAATGATTGCCAATGGGATAGAAAAGACAGCCTAAAAACAGACCACATATATATGGGAATTTGGTATACAAACAGAAGTGACATTATAAATCAGCGGGCAAAGTTGTACTATTCGTATTCACTCAATGAAGTTGGGAAGTGACGGAAAAACATATAGGTATAGTCATATCTCACACAGTACATGCAAAGAAACGCCGTATGGATTAAGGACCTAAATACGATAATCGTAACTTATGCTAGAAAATACATTTTTATGTACTATTTTTATGATCTTACTTAAAAAAAACCCAAATGATCAATCACCAAACTGCCACATCTTTACCAGAGTCTTGGATTTTATTCATACCCTGTCTCTGTCTCGATTCCCTATAATAAAATGTGGAATCTGACTGCCTAACAGACAAAAAACTTAGTTCAGGACTTAATGTAACTAACTTATTTTTCCTAAGCCAGCTTCTAAAGACCAGGACACATTCAGAAGTCTCAAATACTGAGAGGTTTTTTGGATATGGAATGCCACTCTTCCACAGGCCAGGCAACAGTCCCACGGCCTCAACCAAGCAAGTACGTAATAATAGCCTTCAAAGCCAAGGGAGACCTATAAAGCGAAAGGTAACCAGGTGTTCTCTATCTCCAGTGAAGGAGATACACAAAGAAATAAAATGAGTGCAGTAGCAGGGAAGGCAGGCAAGGTATCTTCTTTCCTCAAATGCTTTGAAAATCAAATCAGCTATTCAGCTTGGGAAGAGTGAAGTGTTGGCTTAAAGGAGAAAACTCCAGTTTGACAAATCTGACCCAAACCAGAATCACTGGTCTGGAAGGTATACACTCATAGAGAACCTTGCTTTTCTGGAAGAAGCTCCAACACTCTCCCTTAGAGAGAATCTGAGAGGAAGACCACGTGCAACCTGCTCTGCCCCTGGAGGTGGCCTGCACAGCCCCTGCTCCAAGCTAGGGAGAAGCTTGACCTTTGTAATGAGGTGCTGCTGCCACACACCCATACACCACATCCTGCTGCCCCAGCATATGGGCCATGAATCATTCACAAAGCTTCTGAATCAATTATTCATCCAAACCAAAGACCAAACACTTCGCTAATTGTCCAGGAAGAGGGGGGAGAGGGGAAAAGAGACTGATTGAAAAGAAAAAGAAATCTGTGTCATGCAAACAATTGGCCATATTAACACATCATTTATTTTAAACAAAAAAACAACAAACATGCAAACAGAAAATAGACTCCTCTAAGTTAACTGGCTAAGTGATGTGGGCTACCTCTGCAACAGGAAGGGAGAAACACACCAGCCTCCTCAGAGTCCTGATCAAAGGACCCCACTCCATGTCATCCAGTTTTCTTTTCTTTTCTTTTTTTTTTTTTTTTTTGATTTTTGTTTTGTTTTGTTTTGAGATGAAGTTCTGCTCTGTTGCCCAGGCTGGAGTGCAATGGAGCAATGTCGGCTCACTGTAACCTCTGCCTCACAGGTTCAAGTGATTCTACTGCCTCAGCCTCCTGAGTAGCTGGGATCACAGGTACGCGCCATCACGCCAGGGTAATTTTTTGTATTTTTAGTAGAGATGGGGTTTCACCGTGTTGGCCAGGCTGGTCTCAAACTCCTGACGTCAGGTGATGGACCCGCCTTGGCCTCCCAAAGTGCTGGGATTACAGGCATGAGCCACCATGCCCTGCTATTTTTCTACCTTCAGCCTCAGTCCCACAGCTGGACTAAGAGCTTAGAACCCATACTCTCACTGCTCCTGGGCCTAAGGTTTGGTTATAACCTAGATTCTTATGCCTGCCACCTGGGCTCAGGAGCAGTAAACACACCCTGGGCAGAGTATAAGTGAACATGCAGGATAAGGCGTAAACTGGGCTCATGGTTCCCATACCTCCCGCCCTGCCCAGCTCCATGGACAGATTTGCATAGAACCCTGCTTTTCACCTCTCACTCATCTCGCATTTGCTGGGCATCTGTTATGGGTCTAAGAATATATACACAAGTCACCCTAGAGAACAGGGAAAGGAGAACACGACCCCTGCCCTCAATCTCAGTGAAGAAACAAGAGGGCCACAAGAATAACACAGAGGGGACACAAATGCCTGCTGATAGAGGGAAAATGCAGATAAGTGCTAAGTGGGTACAGATGAAGGGAGCTAGCACCCTAGGAAGCCAAGTCTTAGACTGGTTCCCACACAACAGAACATCATGGCATGGATTGGTAAAAGGCAGAAAGGATACGAACGGAAAAGACAGGGAAATCCCATTCTGGAGCAGTTTATCCAAATAAGTTATGGTTTCTCCAAAGGAAGGAAAAGTCTTTTAAATTCTTTCAGCAAAATCATTGATAAAGCAAGCATGCTGCAAAGGAAACACCATTGCCACACAGTTCACATTCAAGAGTTCTCCTTAGGAGAATATATGGTATGGAGAATGAGTATGAAATATAGATGCGGATGTACTTTGATGTAACCTCAGGCAGGAATAAATACAACACATACGCAGGCACGCATACAAACAGATCATAAACCATAAGCCTGTGCCTTCCTTCTTCAAAAGCTGCAAAATTTCTGATTATTCTTATTTCTTATTCTTTCTCTTCTCTTCCATTTTACCTCTCCAGCCCAGCAGCTCCTGGAAACACCATCAAATTTTAATGGGCTCTCTTCTCTGCAGCACCCACAGCCTGAATATAGACAACTGCATATGGTGCCCCTCATGACTCCTGCCACTGGCCAGCAGAAGGGATGGGAGGAAGGTAGACAGGTAAAGGTACCAGCTACAATAAAGTTACCAGACATTTTCACATGTGCCATTCCATTTAGTCTCTTCAATGGTTCTGTAAGCTAGTATTGCTATCTAATTTTAAATTAAGACTCAAGAATATTAAACAACTAGTGCTGCAGTCACACCACCAATAAGGACCACTACCAGGATTCGACCAATTTGGGTCTAGGTGGGCTTTCCACCACAACACACCATTTTTCACTGGAATCAACTGAGTTTCACAGTCAAACTATCAGCTACACATAAGTATTAAAAATCTACTATATACTCAGCATCAAATTTAGTGCTGTATGTATATGGATGTTTACAAGCCTGCAAAAAAGTTATGTTAGTTCATTTTCACACTGCTGATAAAGACATACCTGAAACTGGGAACAAAAAGAGGTTTAATTAGACTTATAGTTCCACATGGCTGGGGAGGCCTCAGAATCATGACGGGAGGTGAAAGGCACTTCTTACATGGCGGCAGCAAGAGAAAAATGAGGAAGAAGCAAAAGTGGAAACCCCTGAAAAACCCATCAGATCTTGTGAGATGTATTCACTATAACGAGAATAGCACAGCAAAGCCTAGCCCTCATGATTCAATTACCTCCCCCTGGGTCCATCCCACAACATGTGGGAATTGTGGGAGATACAATTCAAGCTGAGATTTGGGTGGGGACACAGCCAAACCATATCATTCCACCCTGCTCCCTCCAAATCTCATATCCTCACATTTCAAAACTAACGATGCCTTCCCAACAGTCCCTCAAAGTCTAGTTCATTTCAGCATTAACCCAAAAGTCCACAGTCCAAAGTCTTATCTGAGGCAAGGCAAGTCCCTTCCACCTATGAGCCTGTAAAATCAAAAGCAAGCTAGTTACTTCCCAGATACAATGGAGGTACAGGGTATTGGGGGAATACAGCCATTTCACATGGGAAAAATTGGCCAAAACAAAAGGGTTGCAGGGCCCATGCAAATTCGATATCCAGTGGGGCAGTCAAATTTTAAAGCTCCAAATGATCTCCTTTGACTCCGGGTCTCACATCCAGGTCACACCAATGCAAAAGGTAGGTTCCCATGGTCTTGGGCAGCTCCACCCATGTGGCTTTGTGAGGAACAGTCTCCCTCCTGGCTGCTTTCATACGCTGGCATTGAGTGTCTGTGGCTTTTCCAGGTGCACAGTGCAAGCTGCCAGTGGATCTACCATTCTGGGGTCTGGAGGACGGTGGCCCTCTTCTCACAGTTCCACTAGGCAGTGCCCCAGTAGGAACTCCATGTGAGCACTCCAACCCCACATTTCCCTTCCACACTGCCCTAGCAGAGGTTCTCCATGAGGGCCCTGCCCCTGCAGCAAACTTCTGCCTGGGCATCCAGGCATTTCTATACATCTTCTGAAATCTAGGTGGAGGTTCCCAAACCTCAGTTCTTGACTTCTGTGTACCCTCAGACTCAATACCATGTGGAAGCTGCCAAGGCTTGGGGCTTCCACCCTCTGAAGACACAGCCTAAGCTGTATATTGGCCCCTTTCAGCCATGGCTGGAGCAGCTGGGACACAGGGCATCAAGTCCCTAGACTGCACACAGCACAGGGACCCTACGCCCAGCCCACAACACCACTTTTTCCTCCTGGGCCTCTGGGCCTGTGATGGGAGGGGCTGCCCTGAAGGTCTCTGACATGGCCTGGAGACATTTTCCCCATGGTCTTGGGCATTAACATTAGGCTCCTTGCTACTTATGCAAATTTCTGCAGCCAGCATGAATTTCTCCTCAAAAATGGGTTTTTCTTCTCTACTGCATTGTCAGGCTGCAAATTTTCTGAACTTTTATGCTCTGTTTACCTTTTAAAATAGAATGCTTTTAACAGCACCAAAGTCACCTTTTGAATGCTTTGCTGCTAAGAAATTTCTTCCACCAGATACCCTAAATCTTCTCTCTCAAGTTCAAAGTTCCACAAATCTCTAGGGCAGGGGCAATATGCCACCAGTCTGTTTGCGAAAACATAACAAGAGCCACCTTGCTCCAGTTCCCAACAAGTTCCTCATCTCCACCTGAGACCACCTCATCGTGGACCTTATTGTCCATATCACTATCAGCATTTTTGTCAAAGCCATTCAACAAGTCTCTAGGAGATTCCAAACTTTCTCACATTTTTCTGTCTTCTTCTGAGCCCTCCAAACTGTTCCAACCTCTGCCTGTTATCCAATTCCAAAGTCACTTCCACATTTTCAGGTATCTTTTCAGCAACACCCCTTTCCTGGTACCAATTTACTGCATTAGTTCGTTTTCATGCTGCTGATAAAAACATACCTGAAACTGGAAACAACAAGAGGTTTAATTAGACTTACAATTCCACTTGGCTAGGGAGGCCTCAGAATCATGGCAGGAGGCAAAAGTCACTTCTTACATGGCAGCAGGAAGAGAAAAATGAGGAAGAAGCAAAAGTGGAAGCCCCTGATAAACCCATCAGATCTCATAAGACTTATTCACTATCACGAGAACAGCATGAGAAAGACCAGCCCCCATGATTCAATTACCTCCCCCGGGTCCCTCCCACAACACGTGGGAATTGTGGGAGATAAAATTCAAGGTGAGATTTGGGTAGGAACACAACCAAACCATATCAGAAGTGGAAAGATGGGGAGTAAAATGAAACAGATAAAAAATAGTCTCCACCACAAGAGTTTGATAATCCAGTAGATAATTACTAAAAAACTGATTTATAAGATATACTGATCAATACAGAAAGAAATACAGAAGAAAAATGAAGAAACAGTAATAAAGTCTAATAAATAGCAAATAAAAGAATGGAATAAAAACAAAAACAAACCATTTATTACAACAAGTATTAATGTGTTATATTCTCTCAAAAGAGGAAGACTCAGATAAGTAATTGGAAAGCAACACAAACAACATAGAACTATCATGAGATTTTGATTATATAAGTAGGAAGGCATGGGAAGGAAGTAAGGAACTAGAAAGGAAATAAAGTGGATCTATTTACTGAAGCCACATTTAGAACCAGAACTGGAATGAGAATTCAAAAAAGAATAGAGAGAGAAAAAGAAGACCATATATATCAGCCAAGCATTTTGTTCACAGCCAGTTGATACTGTGCCTTAAAGATATAGCCCTACTTTAATATTATCAAGTGAGTGTAGCTATTCAATTATACTTTAAAACCTGTTATCAAGATAAATTAAGCTATAAATACAGATCAAAGATGAAGTGATTCCAGGACTCTAAAGCTCACTATAATAGACTGAATGTTTGTATATCCCCAAAATCCATATGTTGAAACCTAATCCCCAATGTGATATTTGGAGATTCCGCCTTTAGAAGGTATTAGGTCATGAGGACTCTGCTCTTATATGGGATTAGTGTCCTTGTAAAAGAGACACCAGAGAGCTCCCTCACCCCTTCGACCATGTGCGAACACAGACAGCTGTTCAGGAGCCAGGAAAGGGGCCTTTGCCAGGCACTGAATCTGCTTTGATCATAGACTTCCCAGTCTCCAGACTGTTGAGAAATAAATGTCTGTTGTTTATAAGCCACCTGGTCTATGATACTTTTGATACAGCTGCCCAAATGGACTGAGAAATTAACTCAAGATTTAGTATGTTCTAGAAGCTAGCACAATCCAGTACAAGTAGCAACAGATTGAAAATACAAGGACAACAACTTCATCCCAGCTAGAGTAAGTTTTTTGTGGGAGATAGAGTAACCCAGAGGATGTATTTGTTCATTATATGCTTCCCCTTCCTCATCAATAAACTAGAAAATAGTAACAGATACCACTGTTGAAAATCTACTATGTACAGAGCACTGTTTCAAATGCTCAACATATATCATACCCCCCAGTTTAGCCTCATAAAATACTCAGAAATACCCTGAATCCTTCATTTCCCAATAAGGAAATTGAGGCTGAGAGGTTAAATAACTTGCTCAGTGTCACAAAGCCAGAGGCAGACTTCAAATACAGAACTATGTCATGCCAGAGTCTTTGTTCCTTGCATCTTGCCAGGCTGTCCTGTGTTGTAACTCTAGCCTATTGTTAATAGGCTAAATGGACAATATTTCTAAAATGATTTCAAGATCAGAATGATATAGAAAAACCAATATCTATTGTTCTCTTAATCCCCTTCAATAGAAGCCATTTTTCCAGTAACTAAAACCAAGTAGTAAATTTTATATTCCCCTGGATGGATTTTGACATCCAGACCAGCAGATACATCCTTTCACTTTTGTTAATTAAGATGCATCGGGGGTAAAAAACAAAAAATTCAGACCATGCAGCCACTAGATACTCAAATTAGGAAGGCAGTGTAGCATCATGGTCAGAAACCTAAGCTCTGGACACAGCTTCCTCACTGGAATCCTGACCCCACCAACTATTAGCAGCATGATATGGGGAAATTACTGAACCACCGAAGCCCTGGTTTCCTCATCTAGCAGTGATTATAATAGTGCCCACCTCACACGGATGTTGCCAAGAATTTTTTTAAATGCTTTGAAATGTTTAATGCAGTGATTAGCACTGAACACCAGCTATTAATTAGGTCCACAGTCCTGAATAACTAGGTAATCTCAGCTCTTTTTTCCATTCTTACCCTCCCTGCCTCCTGACCTAGCATCCCTGCAACAAAGGTCAATTTCTGAATTAAGGAGCCCTTTTCCAGAATTGTACATTGGAAATATCAAGGAGGCTGAAAAATTTGGACAACTGCTTTCTGAAACTCCTTTCCTTAGGGCTATGAACCTAAGACCAAACTGGCCTTTTTCCATGGAAAAGGATAGCTCCCCTAGATCCAATCATGCCACATAGAAGGCATGTCATAAACTGCAACAAGGAGCAACATAATTAGCATCCTCAAGGACCACTCCAATCTATGGCCACAATAATAAATCCTTCTCCAAAGACTCATGACAACCATTTATTTACTACTGACTCTATTTGTTGTAGCAGTACCCAGTTCATAACTAAACTTCTGACTTCTCAACCTTCTTTGTGCAGGCTGAAGATAGAAAAGAAATTAGTAAATGAAAGGCTGGTTTTCCCTCTGAAACTGGCTCCTGATCCTCTGTTTTACTAGACTATAGAGTTTAGAATTTGACAAATGTTAACCAGTAGTGATATCCAGATCAACACGGACATTTTATAAATAGCCTCAGCTGGCTGACTACCTCTAGGTTTTGCTATCTTGAAGAGGACAAAAATAAGCATCACAAAAAAAAAAAAATGAAATACACTAATTGTTTCTCATTCTTATCTTCAAAGCTTGATCAAGAGAGGTGGCAAAATCAGTTCAATGGCTACTTACACCAGCATCTAGTGTGTCAACAGCTGCTGCATTAGGGCAAAGTGAAACCACATTCCCATTGATCTTCCATCTCTTCCCTATTCTCTACTGCTGTCCCTCCTACTGCTCACCGCTAGGCCTTATACATGGTAACCATTCAATGAAAGGAGGATAGATGGACAGATAGAAAGCTGATTGTACAGAGTAGAGCACATTTATTTCCAGTTTTTTCTTCTGATCAAATGATGTCAAGCTCAAATGAAAATCATCTACCCATATATACTATCTACACATCAGACTTAAAGTTCCTTGGGGCCAGGTATCTTATTATTTATCTTCATAGCCTCAATACTTAGCAAAATGTTTTGTATACACATAGCAAATATTTCTTGACTCAGTGGATGTTAATAATAATTACAAGAAAACATTTATTATATATCTCCTATGCATCTGACAATTTATATTCACATAGACAATTAAGAGATAATTACTGTCCTCCAAAATTGATGCTGTCCTTTCCACAGAGTAAGGCTGTTGCTAGAAGGCAGCTGCCCAATTAGGGATTAGGTCTCCCAGTCTCACCTGCAACTAGGCTGAGCCACATGGCAGCTCCTTGTCAATGGGATGTGACTAGACATAATGTGTATCAGTTCTATACCAATACATTTAAGGAGTATGCCTTATTCTTACTCTCTCTTTCTACTTCTCTTGAAGGGTCATAAACCATGAGATCATAGAGGACAGCAGAGCTACCAGATAGAAGGAGCCTGGGTCTCTACATCACTAAGTGGAGGGAAGCCAGGAGCACTGTTCAGAACAGCCTGTTCAAGGAGCAAGAGAGAAACCTACTATGTTAACCCATTGAAATTTGGGGGGTTATTTATTAGAGCATCCAGCCCTGCTCAATCTAATACATACATCTTGCAAGAGAGGTATTTTAGATTTTAAAAATGAGACTCCTAGAGCCTGGACCAGCCAACCCGGAACAAGGTCTATACTGGTCATATTGTTCCCAGCTGCCTTAGGACCACACATACACATACATTCTACTCCAATTAGATTGCACTTTTTTAAAAAAGGAAAGATACCATTTATTTACAATTATTTCACTTTATCCACAATTTCCCACACAAACATAAAATATAAAAAAATAAAACCACCACTTGGGAACGCAAGTGTCTTCTTTCATAGCCTGGTTGAGGGAGAAGCATAAGCCTTCTCACTTTATGAAAAGGAAAATAGTTAGGAATAATGCCTGAGAAACAGCTCTGCATGAGCAGCCTAACTCATACCAGTGCGGGGTGGTGGGGCCTCAATGGCAAAGAGACTTAGGGTGTCACCTACTGGGGACAGCATGGCTTCCCAAAAGGATGACAGCTGCTTGCTCCCAACTCCCCAACCTCCACTACCAAATACCAAAAATCAAATATGGGCCAAATATCTCATGAGCTCCAATTAGACTGTTCTGTTCACAAGCGAAGCATTGTATCTAACTTCTACTTCTCCTTTCCCCGTCACCTCTACACAAAACTGAAGACCAGCTTGACTAAAATCAGGCGTTAGCAACAGCCAAAACCCTGATTCCACGTTCCAACTAGAGACAAGAGTATGGGGCATACATTGCAGTTCTGAGCCTCATCTCCTTTTTTCATATCAATGGGTTAGTTACACTGAACTAGCAATTCTCATTCTTTCAAGTGTGAGGCTCTCTTTTTAATGTCAAAAATTCAAGACCAACCCCATCCCTTGGAGGAGTTATTTCAATTACTATAGCCCCTTAACAACATGGTTAAATAATTGTTATTACCCAGAGTCATTCCTTTCTCTATGTAGATGGAGACATTGAGACTTAACAGAACCTGGGTCACTTGCCTACAGCTACAGAACTAGTAAACAGCAGAGCAAAGATATGAATTCAGGTTTGCTTGTCTATGAAGCCCAAATTGTTAACCACTATGCTGTATTTCATAAATTTAAAAAGAAAACAATACTATTTATTCAACAATACTTTTAGATGTATTTGTATTTTATAAATCACAACAGCATCCACGCACTACAAAATATACTATATTACATATTTGTGGGAAACTTTATTCAGGAAGCAGCCAGTGCTTGTAGGTGATTTCTTGTTGCTTAGAGTTCAGACCAGTCACAGCTGGGGGGAGTGGAAATCATTGGAAGTTCCTCCTCCTTTATTTGCAGTACGAGCAAACTTTGACCTGATCAGATTCCCAGTAGGGAGATCCCACCCTAAACTTGAATTTGTTTATTGGAGAAGAAGGACTGGAGGTCAGAGTCTAATAGACAAAGTTCTAACAAGGTCTTGGTCAGAATGAGTCTCTCACAACACCACAACCACAACACCACGGACCTACCACCCTCTGTGGCATCTACCCCAAACTCCCCAAGTCTTGTATTTCAGAACAGAATGTAAAACGAAAACAGGGAAGGATTAGGGAGACTAAGAAAAGGGTAACAGAAGAGCCGGGAGGAAGAAGCTACAACGTTAAAGAGCTGGCTGCACTCATCTGAAGAAGGGATGTGGGATGGAAGCGGGCAGGGGAAAAGACCGGGGTAAGCATTTACTCCCTTTCCATCTCTATCACCAGAGTCCATATGTGAAGAATCCATCTCGGTGACCTGTCTCCAGAACAGAGAATACAACACTTACTTGGAAAGAGAACTGGGATTCTCTATTTCCCTTTTCCAAATGAGTGGGTAGAACGTAACTCACAGAACACTTTGAGCTCCCCACTGGAAGAATGTAAGGGCCTCTAAATCACAAAATGTTATATTTACAGTGGTTATTAACCAGAGTTCAGTTAGGATCCAGATTCAGCATCATGATGTGTCATGGGCTTTGGGAACAGGGAAAAGAGAAACATCCCATAAACAAGCATGTGGGTTGGCTTGATCCTTTTGACTATTGTTCTATCAGAAAAATTAAAATCATAATAATCATACAGCAATGTTCTCAGCAAAGCATTTTTAAAATAATTTCTCTGCTGAATATAAAAAATAAAAGCCCACACACTCATCAATTCTTACCCATTATTTGAATCAGTAGGAGATGCTCAGAGTATAATCTCAGAGGGCCAGGGACTATGTCTCTACTCTGGGCAGGTTAACAAATCTTTAACATGTGCTAGGCTAGATTGTAAGGTCTGTAGACTGGGTTTTGGTACAGCTCCAATAGGTTAAACAAAATTATAGTTGAGGGCTGATGTTGGAAGGAGGAGGCAAGAGGGAAGAAAGGGACTCTGAGGACTTTAATCCTATGTCCCTAATTCTGAGGAGACATGAAGTCATTTGGGCAACTTGTTCTATCTTTTTCTCTGCAAACATCATGCCTCTGCTACAAATCTGTTCACTTTCCTGTTTCAAACCATTCAATGGCCTCCCACTGAACATGCCTGGACATGCCAATGAGGCCCTGAAAGATGTGGTCCCTGCCTGCTTTCCAACCCCTCTTAGATTACAATCACTGTGGGCCCCTCCAGCCTACTTTTTTGTTTCTCAGACCTGCAATGGCCTCCCCCATCTCTAGCCCTGCACAGCTGCCCTACCCTCTGCCTGGAACCCTCCTCCTCCTGTCCCCTTCCCTCTTCTCATCTCATCTTAGCTAAGTGCGACTCAGCCTTCAGGTCTCAAATTAGGTTAGGGTCCCAGTGAAAAGTTCTCCTAGCACCCTAACTCTTCTTCTATGCAGCACATTATACACTATTAAATTAAAGTAAATATCTGTCTTCTCTGCTGGACAGCAAGCTGTGAGTAAAGGCTGTATCTCCATCCAGTGCAGCGTCCCTAGCAGTCAGCACAATGTTTGAACACAGGATGTGCTCAACTAATACTGGCTGCCTCTATACTTCCTTCCCTCCTGTCTTCTCCTGACTCTGTCCATTTTCCCCCACACCATAGTTCAGAGCTTCATATATGGGTATTAGGGATGCTTAGCCCTGAGTGGGCTTCTTTCTGGTTGTCTCTCCCTCACCCAGAGTTTTGACTAAGATTCAACAGCAAAGATAACCCAAACCAGGTCAGTTTCAGTTCTATTTCAGATTGAACTCTCCATGGCTAGTCATGCCGACCTGGACTATGTAAGGACTCTCCAAGGCCAGCTGGGCCCCAGAGGGCTGGTGGGGAGGTGGTGAGATGCAGGGACCCCCATCTGTAAATTGTACATTGTAAACGATTTACAGTGATATAAATTGGTTCTGATGCATCTGACATGTGAAGCAGCCACACTTATCACTCTGCCTCCTAGTTACTGTCCCGGTGTTGGAGGCCAGGGAGAAAAACCATGGCCCTGAGCCCTCTTCCTAAATGTTCTGTCACCAAGGCCCAGGCAACTGACAGAAGAGTGGCAGCCAAGAAGGAAGGAAATGAAAGACAAGAGGGAAAAAGTCAGACCTCAGGCTTCTTTTCAGCCCCTCCTCTATGCAAGGGCTCTGCCTAGACATTCCTCCTGGAGGAGAGAGGGCATTGTCAGCCTTCCTGGGTCACATCCAGATGTGGGCGGACAGGGGCTGACCCTTCTGGCCTGTGTATGTGTTGTGAGAAGTGGAGAGGATAGAAGACAAAGAAAGAGAAGACCAAAAAAATGGAATTCTAGAAAACGTAACATTTTCCTTGTTAGTAAAGTTTAAAATAAATGCCTTTGTTTCAATTTTTTCTCTTGGAACTTCTTTGTTGTTCTTATGGGTAATGACTGTAGCAGGATTTGACTAATTTTGATAAAATTAGATATACTGCTGAAAGGAAATAAGATATATCCTATGCGCAATATGTAGTAAACTTCTCTCCTGAGGCAAAATTATAACTAATGGAAAATTTTAAATTTGCCATAGTTTTAAAATTTGCAATAGGTTTCAGTGAAATTTGTTTCTGTGGTTGCAAGTTTTATAGAGATAAATGACCATTCTTAATGAGGTCTACAGAACCACAGTATTTTGAGTACTTTCAATTTTTATATGCTGGTTTTTTTCAAGGCATTCAGGGTGCTTTATATGTATTTTAACATTTATCTTTATAATATCACTGTCCTGGAGGGAAGGTATTATTGTTCACTGATTTGGTATTTTGCTTTATTGTTTTGCAAAACACTTTGGCGGTGGAGGCTGTGCTGTACACTAGATATAGCAAGGGCTTTAGAATTGTTGATAATAGAATTAAAGTGCCAATCTCTCCCCTTAGTAACTGTTTGACCTTGGGCAAGTGACTTCGCCTCTTTGAGTTTTGGTTTCCTCATCTGTAAAATGGAGATAATATCAGTATTGCCTTATGTCTCTATATTTAAAATAATATGTCCAAGTGCCAATATAGTATACAAAGCCTTCTGCATTTAAAATAAGACATGAGCTTCTGGTTAAATGGGAGCTGTCATTACCAACATCATCACTATCCTATTTGCTTGTCATGAAACCTGGTGGAGGTAGCCCCAGCAGGTTTTACCTTCACTTCATAAACGAAGTTTCATAAAGGAAAGCCAAGCTGAGATGGGTTACATTATCACCAGTATGACAGAAAGAATGTACATCAGGATCAGGACCAGAAGCCAGAGCCCCCAAGTCATTCGGTCCATGAGATTAAACTCTGTTTCCATGTGAGTTGCACATATATATTCCAGCCAAATAATAGAAACTCTTATTTTTTAATACCTCCAGGTTCATGTCCTAAATACAACCAAAAAGCAGCAGATTCTCATCGCCAGGGGTAGTAAGGCATAGCTGCAACAGAGTGCTAGATTTGGAATTACAAAGGATCCAAGCCCCAGCTCACCACACACCATCTAAAAGACCCTGGACAAGTTACTTAGCAACATGCACCTTAGTCTTCTCTTCTGTGAAAAAAATAATAAGGAAGGGAAAGTTAGGCAAATTTATTATTCTCCTAGATCTAAAATTCAGTGATTAAGCTTTAGTAACCTTAGCCTTACCTTGTCTTCATATGTTTCTCTTTCAAACCAGCGCACCCTCATTTTCCTCTCAACATTGGCGCTGCCCCCCTTGCCCCTTCCCTTTGGTCACCACTCTGCACTCACTATATCTGCTATTTCCTGACTTCAATGACACATACATTAAATAGTGCTGTTGCATTTTCACATTTCACACCAACACAGTTATACTTAACTGTGGACTATATTTACAACACAGACACAAGTGCACAAATTTCTACCCAAAGGAGGAGACATATTTCAACCACAGAACAGAAATGTAAACAGTTCCTTTAATTCTCAATTCTTGTAAATCTATGGAATTCCCATTTATGCCATATCCACCTCTGCTTTGAAGACATACCTGGGAATTTTCACCCCACCTCCCTCTTTCACATACACTCACGCAAAGCACAAGAATGCACGCGTTTAACTGCCTTCAAATAAGAGCTCCAGGTCCAGGAGAGTGGTCTGACTTAGAAAGCACCTTGCCATTTCTTTCCCTGTATCACCCTGAATGAATGCAAATCCAGGAGACAAAAAAAGTCCCAAACCAAATCACTCAGGGATTTTGAAGCTTTCTTCACTCCCTCTGGCTTTTCCTCCTCTTTGGTGATATCAAAGCCAATTCAGGCCCCACTCAGTTCTGTCCGTACGGAGCTTCTGTCAATGGGTGAGAGTGGCAAGAAGAAGCCTTTCAGGAAAGAGAAACCATCCCAACACCAGTGTCTTACATCTGGAACACAGTGGATATTCAATATGTATCTGTTGAGTGAACCAATGGTGTATCTCAATCTAGAAAAAAAGACGGGAGTGCATACATGAGAAAAAATTCCCTCCCACCCAAGGCACAATCCCATCTCAGCTGCCCATCAACTACTAATTGGCACTCTCACTCAGAGTCTCCCTGAAGGAACTGGGTTTATCAGCAGCACAGAGCTAAGAAGAGATCTTAGAGCTTCACATTTTGCCTTTTGCCCACCTCTCCCCAGAATCAAAATCCTATACTCCAACCTTATATTTTCCATCATTCGCCCATCTGGGGGGAAATGCAATTGGAACAGAAATAATTTTCTGATAAAAGGATATACTGCAAGTGGCAGTTGTACTCCCCAATGTGGAACGAGAAATACACAAAAAGTCAGAGGAGGAGGTGGAGGTCTGTCAGAGGAGCAGCCAGCAACGATGCTGAGAGGAAGAACTGAAAAGCGGTAAGGCTTCCAGGCTTGCAGACCTCCCCAACATCAGCATTAATAATGCTGATGCCAGCTTTAGTGCCTAGCATTAAGGCACTAAGTAAATATCTGGTCATCTACCAGCTCAGCTGAGAATCTCTGAGTCCCTTGCCTCATTCCACTCAGCCTCTGTTTCCCCATCTCCTAAATAACAAGTTCTCACGTCTCCTCCCTCTACCCATTCTGCCCTTGCTCCCCATCTGCCTCCTTCACTTGCCCAGAACGGTAAGGACAAGTAAAAGACAGGTCTGTGAGATCCCGCCAGGCTCACTGGCCTGACGATGCTATATAAATACCCAGTGATATCATACTATTACCACAGGGATTTAAATTGGGCTGGGGGCCCGAGGACTGCTTTCACAACTCTTCCCCCACATTCTCAGCCCCAGAGAGACAGTGCTCCCAGAGGAAAACTCTGCTTTCCTCGATCTTTAGCTGCTCAGGAAACTCTTGTATTAGGGCAGCCTCCTTACAGAAAACCCTCTAAAAATACCTATCAATATATATTTAGCTCGAGATAGCGTCTTCCTACCAACAGGCTTCAGGCTAAATCATCCTGCATGTGCCACTGGTGAGAAGCTGGATGAGGACGGCAGCTCCCACCTTTCCTGCGGCACTCCCTGGCTCTCCTCTCTCCTGCTCCCTTTTCCTCTGCCTCCCCTCGTTCTGCTTGGCTCCGCACATCCTCCCAAACTGCAGCTAAGGAGGTAGAGATGGCTCCAGACTCTTCTCCATGGCTTTCCTCAGAGTTGATTCCAGGGTAACAAAGAAAAACGAGTTGAGCCACATCCAGAGCAGACTCAGAGCAAAACAGTGCACCCCCTGCTCAAAGCCTTCGGTGGCTCCCCACTGCCCTCTGGTTAAAGTACAGACTCCTCAGAATGGCCTAGACTGGCCCCTGCTGACCTCTGCAGGTCTCTCCCCATGCCACCCGTCAGGCTTCCAGAAGTGTCCTGTGGTCTGTCTGTGTGCCTCTCTCCATGCGACACCCGCACAGGGCATTTGTGCATAGCATTCTTTCTACCAGAAAGGCTCTTCTCCTTCCCCGCCCAGCTGAGTCCCATATGTCCATCCTTTACACTTGTTTAAATGTGACTTCTTTCAAGAAACTTTCCCCAGTGCCCCAGGGCTAGGCTGGACACCCTTTCAGGTTCTCATGTTGCGTGGCCCCAGCCCCCACCACCGTGGAAGACACTAGGCCCCATTCCACCCACACCAAACACAGTACCCAGCACACGGTGAGTATTCAGCAATAGCTCTTGAGGGGCCTCCTGGGCCCCGGGGTGATGATCTTGGCAGAGGAAGGAGGAAGAGCCAGGCACAGACACACCTGCCCCTCCCCAGAGTCTACACCATGTCCTCCACAGTAAAGGGAAGAGCCAACGCAGGTCACCTCCCACACAAGGCTGGCAAAACTCAGGAAAGAGCATATTTTGAGCTGATTTGGGGGGTTTTGTACGAAAATAGACAATATTACCAACACTCAAGACTAGCTCTGTAATGTCACCAATACTTAAACATACAATGGAAAATAAAGACTTCCTAGATGGAAAGGGATAACACGCTTTTCTCTATTTGGCCCGAACCCTAAGAGGAACAAAGGAAATAGGGAAAGGAGACTAAATTGTTCCAGTAGCACAGAACAGCTGGTGCCATCGCTGAGCCTAAGACAGTGACATCACTTGGCCTAGGGAAGGTGCCCAGGTGCTAAAGGCAAACAGGTCTAGGTTCAAATTCTGACTTTACCTTATACCAACCATTTGGATTTGGACAAGTTACTTAAATTGTCTGTGCCTTGGCTTCTTCATCTGTAAAATGGGACTGGGTAATAGTCAAGCCTAATGATTCTCATCTCCTGGTACCATTTTTAGGATTAGAAATCGTGTGTGTGTGTGTGTGTGTGTGTGTGTGTGTGTGTGTGTGTCTAGTCTTTGGCATATGGTTCAATAAATGGCCATTTTTATTATATGGTAAATGCCAGGTGATGTGATACCCCTGCTTTCTCCTTATCCACCCTTCCAACCCCCATCCCATCCACAGCCACTTCAATGAGGTTACGTCTTCAATATGCAGCTCTGACTCTGCCCTCATCACCCAGGAAGCAATTCTCAGGAGGTAACACTGACAACCTGGTAAATAATCACAAATGACTGGAATCCCAATATTGCTTAATGGCCTAGAAATTGAGCTCCCAGCTTTCATTTTCCTAATAGAGTGACCAGAATATGAGCAGCCTGGAAGAGGTAGATAGAGATGAGAGAGACATAGACACTGCCTGGCTCAGCCAGGCCAAGGGGGAAGGCTGGGAACAGACAACCCCTCTCTACCCGAGCCCCAGCCTTCCCCCAGCACTCATTTTTGTATCCTATAGACAAGAGAATCTGGGGACAGGCCAATAATTCAATTCAATCAGCATTTACTGAGTACCAACTATATGCCAGGCACTGGGCATATGGAGATGAGTGGGCATCTAAGGCACAGTCCTCGCCTTCATTTCCCTGTTGTTACCCATGGTTTAGGAGTGCCCTTGACTCTCATCCTCCCTTCTCATCTGCCCATCTATTCCAGGTACTATATTTTTATAACTTACTCTTAAGACAAATGTGTAGTAGTGACTTCAACTAATTTGGCATTCTCCAAGTGGCCTGACAAGTGTTTAGAAATTGCCTGAGTTGTTCGCAATGCAAGAGAGATCCCAAGTTCTGTAAGATAAGAATGTATTAAAAGAATGGCAAATTCCACTGTCTTTTAGTAGGTGGGAAAATACAATAATGTCTATGTCTCTCGGTCCCAGCATTTCCTTCTGCCTTCAACAACCCACTACTAGTTTCACTGAATTAATGAATAGGTGAGTGAATGAGTGAACAAACAAGCCAATTAATGAAGAAATCAGCTGGAACTCTGATCCACTCTCTACACATCAAACCATGCTATGCTGACAGTTAAAGTGGCATGCCTTCTTTACCACAGAGAGAAGTATCAGGATGGACACATGGGGCCCCTGTCCCCTTCAACTCACATGTGAAGCCCCACTTTTGAGAGTGAACATTTGCCTGATTATGCCCCTCTCTGAGCTCATCCCACACTGTCTCACAGGGACTAAAGGAACCTGCAACCACAGAGCCTTAGAAACATGGGGCCCTTGGGGTTTGTGAAGTAACTGACAGAATGGGGAAAAGTGAGTCAAAGAAGGAACCTGGAGCCAGGAGATGTGGGCTCAAGTACTGAATCTAATGCCTACTAGCAATTCATGTGCCCTCTCTGATTCTCAGTTTCTTCATCTGTAAAATGAGGCTAACAAGGTCTTTACTATGGCATTATGAGGACAAGATGAAGCAATGAACATAAATGCACTTTCTGAACCATGCACACCCTCAACTTATAGGCCAAAGAATATGAAAGTTTAGGAGGTCACAGGTCACAGGCAGAATGTGGTTGCCCAGGCCCCCCAACTAGTCATCTCTTAGCAAAGGTCAGTAAGAGTAGGTCTTACACTGAGCCAGCTGACTGACACCTCAGCACCCACTTCCCTCCTGTCAGCACTGAGAGCTGAGAAGTTGTGCAGCCTCAGCCCCGAGGCACTGTGTCATGCTCCAGCACCTGTCATTCCTCCTGTGCACAGGGGAAAAATAGGAGGTGACACCTGGAGATGAGGTGGGAAGGAAGAGCTGTCAGCAGGGACTGCTGTGGGTGCAGGTGTCAGGAAGACAAACGAGGATACCGGGTGGCCTGGAAAGGAGGCTGCACAGGGCAGGGGTCAAAACACCAGCCCCGGATCAAAGGGCACCATTCTGACTCCTGCATCTGCCATTAACAGGCAGGAGAGATCTTAGACGAATAACTTACCCTCTTCAAGTACCAGATGACTCATCTCTAAAGTCCGCTTGCCTGCCTCCCTGGTTGGTATCACATGTCATTGAATCTACAACCCCAACAATTGTATGATGACCCATAATTTTATGTAGCACTAAGAAAGGAAAACATGCTGTCAATTAAACTATATCATGCCATTATTGTAAGACACAGGCTGATTTCAGCAGTGTCCCAGCATGAAAAACGTGCATCTTAGAGCCACACAGTGTGGTAGATGAGAACACCATGTGACTGTAAGACTAAATATGATCAACCATTCCTGTGGGATAGAACCGCAACCCTCAGCCCCTCAGCGGGGATCTCAAGAGGACCAAGCTCTTTGCCTGGAGCACATTCACCCGTGAATTGAGGAGAGAGCAAGGGAATGGTCCCTGCTGGGAAGAGGGCTAAGCAGCGGGTCTGGAGGAGGAACAGGAGCAAAGTCCTGTGAGTTCAGGTGGAAATCAGGGGCCTGCAAAGGCAATCCACAAAGCCAGGGACACCTGAAGATCCACTAAGAAGGGAAGATGTGAGGGATGGGAAAAAGAGCACAGAGAGGACAACTGACTCAGCCAAGCTCAGCACCTGCACCGACTCTTGAACACCCTCTGGACATGCATGCAAGGACCCAGGGGCCCTTCTTGGTTGTGCTGACAAAAGAACCCTACAGGTCCCTATGAATCTGCTGCTTCAACAACCATGTAGCAACCGTTATTTGCAGAGAGATTAACATCTACTGTAAGTCTCCTCTCATGCAGTCAAACAGTCCAGTTTCTCCACCTCCTCTCAGCCATCATAGTTCCCAGACCCCACACCAGAACAGCTGTATTCTCCTCCAGAAGTACTTCTTCAACCTTGTAAAATGCCTCGTAAAATGCAACATCCAAAAGACGTACATTGGAGCACCTTTAATAATTATTTATCACAGCAAAAAACAGAATCCAAGTGTCAAGTAATTGCAAAAATGAGAAGCAAGATGTGTACATCTACTTAACAAACTGTTGATCAATCATTATAGATTTTTACCAAAATATGCAATAACATGTAATGTGCTCATACTATATTAGGAAAAAGCAGCAAAATTACAAGCCCTTAAAAGACAGCTTGCTTAGCATTGGAGGCCTGGAAAGAAATACCCCAAAATAATCCGGAATTTTTCTGAATCAGTGAATTATTTTTTTTCTTCTTTTGATTTTTCTGTATTTTCCATATTTCTTTAATGAACATATAATCATTTAAATAAAAATAAATGGACTAGACAAGAAATTTCAAATGGATTCTGCCACATATAGAGCTGAGCAGGACCAAGAATTTACATAAACTTATTATATATACATTACAATACTTTTCTTCTTTTTGTTTTTTATTCTTCTGTAGTGACTTGTACACTTTTCTTCTAGATAGAATCATAACATTTCTAAATGATTCAGATTCTCATACAGGCCTCTTCTAACACAGCACATATTATTTATTTTAGGGACATTTAAAACATTACCCAATATACTTCTGTAATACTATGTAGAAACTATATCTTCATATACTAACTCATATTTAAAATGTAGTAGAATTTTCTTTTAGAAAAAATAACCTCCAGAAAATTCTTTTGTAAGGCAACAGATATTTTTAAACATGAATAGTCATCCCTGTCTATTTATCCATTTCCCATATTGAGGGGCTGGCTGCTTACACGCTTACGTGCTTCCATTTACATATTCCAGTCCATCTTCAGTGTTTTCTCTTTCATGTAATCCCAATGGTGTAAAGGTTAAAAAATAAGAATATTTTGTCTATTCCACAAGACAAAAAACAGATGCAATCATTCCCAAGCCCTTACCCTTCCTTCTAAGAGACTTTACCTACCTTCGCCATTCCTCTGACTCCTCCCTGGAAAACAATTCCTCTTTTCTCCTCTCTCCTTTTGGTCAATCACGTAGTAGCTAATATTTCCCCTTCCCTGTCATTCTAAGTCACTCTCTTCTTTTCTTCATGGGTTTGAACTCTGTCTGCCAAGCAGTTGGGTAAGGGAATTTCCAGACCACATCACTCGCTGCCACATCTACACAGGACCACTCCCCAGTGCCCAACCCTGCAGGCACCGAGAGCCACCTGACACAAAGACCAACAGGAAGCCACAAAAGTCCAGGAAGGCCTGCCCATCACACCATTCCCAAGGCCAACACATTTGCTGCCAACGGCACTCGGTCAACCCAACGTCCTCATACTATATTCATTTCCAAAAGAATGATTTATCAAATATTTAACTAAATGTACTGCCATCATATATGCTGCAGTGACACTGGGTCAATCCCAATGTGCTATGGCCATATTAATTTCCACAAATGATTTATCCAACATTTTAATATGATTCGATTTTATACTATTAATAAACCTGCAAATCATAAAAAATTCTGTTATCAGAACACAAGTCTCAATCATCAGTTCAGAAAATATGGCTGGGGTCTTCTCCAGCACCCCAAAGAAGCTGCATTTGACTGCATCTTTTGGCCCATCTAGGAGGTGCCTCCCAGGCTGGGGTAAACTGCTTGCTTTGGTGAAAAGGCTTATTGGGAAAAGTCACCCTCCCCAGAGAAGTGGGTGTTTAGCCACTGAGCCAAGCACAGAATGGAAAACCAGAAGTGGCAGCTTTCAGACCTGGCTGAGAGTCCCACGGCCTCTGCTTAACACCACAAGCATCTCCACACAGTACTCATCCTGCTCTTGAGGTGGCTGACCTATGGTCCAGCACCCTGGGGAATCTTAGCCCCGAACTTTTTCTTCTGCCCCTACTCTACAGATTGCTGTCTTTCCACACCAGGTTCCCTGCCCCCAGCCACTTCATGACACCAACCCCCTTCACACACACACACACACACACACACACACACACACACACACAAAGTGGACTTACCCACTGAGGACCACGATGAAGTCCATGACATTCCAGCCATTGCGGAGGTATGAACCCTTATGGAAGATGAACCCCAGGGCCACAATTTTGATCCCAGCTTCAAAGCAAAAGATTCCAATGAAATAAGGTTCTGTCTTTTCCTGTGGGGATGAGGAGCAGAAACACCAGTGAGAAGAGGACTGTGCTTTATGAGACACAGGTAAAGGCACAGCCTGGCCCTTCCTGGATGTCTGTGCTGGGTCTGCCCATGTGTAGGTGGGAAGCAAGGGTGCTAAGGGACCCTTGCAGGCTGTCTGTGACTCAGGAGTGCACGGGGCAAAGGGGAACCAGCTGTAGAAATGGACGATGTAAGGGTCACACCTAGGGGATAGACTTCCTTCCCAGGAAGGTCCCTGATGGCCCTGGCTTTGCCCTGAAGGAGTTTGCTGTTCTTCACATAAGTTAGAAGCTTGAAGGTCGTCATCTCATGTACACACGTGGATTTTAGGCAATTTGTCTGTTCTTTTTAGGGGGAATACGTTAGATGTGTGACTCATTTCTTTAAGGAGAATAAGGACGTAAGCATTGGGAAGTTCATAACCACAAATACACACAAGCACTGAGCATCCTTCATCATCTCCCCTCTACTCCCCACCTCTTCCTCTCGTGTCAGAAGCCCCTTAGGAAAGAGGAGGGAAGAAAATGGGCCTGTGCCTGCCCTTTCTTCTTCCCTGGCTGCCACGCAGCACAGACACGGTGTCTGTAATCTCTTATTTTCTGTGTGAATCCCCATGGGGTCTGTCATTAACTTGTCCCCCAGCAAAGAGCAAACCCCTCCCAGAACTCACAGGCAGGAAGGGAATGGGAGAGTGATAAAGCAGAGGAGAAGAAACGAAGAAAGACAAAAGGGGGCAAGGTGAGAAGGAGGGGAAGCACATACCAGTCTTCGAGACATGGGGGTCTTGTCGTCCTCAGGAAGATGCTGCTCCAGGGCCAGGACGATGCAGTTGGCAATGATGGTGGCCAAGATCATGTACTCAAATGGCGTGGGAAAGCGGAGTTAAGGAACAAATTCACCAGAGAGGGGCACAGCCTCCAAGATGGCCATGCCCATAAACACACAAGCTCTATCAATCCGCATTTTGTCTGTGCAGTTTGCATGATTTTTATTTGTAAATAGGCAGGCAGGACAGAGGATGGTCCTTAGCATGTGAAACCAAAAACATTTTTGCCTGGTCTCTGAACACAAAGCATCTTCTCCATAAAAACAATGTATGTAGCCAATACATAATATAGTTGGGCATATGACAGACACTCCAGCTACTGAGTGAATTCAATAACAAATCCAGTAACCAAGGCTGAAAATGGAAGGGGGAAGAAAGAAGGAAGTCACATAATTAATGCCATAGCAGACCCCCTGTTCTCCCCAGTCTTCAAACCACTGGACTGGGTAACAACGCTTGTGCACAGATCCAGATGCTGCAATCTGTTGCTCTCCTGGGCTCACAACTGGAGTCCCCTCTTCCAGAATCTCTGCACCACTGAGTAACAGAAGAGCCCCTGGAAAAGAAACAATTCTCTCCATGTGAGCTTCCTTCTATTTTAAAATTCCTCTCAGCAATGTACTTCTGGGAGAAAGAGAGGCTTGCTTTGTTCCACCTTATTTTCTCCTAAGCGTCTGCATCTATACGAAACAGAGACTGATGACAAATCTGAATCCTGGACAGCAAAGTCCAGTTCTGTAAGAACCACACTACAATGAATGAATGCAGGCTTTTTTCTGTTAGATGTTTTTGAAAACAGGTGAGGTGCTCCCTGTGCCTTTTTAAAAACAGGACTATGACTCGGGTGCCAGCATCCTGACCCCTGCAGGAAGGTTTTGCCACACGCTCCAAGGGATGTGGGAAGGACTGCCAGAAGAGAAAGAGGGAATCACCAGCTCCCAGCACTGTCATTCTGCATGTTGGGATTTCATTCTGTGATTACTGTTAGGACAAACACAAGTTAGCTACTGCAACTGCTCTTGCTGAGCAACCTGTGCTCTAGAAGATTCTGGAATCCAGGCAGAAGAGAGGAGCAATAGATCTGGCAAAGTGGACGGAAGGAAAGGGGCTGTTCTTCTCTCCACACATACCCAGACAGGCTGTGTAGGGTGCAGGGCCTGGAACCCTCTCGTGGAGTTCAGGAGGGCAAATCACAGCTATCCCTGCAATGGCCCCCATCCTGCCAGGCTATCTGTGGCAATAACACAATGTTAAGTTGGCACCCAGGGCATCTCTGGGGAGGGCAGAGCAGAGGGCTTGGGGCAGTGTGTGCAATGAGATGTGAGCTGCTCACCAGCTGCTCTGCTCTGGGTGCTGGCATGCAGGGCTGCAGGGCTGAGATGCTGGCTGTGTGTGAGCCCCGAGTCCTTCTCTTAATCCTCATTTGGCAGTGCCTTCTCCTCCCCCACCACCATGCATCCCTGAGTCACACTGGAGAGTCACACTCACTCGCCAGCAGCTGACCGCCATCCTTCCTTCCCACGCACTTTCAACACTCACACAGCATACAGACACCAGAGACCACTCCACGGGCCTCTGCTGCCCTGAGGCTCAGCCACTGGAACTAAAAACAGACCCGGCCTCAGGAGACCTCAGAGCCTGTCCACTGCCTCCACGCCCCACTGCGCCTGCTTAAACCCTCCCACTCAGACAGGAGCCTCCCCACATGGAAAGTCCCTCAGCACCCATGGGCATTCCTCCTCCTTCAAACACTCTGGGCGCCAAGCCCTTGAGAGCCAAACATGCCAGCAGACACACACCACAGACGCCCACCCAGCTAGCATGCCCACCTTCTAAGGACTGGCCCTCCAACACACAGCCTGCCCTGGGCCACCCATGCCCACTGATCGAAGGGGGAGTGCTCCTCCCCTCCCATCATGGCTGTAACCCAGACCTCTGAACAAACAAACATGGAGCAATCAGGGACCACACCAGGACCGAGTGTCCCATAAGCCTTCTGAACAGCCTAGGTTGCCCTGGGCCTGGTACAGGCACCCAGAATCCCAGACTCATCCTGCAAATTAAAGATGGGAACCCGGGAGCAATGGTGGCCAAGGAATTCATACCCTTTCCTGAAAACATGCTTGGGTGATGGGGCCAGATAGGGAACTGACAACACGCATACAAGTCACTGATGAAAGACAACAGAAGTTGAGAGTGTTGAGAGTGGTGTTCCTAAAATGCAGGCCATGAAATACTGGTGCTATAGGAACTTGCAATCAAACCAGTGAGAGAAAGCCTGGGTTGGGTAAAGTTAAGGTTTCTCCCCAGCAGGACTTTTTGGGGCCTTTAATACTTTTGCACACAGTGGGCACACACTCCATCCCACACACAAAAACACACACACAGGGGGTTTGGGACAGCACACAACATTTCCCAAACTTGCTTCACCTTGTAAATCTTTTTTTCAGAGCATCTCTCTTGAACGGTGTTCCCAGGAACATAGCTGGGCAGCCTGACACAAAGTGGGGGTTTCTCTGCCAGTCCCCAAGAGCTCGGGGAGGAGGCTGATGGCTCTGACTGGAGTGAAACCAGGGCCTCTTCCATGTCATTCCCTGTCCTTGTTCCTAACAGAAGTGTTCACAATAGCGTGGGGCTCACCTGGTCACTCCCCACAGCTGGAAATGTCTCATGCAATTTCAGACACCTGCTCAGCAGATCCAAGAAGCCCAGTGCCTGCCCTGAGAGGTAGGACTGGGCACGAGTACTTTCTCATTCAAGCTGCAGACCTCTCGCATTCTCATGGGTCTATGTGGCATCTATGATTGTTTGGGGGGGTTGAATCTTCTTCCCCTGAAAGCCTGAAAGTGATAAGCACAGGCTTAAAAGCAGATGGGTTCTCAGTGCTGAACTTGCAGGCAAGACAGGTCCTGGCAGCCATGTGCCTCCAAGGCCTTCCCACTCACAATATCCATTTGGACCATGGCAGCTCCTCCACTGCCCCTGGCTCCCTGCTTCCACGTTCATACCTGCATTTTCCTAGCCAATTAACCCAAGTATATTGCTCCCTGTAAGCACCTTTAAGCTTAACTAGCCCAGAATGTCCAAGTGCAGATATGTGAGGTTTGTGGGGACACAGGTTAGCTCAGGAAGGTGTAGCCATCACCACTGCAAGATGCTCCAGGCAGGGGAATGGCTCTTGGCCCAGGTGCTGATTAGTAAAACTCCCAGTGACTGGCCAAGTATCTGGGTGGCTGAGAATTCATGAGGTATTGATGGCTGGTGCTACCCAAGGCCCTAAAGTCTAGAATCTAAAGGTGGGAGTTTGGTAATTCACAGGTTCTGAGAAGACCCTATTCCCACTTCCTCTCTAGCCAAATCCTCTGCCCACTAACTGATGTGAGGCCCATTCAGAGCAGCAACCTTCTGTCTTAAAAATATTTTTTTTTTTTGCTTTACATTTTAAAAACTGTTCAGATATATATGCCATTGAGAGGGATGTCCCTTTCGGCCTTATAGGGCATCTAGACCTCAGAATGAATTCATGGCTGCAGTAACGAAGAACCTGTGGTGAGAATGTGGAGATTCTGTGTAACTGTGGGCTAAGTGAAAGAATGGATAGCGGCAGGGAAATCTCAGGGGAGGTGAGCAGAAGAGACCATCCAATTCTGCCTAGGCCCCAGCCACTCTCTCTTATAGCCCTGTTCTTCAACCTCTTTTCCACTTCCCTTTCTGAAGAAAGCACAAAGAAGAGGCATTTACATCTAGGTGATTCTGCCACCACCTGCAATGGCCTTTCTTCTCCTTTCTGGTCATACATCAAGACCAAGCTGAACTGCCACCTTGTCAGTGAAAGTTTCTCCCCCTGCCCCACAGGTCTTTGAATTGTGTGACTGTATTATTTCTTCTCCTATTTAAATCAGGAAACTGTATCTTGAAAGCAGGAGTTTTGCTCATCTCTCTACTGGCAGTGCTTAGCAGAGCCCATGGTACACAGTAGGAGCTTAGTCAATGTTCAATGCAGGTAGGAATGAACAAGAGGCATTCACTGAGGAGCCACTGTAAAGACAGGGCTTTGCTCACCCACTCTGGCCCAGGCCAGGGCTCCTGCTCACTCCCACTGTTGCAGGCTGCCTCTGAGGCGCCACTCCCATTTCTTCACGACAGCAAAACTTCACACCCCAAAGCAATGGCTCTGCTACATCCCCAAAGGGAAGAGCCAAAACAGCAAGTAACACCCACCCACCAGTCAAGCTAGTGCACCTCAACCTGGCAGACTGGACAAAGACATGACTTGGAAAGGTCAAAGGGAGCTCCGAGTCACCACGGCCTCAAAGACCTTCACGGCAACCACAATCAGGGAAAAGATGGAAGTCTGTCCAGGTCTCCGACTCTTTCTGTTCTGGAATTCAGTGACACTCATTACAGTCTGTGACTGATACCGAGGATATTTTAGGGAAGACTATCTATCCCTGGTGTCCAGATTGCTTTTGTTTTGAAATCTTGAACAAATGGAGCTGATGGGGCAGTGAGGACTGGGGAGTCCCAGGGCAGGACCTTGCCTGTCTCACTTACCACTGTGCTTGGCCCACAGTGGGGCCCTGGTAACTGTTATTTTTTTAATAAATTAATACTCAAGTGATAAATGAATCGTATAGGGAAACTAGAGCCAGAGGTATCCTTACGAAAGGTACCCACACTCTCCGCACTGCATACCCATTTGAACTTTTTATACTGTCCACTGTAGACACACATGATCTATTTTAAAAAGAAAATAAACCAGCATACATGAAAGATCCCTTTCATGTTAAAAAAAAAAAAAAAAGAGAGAGAGAGAGAGAGAAGGCTGGGTGCGGTGGCTCACGCCTGTAATCCCAGCACTTTGGGAAGCCAAGGCGGGCAGATCATGAGGTCAGGAGATCGAGACCATCCTGGTTAACACGGTGAAACCCCATCTCTACTAAAAAAAATACAAAAAATTAGCCAGGCATGGTGGCGGGCGCCTGTAGTCCCAGCTACTCAGGAGGCTGAGGCAGGACAATGGCATGAACCCGGGAGGTGGAGCTGGCAGCGAGGGGAGATTGCGCCACTGCACTCCAGGCTGGGTGACAGAGCAAGACTCCGTCTAAGAAAAAAAAAAAGAGAGAGAAGGGAGAGAAGGAGAAAAAATTCTGTCTTGCTGGAAGGGTGATGAGTCTTCTCTCAGTAGTAGGGTTATTTTCACTTTCTTCTTTACTCCTCTAACCATTTTCTGAGTGTTCAAATGAGCATGTGTTCATTTATAACTATAAAATCAACTAAAGCTACATGTATCCTGAAAAAAACAAATCAACACAAAAACCCATCCCAACCCGAGAGTGAGGAGGAATGCGATGGCCAGAGAAATCAGAGAAAGACTTCGGAGAGGATTAAATGCAAGAGAATAAAGAGACCTGGCCAAAATGAGGGAATGACCATGAAAGCGCTTTGAAACCTGCAAAAGACACCTCCTCTCCTACATTCCCTCCTGTACCGGCTCACTGCTCGCTAGGGGCCTCATTTCATAAAGTTTACTGGCAATCTCCTCAAACACCCCTTCACTCCTCGCTCCCTCTGAGCCCATTAATGAGGACCTGTGTCGCTCCAACTCTCTTTCTAGTCTAGCAGTTTCAAGACAATCATTAGGGAAATGATAAAAATAGGTTCGCTTATTGATTTATCTCCTTTACCCAATGCTCCTTCCTTCAAACGGTTGACTTGTTTCCTTAGCAACATGGCTAATTTGAGCAGCACAACGCAGCCTGCACACCTGCCATTTGTTCATTTCCTTCTTGAAGCACAGAAAGCTGGGGCAAGGGTGGTGATGCCAGTTCTGCTGTTACCAGAGCCCTGGGGGCCTGGCCTGGAGCTGAGCTCTTCCTCTTGAAGAGCCTCCCCATCACCACCTCTCAGGTACAGATCTTCAGGTACACACCTTGAAAGGACTTAGGCCTCAGGCAGTAAATATTGGGTGTCCCCAGGCAAACATGCATCTCTATCACCACCAGGGGGCTCATCCTGAAGACCTCTGTACTCAGCTGTCTCCTCCCAGAGCCTATGACATCCGAACACCAAGAAGGCCATGCTCTGAGGGGTAAGAGACCACCAGGGACAGGCAGGCAGATAGAATGCTGTGTGCTCTCCCAACTCCAGCCTAATGCGGAATATGCTTTTGTGGGGAGCAGTCATTGGGCACTCAGGCACTTCCTGGAAACTCCTGGGGGGTATAGAAGAGTCCACAGTCTGAGGGGAGGCATCCCTCAGCCTCCTTTACCCATTTCCACCCCTCGCCCCAGGCCCACAATAATCTCCCTACAGGAAGACCTGTTTCCTTTTCTCCCTCCAGTCTCATGTTTTTGGATGTCTAAATCCAAGAGATGTAACAGCCTCAGAGGATGGCATGGACACTTTTGTGTATGTCTTTCCACCTCTTCCTCATGTGTACATAAATTTCATCCTAATAAGTGGACTTTGACTCAAAGACAGTAACTGAGAAAGAGCCTTGACTAGTCTGTGATTCCCTAAAAGCATCACACCAAATAGACATTTTACATATGAACAGGAATGAAATACAGCTATCCAAGGCTTCTGTGTAACTTCAGAATCTTCTTCAAGACCTGGAATGCAATGGAGAAAATGTAGCTTTGTAATGGGAACCAGAGCCAGGCCTCCAACTATAAAAGCTGCCCCAACACAGTACTCAAGAGTCAATGGAGGGTTATGACCATCCATTCCCACAGAACCAAACAAGAAATACAAAAGGACTGAAGCCTAAAATGATACCGGAATCTGAACTCCCTCTGAAAACTGTAAAGTGTTGCACAAATACAGTTACTTTCAGTATCCTACTAACTCAATCTTTCAGCATCTACTGTGGCTCGATACTTTGGGGAAAGCATCTGTTGGTGGTCACAGCCTCCAGCCCTCAGGAGTGGGCTGGCTGGCTGTAGCCATGGGCTAACACGGAGAAGACCAACCCCAATAAAGGATTTAAAAGAAAATTATGGTAATGGGCCTCCGGGAAAAGAGCAAAGACACTTGGCCCAGAACCTCCTGAGAATATGGAAAGTGCATCCAAACACCATTCCCCAGAGGAGGATTTATGAAGCTGATGACTCTGATGCAATCTCTCCCAGTGATTAGAAGGATATTAATCACACCCAAGGCCAGGGCTAAGAACAGGAGGGGTTGAACCATCACAGAAGTCTGGCTCCAGTTCCCATAGACCCTGATGGAAATGCAGTGAGATCATGCTGGTGAGATCATATGACCCTCGTCTGAGCCGACTGAGAAAGATACATCTGTCCTGGAGGGACGAGTAATGCCGAAGACACAAGACCTTGTGCCTAAAACCCAGACATAGCAATAGTTATGACCATCACTTCAACAGTATGTCTGCATCCCTCATGGTCTTCCTCACCTTCCTAGAAGCAGACATTCTTACAGAAATCTCTGCTTCCTAACCTGTCTACACAAAAAGAAAAGTCAAACCAGCCCTGTTCAAACAGGCCTGGTCTGGCCAGGTGCAGTGGCTCACGTCTGCAATCCCAGCACTTTGGGAGGCCAAGGCGAGTGAATCACTTGAGGTTAAGAGTTCAAGACCAGCCTGGCCAACATGGTGAAACCCTGTCTCTACAATTAATACAAAAATTATCCGGGCATGATGGTGTGCACCTGTAATCCCGGCTACTTGGGAAGCTGAGGCAGGATAATGGCTTGAACCCAGGAGACGGAGGTTGTGGTGAGCTGGCATCATACCACTGCACTCCAGCCTGGGGGACGAAGCAAGACTCTGTCTCAAAAAACAAACAAAAACAAACAAACAAAAACAGCCCTGGCCAGGCCAGCTCCCTTCCTGGAGGGATGTTTCACATTTTCTCCAGATAATGGCATAAAGTAGAAGTGAGTATGAGGTAAAGAGATGGAGAGCGATTAAGAAAATGTGGCACATATACACCATGGAATACTATGCAGCCATAAAAAAGGATGAGTTTGTGTCCTTTGTAGGGACATGGATGCAGCTGGAAACCATCATTCTCAGCAAACTATCGCAAGAACAGAAAACCAAACACCGCATGTTCTCACTCATAGGTGGGAACTGAACAATGAGATCACTTGGACTCGGGAAGCGGAATATCACACACCGGGGCCTATGATGGGGAGGAGGGAGGGGGGAAGGATTGCATTGGGAGTTGTACCTGATGTAAACGACGAGTTGATGGGTGCTGATGAGTTGATGGGTGCAGCACACCCACATGGCACAAGTATACATATGTAACAAACCTGCACGTTATGCACATGTACCCTAGAACTTAAAGTATAATTAAAAAAAAAAAAAAAAAGATGGAGAGCCAAGAGGGCTTTCTAATGCCTCTCAGCAAGCTGCCCCACCCTGCTCAGGTGAGAGGGCCCAGGTTAAGAGATAAGCTATGGTGCAAGGAGTCTTAGCCCAGGGCTCCTTCTGGACTTCTTTGCACTCACTCTTATGGCTGCCCTGGCAGGACATGGCAGCCCAAAAGAGACCAGCCCAGAAAAGGCAATAAACAGACAGAACTATTCCTGGAGATTCTGAGGAACTATAGATGAACTTTTCTTTTTTTTTTTTTTTTTTTTTTTTTTTTTGAGACGGAGTCTCGCTCTGTCGCCCAGGCTGGAGTGCAGTGGCCAGATCTCAGCTCACTGCAAGCTCCGCCTCCCAGGTTCACGCCATTCTCCTGCCTCAGCCTCCGGAGTAGCTGGGACTACAGGCGCCCGCCACCTCGCCCGGCTAGTTTTTTGTATTTTTTAGTAGAGCCGGGGTTTCACCGTGTTAGCCAGGATGGTCTCGATCTCCTGACCTCGTGATCCACCCGTCTCGGCCTCCCAAAGTGCTGGGATTACAGGCTTGAGCCACCGCGCCTGAACTTTTCAATGAACTTTTCAATTCTCTGAAAATAAATGTTAACCTTCCACATTTATCAATATATGGACCACCTTCCTATTTGGGTAGTCCATACTTTTAAGTTTCCTGTGTCTGTTCTGGGCTGATCAACAGAAGGTGAACCACACTTCACCTCCAAAGGGCAAGAGGGCTAAACCCCTGTGTTTCTCCATGTGATAGTTAGCAGTACACAACTCTGGCTGCAAACCTGGAAGTCCACCCTGCATATCCCTCCCCTCCCCTCTCTAACCATGGCAGGAGACATGCACTGTCAACAAGCAGAAAAACATGGAAGAAGGCTCTGCCTACTCCATACTGTCCCATGTCATCATCTCATTGCTTTCCTTAGTGTAATTTTTCTCACCACCCAACCTCATCTTAAAAAAAAAAAAAAAAAAAAAAAAAAAGACTAAAAAACCAAACCCCTTTTCTTTTTTTAAAACAAAACAAAACAAAACTGCATCATGTGACTTCCAGCCTTAACATCAGTTTTTTAACTTTGGTTTCCATGGTGGTGGGATGCAACCTGCCATCGCCATGACAACAGCTGCCTCTGTTCAAATTCACCATCTGACAGGCAGTCCTGAACAGACACACACCTCTCTCCTTCTTAATCCCTCTCTCTCTCTCTTCCCCCTTCCTGCTGTCAAGAAGATGGAAATGCCATCACACCTACTCCTAAAGACTTAAAACCTAATGAATGAAAGACAAATAAAGCAATATTGAGAACATAACAAAGAGGCAGAGAACTCCCCAAAAGGCCTTTTGTTTGCCAATACAATCCTGCTGCTCTCTCATGGAGGTCAATGGACTCAGTTACTCAAAACAAAAGATCCTAAGCATTACCCATGTAATGCTGGCTGTGAAGCCAAGTCCAAATTCTCATTACTTTAGACCAAATAGCTCCCATCTGACTCCCAGGACCCTGCCCTCTGGATAAAATGACTGAAAGGAAGCGCACATGATTGCTACTTTGGTGAACCAACATTCAGGTCAGTTCCAGACTCATCTGGGCCCTGATTCCCAAAGGATGGGGAGTGCTGGTTCTGAGAAAATAAAACAGTACTGGCTCCCTCCCTCCTCCCACTGCCATGCCCCTTGCAGTTACAGACAGCTGGATAAGTCTTAACAAATTCATTTGTTTTGTGTGTGACTGGATCCTGGACTCAAAATGCTGTCATTCAACACACAGTTTTGGTGAACAGCAGACAAATGATTGAATGCTACAGAAAAGGGAAAAAAGAAAAGGGGAGAATTAAAAGCCTCTGGAAGAAAACAAAACAGCAGTGGGAAAATTACCTGTTTCAGAAACGAGAATTTGTGTTTTGATGACACTCTGATGAATTGGAGCCCATCAAGAGTTCTGGCAGCAACGTGCATTTCAGGGAAGATGACTATGAGGTGCAATCAGTAACCCCACCCAAGACTACACCCCACTTCATATCAACACCAGCATCATGGAACTGAGACAGCATAAGAAAAATGAAAAGCCTTTTGTGAAAGAGTCCATAGATCACCTGTAGGAGAATGTTTGTTTTCCTCTGAAAACTCTGCAACTGAGCCCTGGCATTCAGACACCTACCGAGCCTGCAAACCACGTGAGATAATGTTGAAGGAACTAGGGATACTCAGCTTGGAAAGGGAAGACTTGAGAAATACATCACAGCTGCTTTCAAATATCTGAAGGGCTAGCTTGAAGGGGCTCAGATGTTTTTTAAGTTATTCTGGAGGCAAAGACTAAGATCCAACATGCAGAGTACCCATCCGAAGACAGATCTGGAGCAATGAAGAGAAGAACTTCCACTGTTCCACAAGTGAATGGACTACTTCTTAAGTAGAAAACTAAGTATTGTGCTAATAGATGTTTAACACTGGGGGGAAAGCCCCCATGTGTAACATCTGCAAATTTCTGGAGTATAAATACTCTCTCCATGGCCAATTTCAAGCTACCATCTTGACATCACTGAACACGGAGTCTGGAAGAGACACGCAGAGAGGACACTCAAGAGCTGGGACAAGCCAGTTTCAGCACAGCACTTGTTGTGAGTTCCACATCCCCAGGGGAGTGTCAAGGACGTTATGGAGGTGACTCCTGTATTTGACGGTAGTCATGCTGGATCAACCCTCATATGCATAAGGGTGAATCAATCAGGTAGGAAGCAAGGTCAACAACTTTTAGTCACTTGCTCAAGTGCCTCGTTGGTGAGCCTTACTCCGTCCTTCAGCCTCAAATGGCCTCCTCAACTAGATCTGCGTTCACGATGTCTGGTCCATCCCCCTCGTTACAGAAGGCTGTTACCTGTGCAGCTGGAGGTATGTAGGAAGCAGCCACAGGTGAATGGCTTTGTCAATGCAGTGAAACATAAGAATTAATCACCCCATTCTCTCAGGCTAAATTTCAAGATACCCAGGGGGCTCCTGCTATTTCACCATAGCCTGCAAGAAAACTGAGAGGGAGCAGCCAAGACATGATCAAAGTACACCCAAAAGAAACAGAAGGAAGTCAGGTAATTGGCTCCTCTCAGTCTAGAAGATCAGTGGATCTCAGCCATGGCTGGACAGTAGAATCACCTGGAAAGCTTTTCAAAATTAAGAATACAGGTATCCTATCTCCAGAAATTTGGATTTAATTTGTCTTGGTTGCAGTCCAGGTATCAGCATTTCTAGAAGTTCCCAGGCTGATTCTAATGTGCAGCCAGGCTTTGAATGCTGGACACCAAGAAAGTTAATGGTGTCCTCCAATCAGCTGAGAGAACAATGATGGAAACTAGAATCCCAGAGGCACTATAGTGGGAACTGAAAGGCACCTTAGAGTCTTAGTAACTATTCCAACACGCTCATTTTACAGATGTAGATACTGAGACCAGGAAAGGAGTGAGATTTTTCTAGAACCAGGGCTAGAAACCTCTCTGGACTCTCAGCCTTATGCCCTGAAAAGCTTGGAAAACTATTATACACAGAATAATCAGAATAATCAAACAAAATTCCCTGGTCTCTTAGCTCCAACTGAGAATTCTAAAAGAAAGGGATCTAAGGATCTTTTTATTTGAGCTGCTTCCTCCTTCCCAGGAGTACTCAATTGTTCTCAAAGAGCTACCTCTTAAGGCAGAGACTGGATAGCCTGCCTTTTTTAGGGCTACTGAAGAGCCCAGCAACCATTCTGAGATGAGTGCTTACCTAAGCATCCATCTATTCTCCCATCCGCTGAGGTCTGCTCTTGGTTTTACACTAGGTAGAAGTCCACTGCCTACTGAGTTTTATATTATCATTTCACAAAGTTCTCCAGCAACATATTTGGGAAAGAAGAACATTAACCACTTTTCTGAGTCGCTGTATCTGATTCTCACTGGATCTCTGCTGGTTGGCTTCACCTCTATGAATGTCTTTCTCTTGTCCATTCCTATTTTTTCTTACGTAAGTCCTTTCTTATTAGTCATGATCCTTATATCCAGCCTCCTATGCCCCAAACACCAAAAACATATACTTGCTAAGGATGAGGAAGCCCCAGAAGAGAAAGAAGGGGCTAGAGGGAAGATTATCGAGCACAGAAAGGGTACAGAGGAAAGAAGAGAAAATGTGACAAAAGGATGCTGGCACTTGGTCAGGGGCCCTGGGTTCTAGTCTCTGCTCTGCCACTTATTGAGAGACTTGTGGCAAGTCATTTAACCTCTGTGGCCTTCAGTTTTCTTACAGATAAGTGTGAGTTTGATTCAAGTTTCACTTTATTCTCTATAAATCTAATATTCTAGTATTCTGTGATGCTAATGAGGAACATGATGGGAAGGGAAATGGAGGAGAAAGAGCGAGCATACATGATTACAACTGACAGAAGCCATTTTTGGTGAAATTACTAATGAGGAGATCCCACAATAACATTCAAAATGGAAATCCTGGCACAGCCAGGGACATCTTGAAAGGGTCTAGAATCCATGGAAATACTTCTAAATTGTCAAGCATAGGAACTCCATGACCAGTTGGATTGGCTAGCAGCTTCTCCAATAGAGTTAATGAAAAGCTAGAATCCTCACAATGGTGGCCTGGGGGTGAACCATTGTGGAAAAGGGCAGCTTTTCCACAAACCTACTATGAGCCTTTTCTATATTCTGTATCAGGATATAAGAGTCTTTCTGCAGTTTCTCTATACCCCAACCCTCATTTCCTTAAAAAGCTGCATTCAGTATGTAAAATTGCAAGAGAAGGTCATGAAAGCTGCCACCTCCACACTATGACTCATACTGTGGGTACCCCAGAACAGAAAGGACTGAGGGTAGACTTCTTTGAGAACTGGAAAAAAGAAAATGGACTTACCATGCTAATATTGAAAGGGGAACTGGCATTTCCAAACCAAACGCGCTCTGCAGAGTGATAAAGGAACTGTGGCAGTGGAGTTTTGTGGGGGAAAAGACAAAATAGCAAAGATCTCAGGTTCTGACTCAAGCTCGCATTCCAGTGACTCAGGGCAGGTTGTCTCAGGTCCATTTCATGATGACCACAATGATGGGAAAGAGATCGTTGCTCTTCTCCCATCTACTGATCTTTCACTCCTTCATGAGTTAGCCTCATATCCAATGATGCTGCAGATACATGCAAGTAGTTCACAGTGTCATCCTAAAAAGATACTCTGTTAGGGAAGAGCAGCTGCTGGTCTTCTGGTCTAACCCAAGGCAGAATGAAACAATTGAAAGAGAGCAGCCAGTGGCACCAGTCAGACCACATCTATGTGTGACCTTAGGCTAATCATCTATAAAATGAGAACAATATCCATTTCACACGGGGTTGGATGAAATGATATACTCCTCTAGAGCACACTGTAGAGTGCCTGTCATACAATAGGCATTCATTAAAGGTTAGTTTCCTCCATCCATTCTCAGGGATGCATATAGAGGAACAGAAAGCTCTCCAGGCCTGGAGGGGAGGGTCCCTATAGAATGGTGGCAAAATTATATGATTAAAAAGACACGAAGGTAAGAGAAAAAGAGAAATAGTAAGGCATATGATTATGCAGGGTGTTCTGCACCCAGCCTTTTTCACAGTGGAAGTATAGAAAGCTATTAGAAGTTCTAATTTCCTAGAATCTATTCCTTTGCTTTGCTCTCCTGAGCCTGTCTACTGATGTTTGTGACAGAAATGAGCTCAGTCTTTCTGAGCCTGTACAGTCTTTCTGAGTGGGCATTTGTTACTCTTTAATCATCGCCAGGGAAAGAGGTTACCCAGAGATGTAACATCCTTATCCAAAGAACTTCAGGTGGGGGGAGGTGGTGGGGCAGATGGTGATCTCAGAAATAAATAAATACCTCTCTATGAGAAGGGAGGGTGCTCTTGCCAAAATGCCCAGATCCTCAGATTGACATAGGCCCATATTCCCCAGACCTGCTCCCTCCTCATGTTACCACATCCACCTACTCACCCCACCTCCAGACAAGCCCACACCCTTCAACTGCTCCTCATATCAACAGACTAGAAGAACACATGCATCCTTGTGCATCCATATGGCTCAGTTATTTCACAAATACAAATTTCCATGCAAAAACAATCCAAAGTTAGCAGAAAGGAGAGGCAGTTCCTTTAACTTTTTAGGCCCACTCCTTAATTTCTTTTGAGTGTTCTGTCTGGTTTCCAGAAGCCAAGTGGTGCATCCTAATTCTCCATTCGTGTCCATACCAGTAAACATTTCCCACAGCTAAAATGCCCCTAATAACCATAGCAGAGGACCTTCACCAAGCTCATTAGGCAAATTTCCAAGAGTCCCAAGCAATGGAGGTTTCCCCTTCCCCCCACAGCACCCTAACCCTTTCAGAAGCTTCCTCCACAGTTCACGAATTCCAATCTTTTCTCTCTTATCCGATAGAACAAACATAGAGGCCCTAAATACCCAAGAAACCTAAGCAGACAGGAAGTATTTAGCCAGGAAGCTGGCAACCGCCAGGAGGAAAATCTGCCCAGATACCAAGGATCTAAAGGGGATCCTTCTACATACCATCCATCAAGCCATCTGAAATTTTTTGCTATCATTTTTGTTCAAACAAAGACAAAACCAAGTGAGTTTGTTTAAGGTTATAGATCATTTTAAATATCCTATCTGTTTTTATCAAAAGCTTGCTGGGAAAATTCTGCATCACTATTGCTCCTGAAGATATTTTTTCTGGTTGTAAATCCAAATGTGTCCTTAGGTACAATATTGGTATAAAATCAGCATTAGAAACATATAAAGGAAACAGGTTTTGATGTAGATATTTTACATTTTATTTTTAAAAATGTAAACCCAATAACTTTGATAAGGAAGAAAAAAAGGCTTGTGGAAAGACTATTTAGCTTCAGTGATTAAGAGCACCAGCTCTGATCCAGGCCTCCAGCTCTTACTGGGCGATCCCAGGGAAATGAATTAACCTCTCCACATCTTAATCCTTCTAACTATGAAAGACAGAAAACAATAATGCCTATCTCTGTAGGATCGTCGTGAAGAATCAATGCAGTAATTCATGGGCAGCACTTAGCACAGTAATCTGGCACATAGTAAATGTTCAATAAGTGTTATATATTTATAAACTCTATCAACATTAACACTAGTACTAATACCTAATATGTTTGCAAAGGGTTAACATTAGCCAATGCTAACCTCGAAACAGTCTTATAAGGTAGGCAAAGCAGGGAAAGTGACCTCCACCTCACATCTGAAGACACTGAGGCTCAGGGAGGTAATGAGACCAATGCAAGGTCACGTAAACATTATCTGGCAGCACTCGGGTTAGAAACTTGTAAGAGCCAGGAGGAAGTAGGACAGCATTGTTGGAAAGAGAAAACAGAGCTGCAGAAGTTTAATGTTTATGTATCTGAAATTAACCATATACTAATAACCAAGATTTATTCACAGCTTACTATTTGCCAAACATGGTTCTAAGCACTTTGCATGTATTATCTCATCTGACCTTCACAAAAATCCTATGATACACCCCAGAAGCAAATTACTATCTCTGTTTTACATTTGAAAAGTCCAAGGCACCGCAAGGGTAAGCAGGTTGCCTGAGGCACACAGCTATGAAGTGGCAGAGGTGATACTGAGATTTGAATCCAGAGGTCATGTTTTTAATAACGACACCCTAATACCCTAATGTTTCCGTGCAGAGACTGGTAAATCCTGAACTCTAAAGTGAAGCTTTCATCAACTGGCATTGGACTAGATGACATCTAATATCCTTTCAACTCCTGAGATCTAGGACACAACACTTTTATTGTCTAAGAAAGAAATAAAATATTGTCTGAGTCTCTGAAAATGATACCTAAGGTGGACTTTGGAGAAACCAAGATGCTACATCCTGTTTAAAACAGACGTGAAGCAGTCATGAAAGTGTGTACTCATTTCAGTAAAGCATGTGACAAGAATATCACACACAATATTTTTACAGACAAAATACAGAAATGTCAGTAGGCTAAAGCACAGTTCAGAATACTTGAGAAAAGCTGAACAGTCAGCGCACACTGACTGATACACTGATGATAAGCAGAAAGGGGGTCCCTGATTCTAAATATATTTTTATCAATTACTCGAATGAAAACATTAAGTATTTGCTTATAAATCTGCAGATGACGTAGCACTCAGGGTGGGGAGCTCACCCATGAAACACCAGAGTCCATAGACAGTGCGGTGTAGAAATCACTTCAACTTTGGATTCGGACCACTTGGTTCAAGCTCACTGTTGGTGACCTTGGGCAAGCGATTTAATCTTCTTTAGCCTCAGCTTCCCCATATTTAAAATGTGGATAATACACTTGTTTGAAGTAGAGCCTGAAATTTGGTAGATGCTCAATGAATCTTAGTTCCTTGTTCTCAGTTGAAAAGGATCTCTACAGGATAAACCGTTGGAGCAAAAGCAAGGAGATAAAATGTACTTGATATAAACACAGAGTTCTGAATCTAGATTCAAAAATTAAACTGAATGAGAACAGAGTAAGATAAATCTAACTCCGTCATCAATTCATATTAAAACATCCAGAGATTTTAGCTGACTACCTCAAGTCAGAAACAGAATGCCACTTCTTTAAAAAAAAAAAAAAAACTTTAAAAAGTATTTTAATTCAAACTAACGTGTTAAATGCTGATGTTAATAAGCACTGCCTTATTATATGGTAATTAGATAATGTCCCCCACCCTTGCAGAGATTTTAAACAAATACTAAAATTATGTGGTATATGTTACAACAAAGTAATAAGTAAGGCGCCCTATGAGAGCCCAAAGGAGGAAGCTGGTCTTATTCGGCCAAGAGAAATCAAGGAAAGCTTCACACAGGAAGTGACCTCTAAGTATAATCTTAAAGCCAGACTCATTCCAGGTGGAAGAGCAGCAAGTGCAAAGGCATGGAGGCCTGGAAGAGCCACTGAAGCAGCTGGAGAGACAGTGATTACGGTGGTCAAGGAAAGCTGGGGCAATGTGCAGGGTGGCTCCTGAGAAGCACTGCACACCAAGCCAAGGAGACCCTGCCCAGTTACAAAGCTAACGAATGACAGAACCAAAGGGAAGCTTAAGCTTTCTGACTCATCATGCATCCCCTCTGCCTGTGCCATCCTGTACAGTAGCCACTAGCCATATGTGGCTATTTAAATTTAACTTAACTAAAATTAAGTCAGTAAAATTTAAAATTTAGTTCTCAGTCACGTTAGCCACATATCAAGTCCTTAAGGGCCACATGTGCCAAGAGCCATGTCTATCATCACCAAAAGTCCACCAACAGTGCTGTTCAATGTCACAGGATCATCAAGTGAAAGGAAGTAGAGTCTGTACTCCTTTACAAAACAAAAAACAGGAGGGGAAAGAACAGATGGAAGCTATAAGGAGGAATATTTCCACTTCCTATATCTTAAGTTTTTTAATAACAGAAGAGCACCCTGACACTGGAAGTATTCCAGCTTGACAGTCATCTTTCACAGTGATGTAGAAAGAGTTTCTGTATTGAATTCATGCCCTTTGGTTAGAATGTTTGTGTTCTTTCACAGTAGCCTGGCTGACAGCCCAGTGCAACCATATCTTTCTAGCTCCTTTATATAAAGTTCCTGTCATACTTGCTTATAAAACCTTTGATATTTGGTTGAGAATCACTACTCCTGATAGCCCAGCATCCTAACATCCCAAATTGTGGGAATTTTTTAATAGGATAGATGTTTTTAAATTGTGATTCATAGACCTCTAAAATTGAATGCAAAATTGTATGTGTATTTTTCAGGAGAGACAGGTCTATAGCATCAACCAGATGTCAGTAGGATTTGTGATCCCAATATAGAAAGCAAATGAATAAACACCATACTAGAGACGATGGGACTTAATGGTCCCAACACTCCAAAAAGAGTCATCTAGATGCCATCTAGACACTTACTCAGGTCACTACTCAGATACTTATTCAGGTCATACTCTAAAGTTCCACAGAGTTTCACACTGACCCTTAAGAACCTAAAGACCATCACCCTACAACTGAATCATTTTAGAGCTCAACATCTCCTGACCTTCAAGGATGAGAGAAGTGGGAGTAAAAAAGAGCAGGAAAATAAGCCCAAGGCACAAAAGTTGGATAACTCAGAGTCAAGTTGGGGAAGGTATCATCTGACAACCTCTTGCTGACATGCTTATGAAAGGTCTCTTGGAAATCTTGGTGGTTTATTTTCAATGTTAGCCTACAGAAACAAACAAACCCAGTTAGATGTAATACCAGCTTACCAGCTGGGGAACTTCCCCAGTAAATCTAAGGCCTGCTGAGCTATTAGTCCATTTTTGAAATAATGACTTTGTTCTTACTATCACCTGATACATGACAATTGCACCATGATTCACCTCCAGGTCCTATAATATTTCTAGAACTAAAAGGGCTGATTTCTAGAACAACACACTAATTCCTCTGTCATCTGGTATAGCTGGAGAAGAACACTTTGGTTAATTTAACCAAAAAAAAAGTGATAATGAGCTACTTATATAATCAATATGAATTATAAATCACACAAGGCTCAAAATACAATGAAGTACACATACCATTGGAACTGTGTTGGATATAATGCAATGAATGCTTCATTGGCAATATTCAGAAAGCACTCCAACATTCTGTGATACCTAGGGGGTCACCATTACAATCTCAATTGTCACTATACTATACACCAATTAATAAAGGGTTCCATGTAACAAATGCCATATAACAAATACCCTAGTTTTTTGTTTGCTTGTTTGTTTGTTTTTACAGCGAGAAAGCCCGCATTAAGCAATACAGAAACTGAAAGAATCCTGAGGAAAATTATGAAGTAGCTAAATCTTGTATTTTACAGCCTCCCAATTCCCATGTGATGACCCTTCACTCCCCTCCCAGCCATCCACTGCCCTCACACCACCTTCTGGCAACCTCCTGTCCCCTCGCTAGGGCCACATCTGGTCTTACAGGTCCTGATCAGGGCAACCCAAGGCACTTTGTTGATGCTTGTTAACTCAATAGTAGCCAATCTGGGTATAAATCATCCAACAAAAGTTTACAGAATGCTCACCATGTGCCAGCATGTGCTAGGTGCTGGAATTAAATGGGGGCATGTCCCTTCTCAGAAGAGCCTGCTCTCAGTGATAAGTCCTGAAAGAACAAGATAAACTAACTCAAAGATGATAATGGCATATATTTTGCCTAATATGTCCCTGTTCTCAAGGTCATCAGCATTTTGTTAGAGAAATCTTAAAGCCTCCTCACTACCCAAACCCAAAGCATAAGCTTTTGTTAGCAGCAGGGCTTTAGCTGGTAAATGAGAGAAATTTGGGATGAGGAAATGCATCAGCAATTTGTAATACTGGCCTCCTAGAAAGGCATTGCCAGGCAGATAACAAAATCACGTATAGCAATGGTTCTCAAAGCATGATGTCCAAGACCAGCAGCCTCAATATCACCTGGGAACTTGCAACAAACAAAAATTCTCCAGCCCTATTTCAGACCTACTGAACCAGAAACTCTGGAAGTAGGGGGTAGTAATCTGTATTTTAACAAGTCCTTCAGGTGATTCTGAGACACAGGTTGACAGCCAGCAGTATAGATGAAACAGGCAGACTGCCTATGTCTGACTTCAACACAAAGGAACTAAATTAGGAATTAGCCTTGATGTTGATGGAAATCACCTGCTGAAAGGAATGGTCACTGACAGAAAAGCAGCAAAACAGTTCCCAGGAGAACACAGCTGGAGATTGCCAAGACGTTAGTGAGTGACTGTTGAAAATCCATTTCATGCTTTTTGGCTCTGACCAGTCCCATGAGACAATGGTGTGGAAATTGAGAAAGAGGCACAGAAAGTTTGAAAAACTTCCAACCTACAGCTAAGCTGAAGGCCGAGAAAGACTTGAGAGAATTAGTTTTCCTCCTACTGCTGGTTTCCAGAGCCTCTGCTCTGGATCCAGAAGGCCATGCACAATGTCCTGCATCTCAGCAATGATGCCACAGACTGAGCATCATCAAGGCTCCATCCATGATCTACACCAGAGCATTTCTTCCTTTCCCTTCTAGCCTGCTACTCACCGTCCAGCTACATCCTTTTTATCCCTCCCCCAAAGGGAAGAAAGATGACACCCCCCTTTAATGACACAAGTCTTTGGAAAGCTCAGGCATATATCTGAAAGAAGCTTTCTAAATTCTCCCGAGATGAAGAGAACCGATGCAGCCCAAATGCAGCAAAAATGCAGAAAAAGACCTAATGCAGCACACACAAAAAAATATAGCCTCAAGATTATGCAGAGTTGCAACAGTGATTCGAATCAACCACCCACAGGCAAAAAAACCACACTTGGCACAGGTGCCAGGCAGGGCCTCTCTCTGAAGCCTCACGTGGCTGGAGCGTGGCTGGAGCCTGGCTGGGCATATCATTCCCAAGCCCCACCCACCTGCTTCTGGGATTAACTACTGCTTTACAAATGGGTCTATTTGAGGCTCCTTTTTTTTTTTTTTTTTTTTTTTTAATAAGTAAGAGGATTAAGGGTGGAACTACTTAGTCCTACAAATTGGGAGCTCAAAATACAATAAAGGAAGCTCCTAAGAAGTACCCACTGCTCTGGGAGGCGGCAGGGAGGATGTCTTGGATAACTGACACATTTTAAAGTCATTCACTGCTGTTCCCCTTAATCTGGCCCATCTTCACCTTATAAAAACACATCTTCGAGCTGCTCCCTGCTTTCCAGAGATGAGGACACTGGGGCTCATCAAGGTTTATAAGGAAACATATTTGGGGTACTCAGTGAGCAAAGATACAGCATAAACATCTCCCTGCAATAAGCTTAACACTAAGAAACCACGAGGTTGGGGGAGTCTAAAAACTTTGTGCTGTACCTTCTGTCCTTAATTAAGATTGATGCTGGAAACATGACTGATGGGTGAACCCACACATGCGTCCTCTCTGTGCATGTTTAGAAGGCTTGGGAAAACTAACATGTTTCTATCCCTCTTTGGAAGGGACTGCTTTAGAAGCCACGTCGTGGTGGTGGTAGTGGTGGCGGAATATTAGACACTAATTTCCACGTCTGGTCCCCATAACTACCCCTGCTCCCTGTAATTCCTACAAAAATTCACACTGGAATTTGAAAAGAAATGGTTACAGAGGACTGTTCCTTGGCTGAGTCGTTCAGCATTTATCAGCGTGAAAACCCAAGATGATGAGAGGATTCAGAGTGACACGTACCTTCCACTTACCCATGGCCTCTGAGTAGAAAAGGCTAGTAGTTGCATATTTTGGGGGCACTCAAATGTAACAGGGCTGGGTAGGAGGCAGTCATCATACAAATGACAAGAAAAAGCAGGTTACAAGATCTCTCCCCAGCTTCCTTTTTGTTGTGTGACAGTCCCGCTGCAGAAAACAAAGGTCTTAGAGAAAAAGTAGATTTCTGAAGTTGGCCCTCTGTGAGAGACCTTAATAATCCTATCCAAGAGGAAGACAAATAACCTTCCTTTTCTGAAAATCCTAGGAAAAACCCACACATATAATGAATTATTCACAAAGGCTGAACCTAAAAATGAGAGAGGCAGAAATATAGAAAGATGAAAAGATGGGCAGAAAGAGAAAGTAAAGACCTGGTCTCTCTCTCTCTCTTTCCTTGAATAAAAGGATATTAATTAGAGTTGCATTCAGGTTTCCTCTTTTATGTCTTTGTGGTCAGTGATAAGCAAAATAAGATCAGCAGAGTCACCACTGATGGACTGGATTGCACATCTGGGCTTTGGTGTCTGGTGAGCTGTAGCTTTCCAGGCAGCCCTGTGTATGACGTAAGGGAGGCGGTTGACCTGCTCATCAAACATATGGAGTCAAAGGTTTGCAAGAGTTCTGAGAGCTTAGCAAAGCTTCACTCAGTTTTATTTTCACTAAGAATATGAAGATTGAAAGAAACCAGATGTTCCTGTAAAGAAGGGGGAAAGCAGCAGAGTTTGAGGGGGAAAAACACCTACATTTTGTACAGCAATGCTATAAAGAGATAAGTAATTTTGGATGGAGCTAATAATTTCAGAGTCTCGATGTTTCAGAAGAAGAAAAAGCAGGCCTGTTCTCGTTACTGTCCTCTTCCTTCTTTAATTCATAGCATGCGTTGCGCCTATTGCAGAAACAGCAAGTGGAGGGAAGTGGAGAAATAATGACATGCAAACCAACAGACAAAACTATCACATTGAGGATATTTTTGTCCCTATCCTAAGTCATTTCATTTCTGTCAAACTCCTTCACTCCAACTCATTTTCCAGGCTGCATCCCAATTACAAATGGTCCCCACAACAAGTCATGGCCTGGTTTCCAGATGAAACATTACCCACACTTCATATCAAAAGCAAAGCCAACAGGCAATTCAGAGATTGTCCTGGGATGCTCAGAAAATGAAGACCTTTCTCCTACAGCTCCAGTAGCAGCTGCAGTCACTATCTGTTTCAACATCTGCATCTGTGCACAGGTACACAGAAGATATGAAGTCTTTCTGCATTATCTGATCATAGGATATAATTACAGATTTCATCCTTGTTAGCTGCCATCATCTTCCCTAATCAAAGCATCTTGCCTCATGATTCACTAGAATTACATCAAACCTGAAATTCTTACCAGGACCTCAGTCTACTATCCTGCAATGTGCTGCATATTTATAGACAACAAAGGAGAAGAAAAGAAGATACCAAAATGGGAAATTTAAGAACTAAAACTCAAGACCATCCTGGTCAACACAGTGAAACCCCGTCTCTACTAAAAATACAAAAAAAATAGCTGGGCGTGGTGGTGGGCGCCTGTAGTCCCAGCTACTCAGGAGGCTGAGGCAGGAGAATGTCGAAAGTAAACCCAGGAGGCGGAGCTTGCAGTGAGCCGAGACGGCACCACTGCACTCCAGCCTGGGCAACAGTGAGAAACGCCGTCTCAAAAAAAAAAAAAAAAAAAAAAGAACTAAAACTTTTGGTAATCCTCACCAAAATCCTCCAAAATAAATGGACATTTTATAATGGGAGACTCATAAAAATAAAGCATACAACCTCTGATCTATAGCCAGAGTGCTTTGGGGATACAATGAAATTCTCTACAATAAGAAATCATGGATGAATGTCCACAGGTTCATTGTGATGAGCTTCAATATCTCAGGGCTGCAAACATATTTGACCTTCCCACTGTAAGCCATATTCATTTCCACACAAAACATGTGCTTCCCTGCTGAGACAACCAAGGTGATGGAGGTGTGGGGGGCATATCCTATTGCCCAACTCTGGCATAGAGTCTCCAAGCCAGACACATTACGTCTTCCCTTCATACCCGTGACCTGGAAAAGTTCAAACAAGTGAGGGTTATCCTGCAAACCACATGAGAGGCGCTGTATGCCCACAGGGTAACTGGCCCTGGGCATGACAGAGTGAGAGCTAGTAAGCGTGAAGCACAGTGAACATGGAAGGGCACCCAGAACAGCCCACTGCCAGAGAAGATCTATTAGATGAGCAAAAAAGAAAAGGAGGAATCATATAGAATGTAACATCACATTTTAAAACCACATTAGCATTTTTAAAAAGAGTATGGTATCCACTGCAGAGGAAAGTGCCATAAGAAAATAAAATTATCTCCCTATGCAGATGTAGCTTCCAAGAAAAATGAAACACATTCAGAGTAGGCTGTTGACTTGCCACCATCTTTCATGCCAAATCTGGGTTATCTTGAGCATTTCTTCCCATAAGAACTAGACCTCCCCTATTAATAACTGGATAAGGTTACCCTCCCCCTCCAAGTCAGGGTGATCCTAGAAGCATAAATTAAACCACTTCTTTTATTTAACCAATCTCTTCAGACAAACATGATTAAAGACCAGTAACGCACAGCACGATGAGACCACTAATGTGGCACATAGAAGTGTACCTTATACCCCTTGTCCTACAGCGACTTTCTGCAGTAAATCCCAAAAGGTGTTGTAATACAAACAAAATCCTCAAGCATGCTAAATGTGCATATGTCAATATGAAAGCAGGTCTTGACATGCTTTCTGAACAACTGAACAACCTTCCCTTCTTAAAAAAATTTTTAAAAACTCTGGCACTTACAAAGAGCAAAGAAGTACTTCCTAAACTTTAATGAGCATATTAATCACACAGAGATCTTATTACAATGCAGATTCTGATTCAGCAGGATTGAAGTGGAGGATTCTGAATTTTTAGCAAGTTCCCAGGTGATGTGGATGCAGTTCCGCGCTCTGAGAGGCAAGAATCTAGAAGACTTCACCTGAACTAAGACCTCTCCCCACTTCAAGCATGCTGAAATTTCTGAAAGACATCATTAATAATAACAACTAGTGTTTACTGGGTAAATAGATAATGCTTTAGGCATGTGATATATATTAACTCATTTAATTCTCCCAGTATTATTATCTTCATTTAACAGATAAGAAGACTGAGTCACAGAGTAATGAAATAACTTTTCAAGGTCACAGAGCTGGTGAAGGAAATAGGATTTGAACCCAGGCAGCCTAGCTCCAAAACTTTATGGGCAACCACTACCCAGACTGACTCCCAGTAAGACAAAGCAAGATTATTTGGGAAGTTGGATGTTTAGAAAGGAAAGGAAGGTGAGACTAGGAATTTAGGTGCATTTCCCACGGAAGCCCAATGTTTCCACGTGGTCACCACCAGAAGGAATATATTAGTCAACTACATTGTACATGGTATATTTTACATTTTCCAACAGGGCTCCACTAAACACCTTAGCAGATGTTCTCTGAACACTGTTACCACAGCCTACGTGCTGTAGAACCACTGTGAAACTGCCAACTATGCAGACAGAAGAGACCATTGGGACAGGGCTTGGGGCCAAGGCACTGAGCATGATGCTGAAATCAACTCCCTCGAGAGTCTGAGAGTCTCCCGTTTGACTCTCTTTGGTCCATTTTGGCCAAAGACAAGGAAAGGGAGGAGTAAAACTCACAGCCGCACCTTGCGCGCTCGCAACGCCTGGTGGAAAGGCGGTGTCTTTGCAGCGGAAGAGAAAACGTGAAAAAAGATGACCGCGTGGTGTAGGAAACGTGCCTGGTTTCTCAGCCCCAAGCCTGGGCCCGTCCGGAAGTACCTCGAGGTGCTGAACCCGGATAACTGGGGAGCCCCGGGCCACCGGGAGTTTCAGCGGCGCTGTCCGAGGTGCCAACGATGGCTGCTGGCACACTTTGCCACCCGCGAGGCGGTTGGGCGGCTTTGTCTACCGCAAAGAAACGGGAGGGCGCCTGAGTAAACACGTCCCTAAGAGAGGGGCACAGCAAAGCAGCACCTGGTGGATAGGAAGATTTAGAGAACTGTAGAAGCCAAGTGAGAAAGCAGGGCCCAGCTGGGAAATCCGTAGACTGCCTAGAGGAATATTTGCAGCCGCAGCACACAACACAATGAGATCTGTCCGCTTTGTGCAACGCACCGGCAGGCGTGACTGCAGGGACCCGACCCCTCCCCCGCCAGAAACCTTCTCCCTAGCTAGATACATTTAACTCAGGCAATAGATGGCCCAGGATCACTCTGTGGGAGTGGAACAGGGGAGAGGGGTGCAGAGAGGAGGAGAGAGGGAGAAGCCCAGCCAGGGGTGGCTGTGGGAGGATGCGAACAGCAGCAGGAAGAATATCTGCTTAGAGATGCTCCTTCGTTTCTAATGAGGGGTGCTGCCTAGAAGCACCACGCGCCAGCCAATCATGGAGCTGCTGAGGCAGGGAACTAGAGAAGGAGGGGAAGGCCAGAGGCTGGGGTTGGGGGAGTAGGGAGATGCCCAGGCCCTGTGGGAAGTGAGCCGCGTGTCTGGCTAATACTAGAGACCCAAGTCAGCTCCAGCTGCCTCACTGCTGCACACCTGGATGGTGGGGGTGGGAAAGAGGGAGAATAGGGGAGAAAAAAGGGGGCCTTCTTTGCAGGTGCAGCCCTCCCAAATCTCCCTCCCAAAGTCCCATGTGTCCAACCCCATCCCCATATTTAACACCAGACCACTAGCTTGCCTCCCACTAATCCCCTTCACTACCTCATCACTCCCAATTCCTAATGGCCTTGCCAGGCGTCCAATCCTTAGTGAAGAACAAGGCAGCCAGCTGCCTAATCAGCAGCCTGCATTTGGTGCACTTGATTAAACCTGCAAAGAAGCTCCTTCCATGTCTGTTCACTCTGACACCACCACCATCACAGATGGCCCCCACCAGAGCTTTGGGGAGAGCAGTTCCTTTGGAGCTACGGAGAGAGAGGCTGCATGCGCACCTCTGGCCTCAGCGGATGAATTCAGGCCCAGGAGATCCACCTGGATCCTGGACACTGGGAGAGCAACCAGCTGGGTCAAGCACTAAGAAGCAAGAGTACCCAACCAAGGACCAAGGAAAGGACGGGCCTGATGAGCTGCTCCTCCTTGGCTGAGAGGAGAACTCCAAGTTTGAGCTGTTTGAGCTGTGGCAACAGAGATCACCTCCCCTGACAGACACTCATTCATGCCACTTTCAGTGGAACTTAAGTCCCCAGAGTTAGCTGAGTCCCCAGCCAAAAGCCTGTTTTATTTATTCATCTGTCTATCTGTATACAAGGTTTTGGCCCTGGGAGGTTCTGAACTGATAAATCTCCTCATGGAGCCTTGACTTCCATACAGGAAGACAGTGCAGTGTCTCCTGGCTGGTGGGGATATGGACAGAGTGGCTGGCTTAAAGAAAGGAAAATGAGAATTGATTATGAAAGGAAGCATTGGGGCAACCCAATCTATGTAGAGGGCGGCATGTGAAGGGAGTAGGGGTGGGGAGAAGGCTGGGAATCAGACAAAGCCCAGCCCAGAAAGGGACGCACCCAGGGACACTAGAGATTTCCACATAGGAAAAATAAAAAACCAAAAGTCTTACCTTGAAAAACACTAGTGCCCAAACCGGTCTCCACAGCACCAAGCTTGCCCCTTAGATGCACTGAAGAGTGCGCTTCAGCAAAGGGGCAAATTGGCACCAGGAAGGGGGTGGGGGGATACATTCCATGCTAGGTACCCCCCTTCACCCAAAGAAATGCAAAGAGAGAGAGGGAGTTATGGTGGGCAAGAAAGGATATGGCCAATCGATGAGCTTCTTGGCATATTTCCTGACAATGTTATCTTCTCCGAAGATGAACAGGGATCTGTTGACGGTGAAACAGTTCTGCCGGACGGGAATGGGGTTATACAAAGCCATAGTCCGCGCCCTCTGCGCTTTCGTCTGCTTGTAGGCGGCCGCCTGCCCCGAGGCCGGCACGGGGGTTCCTTGCCGGTTCCTGCTCTGGTCCGAGTCTCCATCGCCGGACCCCGGCCTGGCGACCACCGCCTCCCCGAAGCGAGCCATCCTGAAGTTTAAACAGACAGAAGACACACAAAGGTGATCGCGGCCGAACACCCGCACACAGCAACAAGCAGAAAGACACACGGAGACTCAGAGCCGCATCCAGACAGGCACCGGGACCACCACCTCTGGGGAGCTCCGCGAGCTCTTCGGAGAGGCGGCAGCAGCAGCCCGCCGCTGTGAACTGTTGAATCTAAACGCAACCTCTGCGAAGCTCCATTCCTCAAGAAGGAAAAAAAAAAAAAAAAAAAAAACGGGGGGTAGGGCTTGGGGGTGCTCAGTTCCTGGAGGAAAATATTTTTTTCAAAATGCCAGTGTGTGGTGGTGTTCAGGGACCAGAGAGGAGAGGGGTGGAGTAGGCTGCTCTTCAAACATAGCTCCTCTTCTGGCAGACGCACCACCTAGTTCAGGGAGAGAGGCAGGCACCGGCCCGCTAGGTAACAGTTTGGTGATTTATTGGTTGGGGGAAGGGGTGGGAAGGAGGGGAAATTGAAAACAAAAGAACTTTTTTGAAAAAAATAAAGATGAGGACGGGGTTACGGTGACATGCTTTATAACGCCAGTCCCCACGAGTCCATCTAAGAAATTCCACCGCGAAGACTTGGGTCTTTATATCTGCCAGCAGAGACGCATCCAAAGGTTGGAGAAAGAGGGAGGGAGGTGGGGAGAGCGATACTGAGGTTCCTGCGTAAACCGCAATGCCCAAAATCTCAAAATAAGAAGTCGATCCAAGCGAAGAGGGACAAATGACTTCAAAGCTCCTGCGCTTGGGCTAGAAGTTGAGCAGCATCCAGAGAGCAGCGAAGCCTGAGTGCCAGCATCCGCCCGGAGCGCTCGCCACCGCCGCCTCCCCGGATCAGCATGCAACAGCGATCCGCGGCTGCGCCGCCGAGAGGGCGGGAGCGCGAGCGGGCGGGCGGCGAGCACCGGCGGGCGAGGAACAGGTTGCAGCCGAGCCTCGCGGCGGCCTGGCACCACACTTGTCCACAGACCGAACTTCCTCACTAACGGCTGGGTCTTCCTCTTCCACCCAGGCAGCGCCCTCGGCGGAGCACTAGAGAAGATGCGGAAGGAGAGGGGGGAGGCGAGGCAGGGGAGAGCGAGCGGAGCGCAGAGGCGCAGCGAGGCGCGCGCGAGCGCCGGGAGAAGCGGGGGAGGAGCTGGTGAGGCGGGAGGGGCGGGGACGCAGCCGGAAGGCTGGAGGTTCCTGGGAGGTGAGGCTGGCTTGCCTTCTTGATTTATGTGGCCAAAAGGTAGCAGCCACCTCTGCAAAGGTCCAGTGAAGAGTCCCCTTTCCCCCAAGTAATGCCGAGAAGAGAGAGGCAGGCGCAGCAGGCGACGCGGCGGAGTCTCCGCAAGAGAGCCAGGGCCTGGCGTGAGGCGCACACGCACGCGCGCCTTGGGTCCCTGCAGAGAGGTGTCCCCAGTGCTGTGCCCTGTTCGGTGCCTGGCACGTTGCCACAGGCCCGCCGCCGCCCTAGTGAGGAGTCGGGGCCTTTGCGCGCCTAGCGCCATGGCAGCGTCGCCGCTCCTCCGCACCTCCCATGCTCCACGAACACTGCCAAGGATTTCCAAGGATTGGGCAACACCCTCTCCCCATCTCCCCACTTAGCATCTGGGAGGCCCCGTGGGGAAGGCTAGGACCTCTGGGGGTTCCACACTCTGCTGTTGGTGCTGGCTCCTGGCGGGAGCTTCTGCCCTCACGGGGCGGCCTCCTGGTTCCGCTGTAGGAGAGCCCTGCCCCACCTCTCCTGGAAGGGCCCTCCAGGGTGAGTTATGGGCTAAAACTACCCTTCTCGAAATGCGAATAATCAAAAGGATCCTCCAGCCCCCTATCCTTTACTCCCAAATAAGCTCCACGGCCTTTCTCAAACCCACCCCATTAATGTAGGGAAAAAAAATAGAATTGGTATCTGAGCTGCAGAGGTGGGAAAGGTGGACTCCAAGCCCTAGGGAAAGAGCTCCTGTTTAGCCGCCAAGCCCTTCGCCACAGGTGACTGGCGGTTTGAACTGAGGACAGGGACCAGCCGTCCCCTCCCATGTCCACACTAGCTGGGGCACACCGTCCTCTGCGTTTTCCTGCCTTGGCTCAACACATAGTCCTCTCCACATACTCCCAACCTGAACAATGGAAGGAAAGAAGGAAAGGAGGGGCTGAGGAAGGAAACAAAGACACTAACCAAAGCCCAGAGGTTGGAAGCCATGGGTGAGTATGGCTTCACGCCTATGAAGTGAGATTAACTGTTGAGAGGTGATGTCTGAGTGCATGGCACGTGTGTTCCTACGAGTATGTGTGTGTGTGGGCAAGGCCATGTGAGCACTGACATGTGTCTATTGTGTGAGAATGTATGTGAGTGTGTGCGCCTGTGTGTGTGTGTGAAGGAAAATTCTGAGTACTGGAAATCCAAAGGAATTGTCTCAACATGTCCAGCCTGCTGCCCTTGGGGAAGGCGTTTGACCTTTTGATTCAGGGGAGTCCGTTTCAGGTGAAATTACTATTCAAAGTGAGTCAGCTCTAATTGTTATTTTGATTTCACATTACTGCCTTACTCTGTCCTTCCTCCTGCTTTAATCAGAGGGTCCTCTTCTGTCTGAATACCTAGTCAGATGTGAAACGGAGGGAGGGTGGTGCTGTGAACCATGAAGTTGCATCAGCCAGTCACTTAGAACTAGTTCCAAGTGGCTATCTTGGTATCCCTGTAAACTACATAGGGTTAGAAAAACGACTTTCAAAAATTATTAAATGCATGTCGCTGCTTTCAGACAGTACCATAATCCATAGCACAAAATTCATTCAAATCATTAGAGAAGTATTTTTGAGTACCTTCCACGTGCCAGGTACTGTTTTAGGCACTGAGGATACAATAATGAACAAGATGGGTGATGACATAAATCATGTACACTAGATTATACTAAATTGTATAGCCTCGCAGGCCAGAAAGCTTCACAAACTTCACTCTCATGCTGTCACCTCACCCCTTTCCTTTGTGGTTGTGCCTCAGCAGGCTGGCGGGTGGCATACCTTTTTGTTAATGCCCAGAGTAAGCAGGGCTCACTAGCCTTTTACCTCCCAGACGTAGTTCTTGGAACATCAGAGATCCCTGACTTGTGTCTTCAATGTTATCAGATGTCAGCAGAGATCCAGTATTCCATGTCCTGTGTTCTCTGTGGCTGTTGCAATTCTTTAGAGGCCTAGAATACTCAAGATGGGATATTACATGTGCAAATGCGACAACACACTGGAGTTGATACCTGCCTTCCAAGGAGACAGGAATCATAAATGCATAGGTAGGAATAATGTAGAATACCTTAGGGAGTTTCAGCACCTATGTAAGTGAGTTAAAAGGGATAATTCTTGGAGTCAAATTCATGGATAATTCATGCAGTCAAAACGAAAGGGGCAAACATAATGGCATAAATGGCTTTGGGAAGAGACTTGGCCTAAGGGCAGCAGTGCTAGCAGGAAGACGGACTCTCATCTTCCACCCCCACCTGGCTGTCATAGCTTTGAGAGCTTTGAGATCTATGAATTTCTATACTGGTTTCATACTCTCTAATCCCCCATTCTACCAGCCCCCAAGGCAGCTACAGTTGTTGGTTTTATTTTTTTATAGAGACGATGGTCTCACTATGTTGCCCCAGCTGGTATGGAACTCTTAGGCTCAAGCAGTTCACCTGCCTCAGCCTCCCAAAGTGATAGCATGAGCCATCATGCCCCGCCAGTGGCTACAATTTTAATGACTGAATAATATATGCGTTTAATAGTTTTCAGTTTACATAAGCCCCACAGCTGACCCTTACTCCAAACTCCTGAGGTGAGCCTGGCAACACATGTATCATGACCCTTGACAGACAAAGCAGCAGAGTTTCAGCAATGTTAAACCGTTTGCCCACATCTGATAAGAGGCAGCATGTGGACTTCTAACACATCTGATTTCCAATTTGTGGCTCTTTCTAAAACCGTGCTGTCCTTCAGGGCAGCAATAGTGTAATTCTAAATTGTTCATCAAGAGAAGGAACTATGCAATGACACTAAGCCTATGGAAATGCTATGCTTACCATCCTCAAATTGAATTTGATCAAAGGCCAAGTGTTCCTGGCACCATGCCCTCAAGATCCAGGAGGATCCTCAGAAAAAGTTCATGACCAGAATATTGCAGTCATGCTCTTCATATGGGAATGTGGTGGGCATTCTTCTTCCAGTGCCCCCAGTTCCACTATCCTATTAAGGATCCACAAATGGAAATGTAGAAAAATCAGCAATTAGTCATAACTCTGATTGGAAACCAGTTTGAAGACCATCTAAAAATCCCTTTCCAGCCTCAGAAGGACAGTAACTGTATTTTCCTGTTGTCAGAGCACCATCTACTGGTCTCTGTGAGATGTCACTGTGAGCACAAGTGCTTGACAGCCCAGCACCCCATGCACCATGCCTCAGAGCCTAGACATTCCTAGGCTCTGACCTCTTGTCAACAGCCCTCTACTCCCCTATGGGACTTTGTTGAGGTCCTAAATTTCACCACAATGCAGCCAGCCCATCTCACAGTACTTGGAAAGTACAGTCCCACACACACCCTCCCAAGTTAAGATGGGGTTACCAAATGCTCCATGTTTTTCTGAAAGCAGTGACCTGCAAAGTGGAAACCCGACAGGAGCTAAGGAAGCAAGTGGAAAACTTTCCTAGTTTATAAAGCCTATGAAGACTCTTTCATTTCAAAGCATTTAACCTGGAGCCCCTCTACTGCAGTGTATGATCGAGCTGCAATCAAGAGTGCAGGGGACTGATCGGTAGTCCCTCCAGCCTCTTCTGGAAAAGGCAGAAAACAAGGTGTCCACACTGCCCCAGACCATACAGCCTGTGGGAGTTTGTACTAAGACAGATGGACATGAGTGGCAAAGTTGGAGAAGCAGTTGGCCTATTACCCTCATTCTTAAGCTCTTCCCAGATCTGTCAGGCCTTAGGCCATCTTCATAAGAGATTTTTCAACCATCACTGAGAAGTCTGTGAATGTGGGCTTCATCCAAAAGGCCTGTGCCCCTCCCACCAGGCCTGCTCCTTCATCTTCCCCCACCCTGCCAGTTACACTCAGATAGCTTATGCTTAAGTTATCAGAGCCCCTTTTGTTCTATTTTTCCTCCGTTGAGCTTTTCCAAGAAATAGACTCTTATGCAAAGCAGTGCTCTAAGGAACATAATGCAGAGAGGATTTGGGAGTGGGTTCTTAAGAAAAAAGTTGGCAGGAGACCATGTGCAAATGCATAGTGGAGCAGAGGAGCATTATGGCAATGCAGACATCTTGGGAGTCTGGTGGCTTTCACAATACCTCACAGCCCTTTCTTGGGTGAAAACATAACTTCACATCCTTATGTAATGTCCATCCCTAGAATCAGCATCTCTCAAACCTAAGCCCGAGAAGCCCCACACTCCAACATGTGATCAGCTAACCACAGGTCAGCAAAGTAGGCTTTAAAATGTTTTAAAAACCATTCATTTATGACAACCCATCACTTCCTGGGTGCCAACTGTAATGTTTTCTCATTGCATCTTTGTGGAAGGACTGTGAAGCACATCCTGTTATCTGACACCCAGAGGGTCAGGGACTTGTCCCAGTGCACAGAGCTAGGAAATAGCAGATCTGGATCTCCTAATAATAAGGACAGGATTCTTTGCAATATGTGACCATTATTAACATACTGCATGTCAAAATAATATTTTCCTTGCTCGAGAGTCAAGTTATAAGCAGGATCTTGAGCTTTAGAGAGGTAAGGCATGACCTTGAACCAGAGAGTCTCCTAGAGGGTTTAACTGCTAAAAATACATACCATTCTGCTCCACTGGGCTGTTATGAAAATTAAGTTAGTTAATATGCATAAAGCTTTTAGATCAGTACCTGGCACACAATAAGTAAGTGCTACATAAGTACTTGTTATGTATATTTCACCTTTAGTAGCTGTGACCACGGTAACACACTGGAAACACTGCATGTCTACAGACTCTGTTTCTGAAAGCCAACTTCAGAAGTGCAGCCAGGGATGAACACACTCTGTTGTGCGGGGGATGGACAGAGGAGCACAGACATGTAAGTGCCTGAGATCAGGTCAGAAAGAGGAATGGAGGACAAAAGGAAAAAAAAAAATGGTAGAGACCAGTGTCTGGAGACCCAAAGGCCATGATACCTGAGAGAGCTGTGTGTTTGTTTACTTATTCATGAATTTATAAACCCATTTAACAAATACTCATTAATCCCCTTCAATGTGCCACACATTGTTCTCAGGGATTCTGGAGCTCAGAGATAAATTAGACACAGTCATAGCCTCTAAAAACTTACAGTTCAAAAGAGGAGAAGGGAAAACATACCCACGAAGGGCTCAAATACAAGGCAGGATGTGGAGTGCACCACAGGAGAGCACTGGGAGCGAACAGAGCGGGGAGCCATCCCCTCCCACTGGAGGCAGCCAGAAAGGGGAAGAATCCAAAAGAGATCTCTTTGAAAGAGCTAGTATTGGAGGCATGGAGCAGCAGCCTGGAGCATGAGTGTTTAGGATGTTGGGGGAGGGGGATACACAAGATACATGGGGTTGATTAGCCAATCAGCATTTTTATTTTCTTTCAGTGTATCTAGGATCATGAAGATTATAGCATTACCACTTCAAGCCTTTCTTTTCCATAAGATGAGGTCACTTTTCAGCCCAGAGAAAAGCCAAAAATATGCTTACCCTAATAGATATGAAGCTTTATTGGGAAAGTTGATTTGAAGGTTCAGAGTGTAGCCCCAGACAGCAAAGGATCCCACGCCCATCACTGTCTACTTCCCTTCCCACCCTCAGGACCCAACCTTGCTGCTCAGCCAAGGCAAAGTACAGCAGGAGGACTCAGCAGCGCTCCAGCTCCCACTGATGGGGATGAGCAGAGGGTGAGAACAACCAGCAGGAGCACATCCATCCATCCACCCCCACGGCCTCTTGACTCAGAAAACACAACACAGCCCACACCTTGCAAAGCTCATTCAGCCCGGGTGGGCTCAGGCAGATTCATTCATTTAGCAGACATGCAACGAGCACCTTCCACGTGTCAGGTATCATGTCAGGGGCTAACCCAAAGGAGGCAGTGCCTAGGAGAAGGTGCCCAGGTTGGATTCATGTCTTGCCTGGTCTTGATCCACTCCCTACATTTCACTCTTGAAGATAATGCCACAGTAACAGAAAATGCAGCTCACAGCTGCAGTCAAGCCTAGAGGGTCCCTGAAGGCCCAGAGAAGAGAATAAGATTCCACTGCACCCACCAGTCTTGCCTCTCCAAGAACCCTTTGTGTTGGAATCATCAGCAGATTAAGCCACCACCTGTCCATCACCACACCCTCTCTCTCCCACTCTTTCCTACACTGAGCAGCTGGTTACACCCACCTGGTATAAAATAATCAAAGTGAAGAAGGCATTCCCATATGATATGGACTTAAGGCCAGTTTTGAAATGTACACCTGGGTAGGCCATTTACTAGCTCTGCCCCTTCTACTCCATAGAAATTGCTCTAAGACTCCCACTGAACTGCTGATGGTCCTTTTTTTACCCTCCTTTTCCTTGACCACTCTGCAGCATTTGACACCACTGACCTCCCCCTCTCCTCAGAGGTCGTCCTTCTTGGCATCCCAGTTACCACATCTCCCAGTTTCTCATCGTTTCCTTCTCCTTCTCTTACTGCTCTCACCTGTGGGGCACCCATGGGTCTGTCCCAAACCCCTTTCTCTCCTCTGTCTAATTTCTCTCTCTTCAAGGTTATATCCTTACCTGCCATTTCAACTACCCCCTCCACACCACATCTAGCTCCTAGACCTCACCTTTTGACTCATTTCCAGACCCAGGTGTCCAATCAAGTTAGGGGTAGCTGTATATGGATTATCCCTCATCCCCAGACTCAATATGTGTAAAAGTGACATCACTGTAAATCCTTCAAAGCAAGCTCCCCCTCCTAAAATGCTAGTTGCTATGCATGTTACATTTTCATCACTTCAGTGGCTCCCCCACTGCCTATAAAATGGCCAAACAGCTTAGCCTGACAATTCAAGGCAATCAGAATTCAACCTATCTTTCCAACACCATCTCCTCATGTATCATAGTATGAGGTACATAAATAAACGTGTCATGCCCACTCCTGCCTCAAAGCCCTGCTCACAGCACCTGCTTCACACTGCCCCAAAAACATTCTTCCTCTTTTCTGCTTCTCCCATTCCTAGGCATCCTTCTATGCATGGTTCAGTTCAAATCTGCTCTCCCACAAAGCCTTTCATAATCGCTCCAACTCTATGACGTGTACCTCCTATAAATTCACAGAACTTCTGTATCATTCATAGTACCGTGTTTTCTCACTGATATCATCATGACTGTAACTTCACCATTACATTTATATTAATTTTTCAATTATGTATGCCTTGTCTCCTCAACTATGGTGTAAGCTTCTCAAGAGTAAAGGACATATCTTTCTCTTCGTTTTATTACCTAGAGTGCCTGCATTATGTTATCCTCATAGCAAGCCTTTGCAAAATAAATTGTCAATGAATGCATGGATCTCCTGCAACTGTTATTGGTGGAAAAGAGCTTTGGCATCAATCAGGTATCTGGGCCCTGTCTGAGGAGCTACCCTTCCCCTAACACATTCTAGCTCTGACTAGGAGCCTCTCTCTCTGCTGCCAGGTGTTCCCAGCTGTTTCTTGTGAGTTGAGTGGCCATAAATCCAGATGATATAAACAGGAAGAAATATATATCAAAAAGGGGTACTTAATTCCCTTGTAGGAAATTAAGTGCCTGTAACTCAGGGGTAACTTCCCCAGCACACTAACTGCCCAAGCCCTGTCTTACCAATCATTAAACAATAGGGTTCATTGTCTTATGAGGAATATCTCTTGCTCTTAGAAACGGAGTTGAAATAAGATCTGGGGAATCAGTTATTAAAAGGAAACAGCTCCCCACCTAAAGAATATTTTCAGATCCCTTTCCACAGAAAATTAAACATAATAAAGTCCTGCTTCAAAAAAACCCATATCAACTACAGTATTAATTGGTTCTCTCTCTTTACAAAAAGGCAAATGTCATCATGCCTATTTCCCTTATGAAGAATTACATATGAAAATGACACACACATGTTTGCAAAGACATGCACCAGATTCTGGTGTGATCTCAAGTTCTGTCAGCCGAGTGTACAAACATGCAGGTTATCTTCCCATGCTACAGGGAGCTTTCAGACAGGCTTAATAGAGTACATTCAAATGTGAAGAATTACAGGCTTTTTTGCAGGTTTCTGAATATTCCCAATGTGCCATTTACAAATTGGAAAGGTGGAAATGTAATTCTCAATCAAGAGAGAATTTCTGAAATACTCCTAACACCACTGACAAGCCATCTCCTTGGACACACACATATACATGCACTCACGATTTAGCTTTTTCCTTTAAAGACTTGTATTTTTTCACAAAACCACCCCATCACTGAACCACATTTTTCAATAATATTCCTCCATATGTAGTCAAGTATTAATAGAATAATTCAAAGTTTCCAGTTATGCTACTTTCGTTTTGTTTAAATAATCTCTATTTTCATATTGCAAATTCTGGAGCTATTAAAAAAAAAAAACAAAGAAAAATGGGCATGGATCAAACAAGTAAAGAATAATTACAAAGAAAAGTATAGGTGATGCTGTTTATAATATTATTTGTCCTACGTATTAAATACTTGCTATGTGCAAGGCTCCATGCTAACTAGATTCACTTTCCTTATTTCTCAGAATAAGCCCATGTAGTAAGTGCTATTATAAACCCCATTTTACAATAAGAGAAGCAAGACTGAAAGGGACTAAATAACTTCCCTGATGGTCACATAGGTGGTGGGTGACATAGCAAAAGATCAATCCTAGGTCACCCTGACTTCAAAACCCATTATCTTAGCCACTTTAATTTGTGTCGCTGATATCATTAATAGAGATTTGAGCTAGAGAATAGAGATTTCATGATGATTCTGCAGTTCCAAGAGGCAAGAATATATCCAGACTCTACAGATGGTGCTGAAGGGCCTCAGAATAAATGAGTTATCAGGGTGCAAACACCAGGAGGCTTGCACCTCAGTCCTGGTTGGGTTTATATCCCTATGTGCAAAAATGGCAAAAGTAGTACCTGCCCTCTGAATTACATGGGGCTACAAATAAACCAAATATGATGATACATTCTTAGCCCAACCTGCTGCACTGCTCCTACTGCTGCCATCATTTTGCATTGCAACATCCCACAGCAACAGGAGTCAGACCAAGAACTGAGTGCTAATTCAAAAATTATTTCAACCCTTCAAAACTTCTCAAAATTCAAAGGGTGTGCTATTGCCCACAATTTATGTGTGATGAGCCCGGTTTTACACCATTTACTTGTTTTTCAATGAATGGCTAAGTCTATCCAAAATGTCCCAACCCTGAGCTCCCTGGTAGGTCAGCCTCAGGTAGCTATCTGTAAAAGGTATCCACCAAACTCTGGAGAGGTCAGTAAGGGAGGGAAGGGAGCAAGGGGGAAAGGATAGTTGTTCAGTCATAGAAAATAAGGGTCCGCTACATCATTGATACAAATATGCAGTGCTGTGTTCAGCAAATCAAAGGGTAGCACTGTTCCTACCATTCAGGAACATTGATCCTGATCATTAGTTCTGGCTTTTTTTTTTTCACGAATACTTCTGCTGCCAGCCCATGCCACTAAAGGACTCAGCAAATTTAAATCCTCCTGCATCTCAACTTGTTTTCCTGCCTGCACTCCAGCAGGTAAAACACCCACGGACTTACAGTGCTCTGGGCTGTAGAATTCACAGGAGTCTATAATGTTCAGGTTATTTTTAAACTTTCAGGCCACTCTCCCTCCCCACGAACAGCAGGCCTGCCATTTAGAACGGTGTTTAACCCACACCCCACCTGCTTTGAAACTTCAGCTTTTTGTGTTAAAAGAAAAGAAGCAATACCTCAAGCACACACACACGTGTGTGTGTGCGTCTAAAACCTGAAGACAGTCACCACAGCTCACTGGAGCAGAAAGACCCAGCTCACAGAATGATGTTGAGATTGTAGAGATGATGTGTATTAAAATGCTTTGTAAACTCAGTGTCATGCCACTGTAGGTGGTATTACCATTATATTTACAGGTACAGATACCAGGCATTATAGGTGATGTCAAAAGACAACTTCCTTTTTTAAAAAATAAATTTTATTGTGTACATTTGAGATTTATAACAGGATGTTATCGGATACATGTAGATAGTAAAATGGTTACTACAGTGAAGAAGATTAACATCCATTATCTCACAGTTACTTTTATTGTAACAAGAGCAGCTGATATCTACTTATTTAACACGAGTCTCTAATACAATACAATTTTATTAATTTTATTCCACATGCCCCACATTAGATCTCTAGTCTCATTCATCCTACATACCTACTTTGTATCCTTTGATCTACATCTCCCTACTTCCTCCTCCAGTCCCGCCCCCCGACCTTTCCACTGGTGCTAACCACTGTTTCATTTCCTTTTTCATTCTACATATGTGAGGTCATGCTGTGTCTATTTCACTTAGCATAATGTCCTCCAGGTCCATCCATGTTGGGGCAAATGACGGGATCTTCTTTTTTACGGCAGAATAACAATCCATTGTGTGTGTGTGTGTGTGTGTGTGTGTGTGTGTGTGTGTGTGTGTGTGTCTACATACACCACATTTTCTTTATCCATTCATCCATCGATGAACACTTTGTTTTTTCCACATCCTAGTTATTGTAAATAATGCTGCAATAAACATGAGAGTGCAGATACCTTTATGAGGTGGTGATATCAGAAAAGGGATTACTTTCACCGAGGGTGAAAGACCCAGTTTACAGAATGATGCTGAGACTGTTGAGATGATATGTATGAAAATGCTTTGTAAACATAGTGTCACACCACTGTGGTGGTATTATTATTATATTTGCAGGGACAGACACCAGGCATTACAGGTGATGAATAAAAAACAAACTGTTATTTTCAAAAGGGAATTATATCACTATAATCAAAGCATTCAAGGCCCTTTATTTGCCCAAAGAGCCACACAGAAGTTGGCTAAGAGGTGTTAGGTTATTATTTTCTTCAAATTAGTTACATTTTTTTCTTAATTGAAAAACATTGGAAGAAAAGGGAAAGAAATTCTGAAAACAACTCAACCAAAAGAGTATTAAGTTAAAAAAATCAAAGAAACTCTTCAAAGCAGCAACAGTAACCAACATCTGTGGAGGGCTGAAGCACTGCCTATGTGTTGCCTCGTTGATCTGTACAAGAATCCTATAATGTAGGTATGGTTAGCTTCAACTATTTCTCAAATAAGGCAAATAAAGATCAGAGAAACTAAGTTCCTACACTAAGATCACACAGAGCTACACTTGGAGTCTGAGCCTGCCAAATGCCAAAGACTACATCTTACTACTGCCTTTTGCTATGGTTTGAATGTTTGCATCACCTTCAAATTTCATGTTAAAACTTAATCCCCAATGCAGACATATTAAGAGGTAAGGTCTTTAGGACATGATTAAGCCATCAGGGGTAATCTTATGGATGGGATAAGTGTTTTATAAAAGGGCTGGAGAGAAGTAGCTAGGGCCCTTTTGTCTGGCAGCTTTCTGCCATGTGAGGATACTGCCATCAGCTACTCTGGAGGAAGCAGCATTCAAGGAAGCAGAGACCATGTTCTCGACAGACATTGAACCTGCCAGCACTTTGATCTTTCACTTCCCAGCCTCCGTAACTGTGAGAAATAAGTTTATACTGTTTATAAACTACCCGGTCTAGAGTATTTTGTTATAGGAGCAAAAACAGACTAAGACAACCTTTTTGCAAGAGACAAGCTGAAGGAGAAATTGTAGCCTAGAACTTAAGACTAGATGAGGAGAGTTTCAAGGGCCTAACGTGGAAGAGCAGGGGGTCACTCAGGACTTAATAAGAGCCAAGCAATATGCACAAAGCCTCCTCCAAGCCATGGCCAAAGGTGAAAGGATAAAAAGTCCCTTTACCTGGGAACTGTGGGCTTTGCGTGCACTACGGATCCCCACATAGCCACTTGGCCATCAAGGTTATGGGGAACAGGATGGCACAGATGAAAATCAATCATAGAAGGTCCCCAAATGTCCTCTCCTTGGTTGTATACCTCTCAGGGGAAAAGTCATTGTTGCCACAGTGCCCTAGGAACCTATTAGAAAATAAATCAAGGCCAGATGTGGCAGCTCACGCCTGTAATCCCAGCACTTTGGGAAGCCAGGATGGGAGGATCACTCAAAGCCAAGAGTTTGAGATCAGCCTGGGCAACATAGTGAGAATCTGTCCCTACAAAAACATAAAAATAAAAATAAATTAGCCAAGTGTTTTGGCACATGCCTATAATCCTAGCTACTCAGGAGGCTGAGATGGGAGGAATGCTTGAAACCAGGAGTTCAAGGCTGCAGTAAGCTGTGATCACAGCACTGCACTCCAACCTGGGTGACAGAGATCCCATCTATTAAAAAAAAAATTTTAGAGACTCTATCTCTAAAAAAAATTAAAATAAATCGAGCAGCTCGCTCACACTCACTTGTGCGCTCTTATGCTCTCTCTCTTGCTCTCTCTCTCTCTCTCTCTCTCTCTCTCTCTCACTGTCTCTCTGCAAATCTTTTAACCAAAACTCCTAACATGCAGGAGGGATGACTCACTGAAAAGCCTCCTCCACTCCCCCTCCCTCCTCACCCTCTGGCTGAAGCACTAAGAAGTGATAACATGATAAGGTGGCTCAACACTTTTACAGCTAAATATGTTCCAGGGAATTTTTTCACCCCAGAGTCTGTTTCCCTGGAGGCTATTAGGGTATGCACACATTCTTATGTATTGGGACTCAGCATGAACTGGCTTTCCTCTTTCTTCCTGCCTCCCTCAGGAGCATTTCCAAACTTCTCCTTCTACCTCCCTAACTGCCCCTTCATCTTCTTCACCTTTCCTTCTCCTGCCTCCTAAATGTGAACATTCCTCAGATCTTGGTTTCTGCCCTCTTCACTATGTACACACTCTCTCGGTGATCTCATCCATATGGATGGCTTAAACTAAGACTAATATCCGGAAGACTTCCAAACCTTTATCTTTGGCTCTGTGTTTTGTTTTTTGTTTGTTTTTGTTTTTGTCAGGTACTATATTCACCATGGCTCAAATGGGCACCTCACCTAGATGGCCTGACAGCACCATGTATCTGCTGGTTTAAAAGCAAACTCATCCTCTTTTTCTATGAACCAGCTCCCTCCTAGGTCTCTAATACTCTTTGCAGCATTGTAGTCTTCCCCTAACTCAAGCACAAAACTTTGGCTGCATCCCTGACTCCAACTCCCACAACAAGCATTCTCCAAGCCCTGTAATTTTTCTCTCTGTGCCACTGCCACAGTCTTCTTGTCCTTTCCATTTGCACCACCACCCCTCAAGTCAGTACTACCTTCTATTCAGGAGGTGGGCAGAGTCTCCTCATCCATCTTTCTCTTCCAGGTTCTACCACAAAAATTCATTGCACAGCTCAACTCTGACCCTATCTCACCTTTCAGTGCAATAAAATTGAAGAGCTTGTACAATATTGTATCCTCAGTGCCTAGAACGGTGTCTGGTAAAAAAAAAAAAAAAAAAAAAAAGTCAGTAAGTAATTTTTTGTTGTTGTTGAATGAATGAATGAGTTTTCTAGTGCCTATCAAATATAACTATCCAATCATAAGATCTTACCATCTTAGGGTTGAAAGAAAACTTAAATGTCATCCAGTCCAAGTCCTTGTTACCTGCTATTATGCTCTTAGCAATATCTCCTACTACTGCTCCAATGAAGCAGGACTGTTCACCCTTCCCTGAGAATACCTTGGAATTGTCCTCCTCCATATCATTTCTCATTTTCTTTCTCCCTTCCTTACCCCTTCTTCCATAACCACCTGCCAAAAAATTATTTAGACTTAAAAGCCCAGCCCATATGCTACCTCCCTTATGAAGCAATTTGTGGTCATATGACAAAAGTAATCTCTCTCTCCTCTGAGTACTGCTGGCACTTTCTGTCACCCTGCCTCAGATACTGTGTTGTACACATCTTGGCTCCCCACTATACTGCAAGGGGCTTGGCTTATTCATCTTTGCATTCTCCATAGTAACTAATGCAATGCCTTATGTCTAGTGAACTCTGAATACATGTTTATTAAATGAATGAATAAATGCATAAATAAATGAATGGTAACTATAAACAAAGCCAAGTGGACACTAGCAGGATATGGACTCCTTAGGATCTGTACCATGTTGGGAAGGTGCTGTGGGAGAAGCTGCAAGTGATAAAACTGTTCTGGAGATAATCAGTTCAGCTCAAGGAAGCCTATGCTCAAACCTCCCCTCACAGGTACAAGTGCAACTCGCAAACCTAACATGACAATACGAATGACCCAGTGCGTAAAGGCAGACACAGTGGTCACCGTGAACCTGCAAAGCTCACAACAACTTGAGCACAATATTTTGTTCTTTGGTAGAAAATTGGGGAATGTTTTTAACTAATTTCATTTCCTTCATGTATCTAGAGATGTGATGTGGGTTGAAGTGGTCTCTGTTAGACAGATGGGTGATAATCTAATCTAGCCACACACATCAACCTCTTCTTCTAACCCTTCCATGTTACAGATAAGAAAAGACATGTAGAGAAGCATGTTTTAAGCTCAGCATTATTGGCATTTCTGAGTCAGATACGTCTTTGTCATAGGGGATGCCCTTGCATTATATGATACTCAGCGGCATCCCTGGCCTGTAACCACTAGACACCAGATACACGTCCGCCACTCAGTTGTGACAATCAAAAATGTTTCCAAACATTGCTAAATGACCCTTGGGGCCCAAATCACTTCCCAGTTGAGACTCCTGGTGTAGAATAATTAAATGGATTGATCTAGCTTATAGGACTCATCAACATCATGACCAGGAATGCAGGAACCCCAGTGGAATGCATTTGCCTCACTATGTACACTTTCGTTTTCTCCCACATATCTAGTAAGTCACAGCTTTTGAGAGTTGGAATGAACTCAGAGCTGCACCTCTGGTTTTCTGATGGTCTCATAGGCCTACACAGGGCTCCATGCCTTAAGATAAAAGAAACTGAAGGGACAGCAGAGTCTGAAGGGACAACCCAAGCTGAAAAGAAAAAGTGGCCTCAACCCGACATAATCAGCTTAAGGCTTATCAACTAGATTTCAAATAAATAGGATTTTTTCCGACACTTTGGATACTACGAAATGTGGTCGCAAGCCCTGCAAAACAGTGTTTCCCCCTCAAATCAGCTATGTCTGCAGTGAAAACTCCTACACTCATGCTTTCAACTCAACCCTGTATACCCTCATCCCCTGCTTTTCCTTCTGTTTTCTTTCCCTTCTTATTTATAAAGCTACAGGAAAGCTTGAATCCTTCAGCTTCTCTGGTCAACAACACCCTTTGAAAGCTTTTCTTCTAGAATTTATCTTCACTAGAATCTGAGAACCATCTCCTTGCTTTCTGAATCTGATCTTTCGTTTCCTAAAAAGGCTCGATCACTTCAGGCAAGATATTTTTGGGAGCTGCTGGTAAGGACTTACCAATGATCACTTTTCTAAGTGAACTGCCATTAGCTAAGCACTCACGTACCATCTGAGGGGGCAGAAAGTAATTGCCCATTAATGCACTGCTGTTTCTCACCCACTTCCTTCCTCAAATCTTTCCCTATGCTCTGTCCGGCACTCTTACTAACCTCTCCGTTAGGAACATCTAGTTATAAGTCTTAGAGGACTGTGTGTATTTCCCAGGGACTATTTTATGCTTTCCTATTTTATTCTCTTTGTAAAAGTCATTCAAGGATTCAGTACTAGAAAGATGGCAGAATAAGAAAATCTCTTGCTACACATTTCTAGAAAAACTGATAAAGTACAGAAATATATTTTCAAATATATTTGAAAAGATATATTGCTGAACTTGAAAGATATAAAAGGAAACCCCTAGGAGGAACTGAAATACAAAGAGGAAGCGTGTGAATTGAAACTGCAGCTGTCCCATAGGCAGTAACTAGTCCTGGTAACAAAGAAGATTTAATGGGTGGGGTTTTTCATGTGTTTTGTTTTGTTTTGCTTTGTTTTGTTTTGTTTTATTTTAAAACAGGGTCTCGTTCTTTCACCCAAGCTGGAGTACAGTGGCCACATCTCAGCTCACTGCAACCTCCAACTCCCAAGCTCAAGCGATTCTCATGTCTCAGCCTCCCGCATAGCTGAGACTACAGGCACATGCCACCCACACAAGGCTTAATTTGTGTGTGTGTGTGTATTTTTAGTAGAAATATGGTTTTGCCATGTTGGCCAGGCTGGTCTCAAACTCCTGGCTTCAAGTGATCCACCAGCCTTGGCCTCCCAAAGTGCTGGGATTACAGGCATGAGCCACCATGCCCAGCCTAATGGGTAAGCTTAATGTCCACTTGAGAGAAGTGATAAGGTCTTTAGACCTTATGTGGACAGAAGTTGGAACTAAGATTCTGCGCTAAACTATAACCCTTTAAAGAACTGTACCTTCAGTTAAATAAACTGCATGAAAATCAACTCTACAGCAAAAACAGATAACAAGTAAGCTTCTGTCTCTGAGTGAATGAGAAAAAGCAAAACCCTGAGAAATCAAAACTCAAGACTGTATGTGACATGGATTTATGGGCTGAATTTACACTACATGTTCAGTGGGGTTCGGGAACCCTTAGGCCAAGAACATAATACCCCTGGGTCAAGTAAGAAAACCAAACAAAACTACTTTACAAGGCTACTCTTACAATCCCGAATACACTGCATTTCCATGAGGAAAACAAGCACTACTAAAACATGACTTGCAATCAAAATTTTTGAAGCACACAAGGAAATAATCCAGCATAAGGAAAAGTTAGCTGATACAAAGAACAAGAAGATTAAAGCCCTAGTACTTGAAATAATAGAAAAGATATATAAAGAAATAAAATAATAGAATGCAATGCAATGAAAAAAAGATAATTTGAAAAAATGGCAGATACAAAATTTCTTGTAATAAAATATATAATCATTGAAATTAAAGGCAATAGATAGGTTAACTATTAGATTATATATAACTAAGGAGAGTGTCAGTAAACAGGAAAACACATATGAGGAAACTCCCCAGTATACAGCCCAGGGAGATAAAAATAGAGAAAATATGATTAAAGTTAACAGACATGGAAGACAGAATGAAGAGACCCAAAATATATCTAATGGGACTTCTATAAAGAGATCATAGAGACTGCAGAAAGACAATATTTGAAGATCTGTAGGATACATTTTTCAATTGATGAAAGATATAAATCCTCCAAGTCAAGAATTTCAATGAATTCTAAGGAGGATAAATAAAAATAAATTCAACCTATACACAGTCTAGTGAAATATCAAAAGATCCAAAAATATGAAGGAAAAAAAATTTTAAAAGCATCCTGAGAGAAAAGACAGATTACCTACAAGAAGCAGCAATTAGATTATTGGTTATAATAATAGAGGCCAGAAAGTGATAGAATAATATCATCAAGTGTTGAAAATAGCTAAATTATGACTCAAAATAAAGACTTTTCCAGGAAAATAGAGAGTTTACTATACAAGTTCAGGTGAAATAAGTACTGTAAGACATTTCTTAGGGAGCAAATTTAAATAGAAAAGAAGAATGGCCTGCAAGAAAATGGCATGAGGAGCAAAAGATATTAGTGGATATAATGACAATTATATTTTTATATATAATGTCTAATTTATGAGTAAATACACAAAAAAAGAACTAAATTTCTAACCAAAAATGCCATGTAAAGTGGGCAGGATGGTCAAAGGTAAGGTGGTGTTTACAGGGAACATGGACTAAGTCAAGACATAGCTGTGAAGTGAGGTATCAGTCTAGGACACCCCCTAAAACTCTTTCTATTCAGTCTTGGACTTGAAGTACTGGTCAACATAATAAGTAAAGAAAAAGAAAGAAAAGGCATATGGATTATAAAGGAAAAAACAAAGCTATCATTATTCACGGGTGATGCTGCCTGCATCCAAAATATAAGAGTTGCCTACCAAAAAAAAAAAAAAAGCCACTCACAGTAGTAAGAGAATTCTACAAGGGTGGTGGACATGAAATCAGTGTACAAAAGTACAAGTTCTGGTACACCTAAAACAAAGAATCAGAAAACATAATGATAAGAAGACACCATGTAAAACCAACAAAACTATAAGGTACCTAAAAACAAACCCAATCAAAGATGTAAAGAAAAATTTTCAACTCTCTTGAGGGACTTTAAGAAAGATCTAAACATAAGAAGAAATATGTCATGCCCAGGGACTGAAAAAAAAAAATCAGAAATCAAAGTAGCTTAAATATGGCAAGCCTCCCCTAGGTTAATCTATCCATTTATTCAATTTCAATTAACATCTTATCTTCTTAGTGAAATGTGACAAGGTGATCCTAAAAATCATACGATGAATAAAGAGCCAATAGCCAAGACAATTTGGCAAGAATATGGGGAGAATTAATATACCAAAACTACAAAGTAATAAAAACTAAATTAGTGAGACATGGGTGAGAAGGATATACAAATAGACCAGTGGAATACAATGAAGTGCCCAGAAACAGCAGCTAAGAATTGCCTACTCACTAAATGGTGTTGAGTCAAAGGACTAATCATAGCAGAGAAAAACTAGATAAAATTAGAGCCCACCTCACACTATACACAAAAATTAATTCCAGATAGATTAAAAGAGCCAAATGTGATATGCAAAACTGTAAAAAATGTTAGTTAAAAAATATGAATGACTTCTTTTTTATCTCAGTATGTGGAAGGAATTTTTAAATGAGACAAGATGAACAAAAATCATCAAAAAAAAGGCAGATACATTTTACCAAACCAAAATTAATAACTCTATATGACAAAAAGCACCATAAACAAAGTGGAAAAGACAAGTCATGTGGGGGAGAAGATACTGACAACTCACAAATTGTATCTAGAACATATACAAGGATTTTCAGAAATCATAAGAAAATCACATACTACCTGATAGAAATATGGGCAGAGGATAGGAATCTACAGTTCATATAAGAGGAAATCCAAATGGCCAACAAACATATGTTCAGTGCTCATTTTCATTAGTAATCAGGGAAAGAGCAATTAATGCAATAATTGGATTCCATTTCACACCCATTAGATTGGCACACTTTAATAATTCTGAATATCTCAAATGACATTGAAGATACATAGAAATGGGAGTTCTGCACATGATATGCAGAGTGGAAATGACACATTCACTCTGGAAAGCAATGTGTTGGTTAACACAGTAGTCCCCACCTTATCCACAATTTCACTTTCCTTAGTTTCAGTTACCCTCGGTCAACCAGGGTCCAAAAATACTAAGATAATTTTAGAGAGGGAGAGAGAGACTGTATAAGTTACGTGAATAGCTTTCATTACAGTATATCACATAATTGTTCTATTTTATTAATAGTTATTCATCTCTTCCTGTGTCTAATTTGTAAATTAAACTTTATCATAGGTATGTATGTATAGGAAAAATATAGTATTTATAAGATTTGGTACTATCAACAGTTTGAGGCATCCACTGGGAGTCTTATCTCCTGCAGATAAGGGGGAACTACTGTACCAATAAAAGTTGGAAATGCGCATTCCTAAACTCAGCAATTCCACTTTTAGGTATCTTTCCCAGAGAAAATCTCACACATGCACCTAAGAGACATGGACAAGGATGATCATTTTAATATTATCTGTAATGATAAAAAATTATAGCAACCTAGCCTCCCCTCAGAAAGGGAGTGAATTAAGAACCTGTGATTTATTTATACAATGGAATTCTACGCCGAAAGTGAAATAATGAACTCAGTATGCATGTAATAATACTGGTAAATCTTTTTTTTTTTTTTTTTGAGAGGGAGTCTCGCCCTGTCGCCCAGGCTGGAGTGCAGTGGCGCGATCTCGGCTCATTGCAAGCTCCACCTCCTGGGTTCGCGCCATTCTCCTGCCTCAGCCTCCTGAGTAGCTGGGACTACAGGTGCCCACCACCACACCCAGCTAAGTTTTTGTAGTTTTAGTAGAGACGGGGTTTCACCATGTTATCCAGGATGGCCTCCATCTCCTGACCTTGTGATCCACCCGCCTTGGCCTCCCAAAGTGCTGGGATTACAGGCATGAGCCACCGCACCCAGCCAATACTGGTAAATCTTAAAAACAAAAATGTTCATTTTGCTGCAAAAGGACACATTCTATGTATCACACAAATAAAACTTTAAAACTCAAAAAATTGATATACATACTTTTCCATAAATGCATATGTAGTAAAATTACAAAAATGCACATGGTAATGAAATACCAATTTCAGAGGAGTGACGACTTCTGGAGCAAGGAACAAAGAATGAGCATACAAAATGCATCTGTAATGTATTTGAAAATGGGAGAGGGATGAAGCAAATATGGCAAATATTATTATGTATTTAATCTTGGTAGTGGGTACATGAGTGTCTCTTGTTTTCTATACAAGTGTTTGAAATATATCATAATTAAACTAAGTGTTTAGGAGAAGTTCAAGACATTTCTTACTAATTGAAATACCCAGAGTTGGCAAAGATGAGCGCAATCTCATTCACTATGGGTGAGGTTGGAATTAGCACAACCTTTCCTCAGGGAGATAGGGCAGTACTTCTCAAGAGTCATAAATATGTGCACAGCCTATGCCCCCATAATTCTAACCCTAGAAATTTCTCATGAGATCATTAGACTTGCACACAAAGATGCATTTATAAAACTGGTCATTGGATTGTTCATTTGAATATTAAAAACTACAATCTTTTTGTATTGTACTACATGAACAACAATAAGGAACTTGTTAGCAAATCATAAGAATCACATAAGAGAATTCTTGCAATTATTCAAAATCACATGGTAAAATTATATTTAATGACACAGGACACTGTTCATATTATATTATTAATCAGTAAAGCTGGTTACAAAAGCAAGATGTGCACACTATAATCCTCATTAGTATAATAAGCTGTATGTGGGTATATGTATGTATGTGAATGTACATACAGGTATGTGTATAGGGGAAAAAAGCCTAGAAGGATATTTATCCATTATTAATGATCAGTTGTACATGATGGCATTATGGATAATTTTCATTTTCTTCCTTATGCTTTTCCATATTTTCTATAACAAATGTAAAATACTTTTGTAATTTCCCAAAAAAAAAAATAAATCTAAGATGGGCCTGAGATTCATATGAGTTGTTCACATCAGCCACCCTCAGAGACTGATGATTTATTCTGCAAGAGCTGGTATTATTTTTAGTTGAGCAAGTGAAGAAGACAGCTTTAAGGGGAAAAACGCCCCAGAATTTGATTGCAGAGGGAAGGCACAACTGCCTGAAGTATTAGAACCTTTCATCTATAAAACTGATTGAACAACACTTTTTTTTTTTTTTTTTTTGAGATGAGTCTTGCTCTGTTGCCCAGGCTGGAGTGCAATGGCGCAATCTCGGCTCACTGCAAGCTCCGCCTCCCAGGTTCATGCCATTCTCCTGCCTCAGCCTCCTGAGTAGCTGGGACTATAGGCGCTCACCACCACACCTGGCTAATTTTTTGTATTTTTAGTAGAGATGGGGTTTCATCGTGTTAGCCAGGATGGTCTTGATCTCCTGACCTCATGATCCACCCACCTCAGCCTCCCAACGTGCTGGGATTACAGGCATGAGCCACCGTGCCTGGCCCAACACTTCTTTTAAACCATCTCACGGGGGTACTATCATAGTCATTCATAAATGGATACTGTTTTGACCCTCTCAAAAGAGAGGGCTCAGTTGTAGTCTCCTGAATAACTCCAAAGGAATGTTTTGTAATGATCTGTTACCTCCCTTAATGGCACAAACTCCAGTATCTCCAGGTTAAACCCTGGAAAGAAGTCTACCAGGTGAGGGCTAAGGTTGAACCCACCTCAATTCAATCCCCACCGTACTTCAACTTCCTACAGGATGTATTTATTATGAGTGAAGTGAAGAGGGTATAAAGAGCATGTATCAGGTATTTTATACACCCAAATCATTTAACTCTCACAACTCCAGGAAGTTAGTGTTATTGATTCCCATATTGCAGATGAGAGACTTAGACTGAGGCCACATACCTAGAAATGGGTCAAACTAGAATTCAAACTCAGGGCTGGCAGAATCCAAGATTCAGACTCATTAAGCTAAATTAATTTTCATTAATGGAAGCAGTACTACATTTTTAGCCATGCATCCCTTTCTGCAAAAGAAATACTACTCTAAGGGTAAATGAATTAAACAGATGAAGGCAGAGAGTTACTCTGATTCAACTAGGAGCTGAACCCAATATCCTTCCTCCTGAAGGAACTCCATGGATCGGTTTGAATAACAATGTCCTGAGGTCTCTGTAAAGGTCTTCAGTTCTCCCCAACTGAAGTCTCTCTATGTTCAATAGGTGATGAAGGTCCTTGGTAGGTTGTAATTTGTTGTCTTGCTGAACCACATATTTGAATTTGCATTTCAACCATAACAGCTGCTGTGCAAAATGACCACCACTCCTCCCTCTCTGGTTCATGCCATCATCCATCTCTCCCCTGAACTGTGATAGTAGCCTGTGCACTGCTCATCCTACCTTCCTTCAATCTGTTCTCCAAACTGCAACCAGAGTCAGCTTTTTAAAAAGTCTATCAGACCATATCATTCCCCAGTTCAGTATTCTCTAATGACCTCCCCTAATTCTCAAAATGAAATGTAAATTCCTTATCATGTCCTACCAGGCCCTATATCAGCTGGTGCCTGCCTCTCCGTCTAAGTCTGGGTTCCCCCAGAAAGCAGAGCCTGAGGCAAGGGTTCAGATGCCTTTATTAAGGTATGCAAATGCAAGGAAGCAGGAGTGAGGGGAAAGGGAAGTAAGGCAGGCAAGGAGGAAGAGCTAATATGATGGTGCATGACCTAGCTGGCCATTGGTAAAAGACAGCTGTGCCTCAGGACAGTCCATCAGAAGACAGAGAAGAATTCATCTGCTCAATCTCACTGATAAAATGTTCATCACTCAGGGAGTTAACTTCCTCTCTACCTTCCAGTTGCCCAGGAGAGTCCTGTGCATCTCATGAGTGAGATAGGGAAGCTCCAGGGTAAGAGGTGGGAGGTACACCTTCATGAGGTGAAGTGCTGTTGGGTTTTACATGCATGGAGTTGGTCAGTTACTGCAGTGACAACTGGAGCCTGAACAAGCAGCCAAAAGTTTCAGAAACAGGTGAGGCCACAAGGCTGTGACATGGTTCAGGTGAGGTGTCTGGCACACTAACCCCCTGACTGTATCTTCCACCTCCTTCCCCATCACTCCAGTCACAGGTGGAGTAGCTCCAGTGTTGGGGACAAGAGGGCATGAATGATGGCATCTGAGGCATTACTATGACTGGTTTATTTGGTACTGGCCAGCATGGGCAACTTCTACAGAGGAAGCCTCACAGAGTTCATGTGCTGGACACAACAACGAGCAAGGCTGGGAGCCATAGCTTCTCCCTACCTGAATGTGTGTAAAGGGCAAGTTCCCTCAGAGCCTGCTGCCTGGTACTGACTCAGCCCAAGTGCTCACCTGCTCACCTATCTCAACTGGCCTCCTTGAGGTTTCTCAAACACACCAATCTTGCTTCTGCCTTAGGGCATTAAGCTAGTTGTTCTCTGTACTGGGAATGTTCTTCCCCATCCTCCCGTAGCAGTTGCTTCCTGGCTCTCAGATCTCAGCTCACATGCTACCTTTGCAGAGCCTTCCTGGACCATCCACCCAGTCACACTCTGTGACATCACCCCAGGTTAATCTTCCACTCTTCACTATCCTGTATTTTCTTTATTTGTTATTGATCTATCTCAGATGAATGTAAGCTCCTTGAGAGCAGAGACTGTCAATATAGTTCACTGCTATCTCCCCGTAGTTGGAACAGTACATAATATATAGTAGGTAATCAATGGTTATTTCTTGAATATTTGTTGAATAAATGGATGGATGGATGGATGGATAAATAAATGATTTAAAATGTATCATGTGAAAAGTAGTCATCAAATGTGATACAAACCAAAGTGAAAGATAGAAAGGGAAACAATAATGCAGTGTGCCCAAAACACAGGAAACTTCACAAAAGTGAAGGGCCCATACAAAAGTTTCTATATTCATAGGCATGGAGAGTCCCAGCTGCCAGATGCTTAGCTCATAGGTGTCAAGGGCCTTCAGTATATCTTCGTGTTTCTTAAAAGTGACTTTTCACAACTAAATCCTGGCTCACTGTCTGCTGCCTTCTTTTCTCTTCCTAAGTGTTGATGGGACAAGTGTTCCCTTGCGGTTCTTCCCCAGACAAGGGTCCCATCTTAGTTCTGCCATAGCTCAATCTTGAAAGAGGCAGTCTATGCCTTGCCAGGTTGTTTCTGAAATGGCCGTAACAAAGGCAAATGTTACACTTGTTTCCTCCTCTGTTTTTGCCTTTTGGTGAGCATAGGAAATTGTGGGAAATGCAGAGGGGTGGGAATGGGGGGCCAGGAGGTGGTCTGTAATGCCAGGAGTCCCCGAAGCACAAGCCTGAAGTCACCCATGTCTTCTGCCTCCGTAGCCTGCCAGCAAGACATCCCCAGCCAACTGGAGACGACCCCTAGCCAGCTACTATGGCAACAAGAGGACAAACTGGGGCATGAGAAATCATGACACACAGCGTAAAAGAGCAGTTTGAAGAACAAGAACAGACTTTCTGGAAAACTGCTAGAAAGGCAGGAAAAGGCACTAGAGAAGTGGAGGAGCCTCTAGCCGCTATGGGAGCTGGCTCACACACAGATGGACTTAGACCTCGTGCGGAATCAATGCGGGCCGACATCCTCACCCACTCCCAGCCTCGAGGTTCTCCTTTCCGTCCCTGCCCCATCTCCCACCTGTCCCTTCCCCCAACATCCTGGGGAGCAGGGATCCTGTCCCATAGTGGGAACGTACCAAGGTCTTAGAAAATCACCAGTTATTCTTTTTGTCATGCGCAAACCACATTGAGCTGAGACATTTCTCCTATTCCTGGCCTCAGACATTTGTTCAACTTCATCTATATGTTCAACTCCTGACTGTGAGCAGGTAAGCAATTGGGCTGAGTCAGCACCAGGCAGTGGGCTCAGAGGGAACTTGCCCCTATGCACATTCCCTGCAGGTAGGGAAAAGCTATGGCTGCCAGCCCTGCTTATTGTGCCTAGCACATGAAATCTGCTCAGCTCCCCCTGCAGAAGTTGTCCAAGCTGACCGGCACCAAGTAAGACCAGTCACAGTAATGCCTCAGACTCTGTCATCCATGCCCTCTTGTCTCCAACGCTGGAGTCACTCCATTTGTAAGGAACAGTATGACAGTATTCCTTGGCTGACATTTTCTCCCTTCTCTACAGCATGTCCTAAAAGCCCACCAATCTCATCTTCCTCCTTGTTTTGATGGACTGAATGTTTATTTTTCCCCCAAATTCATACGTTGAATCCTAACCCGCTATGGGGATGGTATTAGGAGGTGGGACCTTTGGGAAGTGATTAGGTCATAAGGGTGGAGCCCCCATGAATGAGACTAGTGCCCTTTTAAAAGAGGCCCCAAAGAGATCCTTTGCCCCTTACACCATGTAAGGTTACAGTGGAAAGAAAGGTATCCATCAGGCAGGGGGCGCTTGCCAGACACCGAATCTACCAGTACCTTGATCTTGGACTTCCCAGCCTCCAGAACTATAAAAAAATAAATAAATTTCTGTCGTTACAAGTCACCTGCTTTGTGGTACTTTATTATAGAGGCCCACAGACTAAGACACCTATCTTTCAGTAGAAAAGTGAGCACAAGACCCCTTGACTTTTCTCAGCAACATCTGAAATCTCAAACAGGCAGTCTTAAAGATTAAAATTACAATTTTTCCCTTTTCAAATCTCTAGGGAAAGACAGGTGGAGGAGGAAGGGAGAAAAAAAGTCTTCTCCACCTCCAGCTGCCACATCCCACAGCCCCACAGCTAACACTGCAGGTAAATATTAGCTCCCGTTGGAGTTGAAGAATACCAAAGACAGAGTGAGAGAGAGAGGGAGACAGAAGAGAGGGTGAACATGAATTTCTGCTGCTTAGTGCCTTCCTGGCAGCGTGGGAAGCTGGTTGAATAAGCAAAATATGAGCTCTCAACTCCAGGCACATAAATAAGCTCAAATAGATCTACTGCTCTTAGCAGCCCCAGAGGGAGGCATAAAGAAAGATGGCTCCCTTTGCCCCAACCCTCTCCATGCTTGTAGCCAGTCAGTTACTGGAAGCAAGGACTTCTTCCCCCTGAGGAGGAGGAGGAGGAGGAGGTATGGAAAGATCTGAAGACACCAAGCAAAGGAGGTGGGTGTCTGAGTATGTGCCAAGGGAATACCTCAAATCACATGGAGGCTCGCAGAACAGGCACAGCCTCTCCTCACCCTCAGGCTCTTCACCCATAGTGAAACACAACTCCTCCTAGTCCAGAATGCATGAGCACCCCCTACAGACACAAACTTATGCTCTCTAGGTTAATGGATTCTCTCATCTTGTCCTCTGTGACCTCCCCAGCCTCCTGCTCACCTGCTCATCCCTCCTGCACTAATTTCCAGCCTTCCTGTGAGGCTGAACTCTTTTTAGTTTCCTCCTCACTCACTGGTACCTGCAGCAATGATGCAGTCTCTCTCCAGAAATCCTTGACCATGACTCCAAATGGACCTGGTCCTTCTCCTCCATCCTCCCTTCACCTCCCTCCAATTTCTTATCAGTTCTCCCTTCCCATTCCTGGGCTCGACTTCCCTGGAACCAAATTCTTCTCCTACAAACAGGCTCTCTTCCCATTTTAGTCAATGGTAACCATCCGAACCTCAGTCCCACAGGCTTAGGCCACCAGTTCCTCCCTCTCCACCCAGTAAATGCATCCTGTTGAGCCTTCCTCCATTCCCTAAGTACCCTATGTGATGCATCTGTCACAGCGCTACTCATGGGTCCTCCTCACAGAGCTGGGGCCACATTCAAGGGCATGGTCTCGGGCATACAGCCCAGAAACAAGGCTTGAATGAGTTAAGACCTGAGTCTAAGTTATGGTCAAGGATGAAAAAAAAGAAGTCAGAACTGGAGCTGAGTTACTGAGCACTGGATGCTGTTGCATGCCTATTTTTGACCTTGCCTTGAGCAGATGGAAGACAAGTTCTGGAATACAAGGTGAACTGTGTCATTGATTCAGTGACTGGGGCAAGTAGTTCAGGACAGTGACCTGGTTAATTGAAAGGAGGCAGAGGTCAGCTTTTATTGTGGTAACAACTGCGTGAATTTTTTATGAGCACAGCGGGTAAAAAGACTTTTTTTTTTCTCACATCCAAACTTTTCTCACTACTTCCCTAAATAGACCCTCCATGCTTGCTCCCAAGGCTTTTCTCACATTATCCCCTCAAGAGGAAGCCTCCCCAAACCTCTCCACATTATTGAATCCTCTCATCCTTCAATTCCTTATCAATGTTTGTCCTTGTTCTTGGAGCTCTCCCTGAGCACTCCACTCCTCAAAAATTGCTCCTCCCCTTCACTCTGGACTTTTGTGCCCACCAGTGGTTGTCTTAGCTGTAGATTTCAAGGATGAGCAAAATTTCAAAAGAAACCAATATAATGTGGTCAACTTTCTATTTTTTTAAGTATAGGCTTTCAACCACCACTATTTATGCTCCAACATTTCATAAAAGAAAGGGCATTTTAGCACTAAAATGTTGGAAGGATATAATCTCAGAAAATCCTATTAAATAAATTTAGCCTTATGAAATAATCATACCTTGCCCTATTTTTCTCATTTCACAGAAAACTGATGAAAATGTTATTATCAACAGGTACAGATCCGTCAATTAGCATTTGGGAACCACAGGCATAGATTTCTCATTTGACATTTAGTTATATAGTGCTTTGCATTTTTGTTCACTTTTGTTTTTTCTTGTATTGTTTATCCAACTTTTCAACTTTGCGTGTCTTGTCTATGAAGTCCCCATAGTACACAAAGCCTAGTACATGTGGAATAAATACCAAGTGAATGAATATCAGGTCAGGGCAGGAAAATACTTAAAGGAACCAAGGGGCAGGAGGGAGTTAAGAAATTAAAACTGGCTTAGCAGGAAGACAGCACATTTCCACTACCATTTCTTGCTGCCTTTATGCTATGAACCCTTGAATGATGCTAATAAAAATGGATTTGTCTATGATATAGGTGGTGCAGCCAAAAGTACCTCAGATGTAATAGTTCATGAATGCTCCCAAACTCTCAAGCCACCAGGTAGCAACTATGTGAAGGGGAGCATTACATTGGGAGTCAAGACAGGGCCACCCCTCATTTGTCTTTGGAGCTTCATTTCACCTTGTCTAAGCCTCAACTGTCTCTCCTACTAAATATGCCCTATTGTAGATTGTATGGGAAGGTCCCTTTCAATTCAGAAGGTTGTGATTTTTTACTCCCATTTTATCAGTGTTTGAATAGGAATAATGTACAGAGAAGGTTAAGAGTCTTGTCCAAGGTCCCCTGGAGGCTGTGAGGAGGGGCCTGATCTCTGGACCCTCACTCCACCATACAGCATGGCTTTCCTGACCACTCACAAGAGTAAAATGTAATATCTGTGCTAGGCCACCACAGCTGTGGTGACAGCTGTGGTCCTTCCCACCATGAAGCCCTTGGATTCATAACAAAAGTAATGAGGTACTATCTAATGAGTGTCTACTGTATGCCAAGCTCTTTCCTTGCACTCTCTCCCACCCTCTCAACCACCCATCAAGGTGTGAGAACCCTGAGGCAAGAGAAGTTAAGCAACCAACACAGTAAAGTGAGAAAGAGAGCATTAACCTATACCCAGTCTCTGGCTGCAGAGCCTGTGTTCTCCCTGCTGTGGATCTGGTGAGTGACCAGCCTATCAGGGGCTAAGGGCTCAAGAGCTACTGGCAATCAAACAGATTTTACAAAGCACACAACTGAAATATCTGAGTTTGTCTCAGCACCAGAATTCCTCTAGAGCCCACAGCTCTCTATCATCAACCACACCAGCAGCTGGAACTAGATTTACCAGGGTCAGCTCTCCTTGCTAGACCTTCTGTCCAGTTGGCTTCTGGCCCTCTATCCACAGTGGGATTCTGCCATCAACCCCCACACTTCTGGAGCAGGATATAAAAGAGAAATTACTTAGCAAAATACTAATGTTCTCATTTGAAACCCTGAAGTAAACTGATTACTTCCATTTTCAGGCCACCCTCAGCACTTGCCTCCTCCTTGTATTACTTAGGCACATGCTGGGACCATTAACTCGCTTGAAGGCAGAAACTGTTTCTTAAAATCTTTGTATCTTTTATAGAGCCTAGAGCTAAGCTTTGCACCTATACTGTAGGTGCTCAATAAATATTTAAGAAAAGGAGGAGGGCTTAGGCCTAGGTTTCACAATTTGTGAGTCAGGAAGTTATCTAAATTCTAGGCAGTTCTCAGCAAGGGAAACTACAGAAATATTAACTTCTAATGTCACTGTATAATTAGGAAATAAAATTATTTCCTTTGCCCCTGGGCCCTTTGTCTTTAATCTCTAACTCATGCCTACTGGATACATCCAGGCAAACTGTACCCTTTAAAAAAAATAACTTAATGGACAAAGGAGTGTTTTAATGAAAGTACAATTTCTGAGAACAAAGGAATTATTAGATCCAAATGCTTGAGATGCACTGGTTTCAGAAAAACACTGCCACAAAGTGTCCAAATACAAGTCCATCAAGATTTGAAGACACTAAAACCGTCCAGCTGATGGTCACAGGGTCAGCAACAATGCATTCCTGGGAAAGGATCCAAGCTGGTAAATTTTTATACTGCTTCTTCCAGTGTCTGGAGTGCCAGGCATCCAGAAAAAGGTGGTAGGGTTTTGGGGCAGAAATGAAACAGACATTGTACTGAGAAGAACCACCAGCACAACCTAGAACAAGATCCAGAGGGAAGAGGCTGGGGCTGGAGCTGAAAAGTTAGGGTTAGAAAAGAGGAAGTGTTTTGCTAGATCTTGTATGTGGTTAAGCACAGGAATTCACACTGACTTTGGAGGAGGGTTTAGGGACAGGCCTACCTAGAGATAGCCTTGAAGACAGGATAGAGTAGGTTTTCCACATTGGGAAATTCTTCCTTGGGGGAAACCTTCCAAAAAAGGCTGACGTAGAAAACTGAAAATTCCTGAAAGTCCTGGCTGAGGTAGGACTCTGGGAGCAGAAACCCTGCTCCCTGAATGTTTCCCATCCCCTCCCGTTCACCTGCAAGTCCAAGGCATCCCTGAAAGGCTCCAAGAAACACAGTTTGCAAACCACTGGAGAAGTATGAAAGAATCAAATTTTGCATCTAAAGACTCAGACATGAAGACTGGCTCCATAACTTGTTAATTAACCTCTAACGTCTCTGGGCCTCAGTTCCTTATCTCTGTAATGTCCTCTAACTTACTTGCTAAAAGAATGAAATGAGGTAGCAGACATCAAAGGGCTTTGTAAACTGCAAAGTCCCATAAAAGGCATTCACTTTTATTAAGAACCCTTTCTACTTATCCAAGTGTCTAGCCTTTAAAGGGAACTCAGAAGTCTATTTGTCTTCTCACCCAAGGAGCAGTCTCTTCTATTGAGGATTACCACAAAAGCAAATTGATTGACTAAGCCCTCATCTGGCCCTAACCACAGGGACTCCAAGTTACTGTGTGGGAAACAATTAGCCCCCTTACTGTCTGTGCTACACACCTGCTACTTAATCATCACACCTGGCATGACCATTACTTTCCAAGAGACATTTATCTCACCTACCCCAATTAGTTCCTTGAGGGCAGCAACCTTGTCAGACATCTCTGGCACTCCCTTTAGTCCTGCAGGCTTCACCAGTTCCCTCATGCCCCTGCTTAAAATACATTATTGGTTCCCCACTTCTCATAGGGTAAAGTCCAAATTCCTTAGCCCTGGGTCCTTTCTTTCTTCTCCTTACATTCTTCCTGAAGACTTTCATCCACTCAAAGGCTTCACCCTCTAGGTGGTGACTCTCAAACAGAACATTGCTAGCTATGACTTTTTTTATTTTTTTATTTTATTTTATTTTATTTTTGAGACTGAGTTTCGCTCTTGTTGCCCAGACTGGAGTGCAGTGGCATGATCTCAGTTCACTGTAACCTCCGCCTCCCAGATTCAAGCAAATTCTCCTGCCTCAGCCTCCCAAGTAGCTGGGATTACAGGCATGCACCACCATGCCTGGCTAATTTTGTATTTTTAGTAGAGATGGAGTTTCACCATGTTGGCCAGACTAGTTTCGAACTCCTGACCTCAGGTGATCCACCCACCTCGGCCTCCCAAATGCCATGATTACAGGTGTGAGCCACCATGCCTGGCTGGCCATAACCTCTCTTTCTCCTCAGCTATTGTCTTTTTACAACCAACTGCCACAGGAATCCTACCACAGGAACTGTCTCCACAGGAGGGATGTTAAAAATATTGATCTGGTATGGCAAGGGCACTAACCAGTCAGAATAGGAGACCTCCTGCTATGTCACACAGTAACTGTTCCATTTCTAGATCTTGGGAATGCCCTAGAGACTGGGTTAATTAGGGTGAGCAAGGCAGTGGAAGAAAATATATAAGTGCCTGCTCAGGGCCAACTATTCGTCAATAGCACAAAGGTATTTCTGTACCTCCACATGCCCATACTGCTCTCATCTTTCCATCCCATACCTCCACACTTGTGCTGCCTTATCTGTCTCTGTAGCCATCAATGGCTCCACTGTCACTATCCAGTTGCCTAAGCCAGAAATAGGGGTATTCTTATTGCCACCTCCTCTCCCTCAACCCTATTCATCAATCATGAAGTCCTACTCTTTGCAATTCCTAAATATCTTTCAGATTCACCTGCTTTCTCCATTCTAGTCCTTAGGTCAGACTACTGCTCTTATCACCTAAGACCACTGCAGTGGGTCTCCCTGATGCTGGTCCTGCCTTCTCTAAGCCATTCTCTGTATCACAGCTAAAATCATCTCCTTTAAAGCCAAATTTGATCATGAAACTATTCTTCTACAATTGTTCAGTAGCTCTGCATTTCCCTAAGGTTAAAGCACAAATTTCTGCACCTGGCCTATATATCATTATCTCATTTTTCAGTTCCTGCTAACCTAATCTCTCCCCATACCTCCATCCATGATATTACTGCACTCTAAAAACCACCCATAATCTCAGTTTCTAATTCTCTCAATTGCCAAATTATCTTTGGCCTCTGGGTGTTTTCCCATGCCATCTATTCTGCCTAGAACTTGTCTTTCCTTCTTCTTGAACCCCCTCTACACACACAACACACACACACACACACACACACACACACACACACACACACACACACACAATCCCTCTTCACCTGAAAATCTCCACTTTGTTTTTAGGTTTAGCTTGTATGTCAGTTCTTAAAGGAAGCTTTTCCTGACCATCCACTACCAAGATGGGGTTGGGCACTGATATGGTTTGGCTCTGTGTCCCCACCCAAATCTCATATTCAATTGAAATCCCCAGTGTTGGGGGAGGGGACCTAGTGGGAGGAAGTTGGATCATGGGGGCAGATTTCCCCCTTGCTATTCTTGTGATAGTGAATTCTCACGAAATCTAGTTCTCCGAAAGTGTGTAGCACTTCCCCCTTTGCTCTCTCTCTTCCTCCTGTTCCAGCCATGTAAGACATGCTGGCTTCTCCTTCGCCTTCCGCCATGATTGTAAGTTTCCTGAGACCTCCCCAGTCATGCTTCCTGTACAGCCTGCAGAATTGTGAGTCAATTAAAACCTATTTTCTTCATAAATTACCCAGTCTCAGGTATGTCTTTATAGCAGTGTGAAAACAGACTAATACAGGCACCCTCCTATGTGCCCCTGTGCCCCTATAATACCTTGTATTTCCCACCCACCACCCATAGCAATGATAATACTATATTGTATTTGCCATTTTAATTGAGAAATAAGTTGGTCATTTTTTGTTTTTGAATATTCAAAATAGATGTTTAATCAATGTTTCCTGAAATAAAACAAAGGAACTCACAGCCTAGCACCTTCACATAAGGTGGTCTGTGGGTAGGCATTGGCTGTGCAACAGAAAGAAGCCCCAGATGTCTGCTCTCCTGGGGCCTCCCACCCTCCTGGATACAAACAGAAAGAAGCCAACACCACTTCATGCACACTTCTGACTCTCAATGCAGAAGCTAAGGGGGAGAAGAGATCCCGATAGACATTATAAATTCCTCAGGAGCCAGGGCCTAAAAGCAAGTTAGCAACTTGCAATCCTGATATGTCAGAGTCGGGTCAATCAATGTGCAAAGACAGAATAGTGTTGTGCTGCCAGCCTGTCAGAGCAGCACCCATATTGGAAGAAAAGAGCAAGAATACTGAAGCAGGACATAAGCTGATCACATTATTTTAAAGTGTGTACGTGAGCACACATATATGTGCATATGAGACTGAAGTAACTGCAGCCTCCATGAGTTGGTACTGTGGCAGGCATCTCAGGGATGGAGCTGCATGTATCTTGAGATTTTTCTCATTCAGACACAAACTAAGTATCTCTGGCTTGGAAATGTGAGCTTCCAAAGTGCCACAGCATCAATAGTCTACCTGCATCCAAACAAACTGCGCTCAAAAGAAATCAATTAACACAGTCCTGGGGTGTTTCACAGAATGGGAGGCCTCCAGATGTGGCCCTGCCAATGGCCCCACCAAACCTGCCACTCATATCTGCCCCATCCTATCTCCTTGCACCCTCAATTCCTGGAAGGTCTTTCTCTGCACAGCTCCTCCCGTTATGACTGAGCTGGCACAGCCACTCCAGGCCGTTCTGTGCCAGTCAACCGTGCTGGCCAGGGGTGCTTGAACTGACCAAAGGCAGCCTCTCTGCAGAGTCCCAGGCAACTGAGATGAGCAGGACAGAAGAGGCTTGGACCAGCTTTCCGACTGGTATGCCCTCCACCTGTCACACGCAGGGCAGACCCTGCAGGGATAAGATGCCTGGTTCCACTTTAAGCCACTTAGTTGATTTAGAGCTCAGCCCCACCAAAGGCCTTGAAACAAAGTCTCGTTATCAGTTGTCTCTCTTTTCCCAGGTTGTGGTAATATACAATTGGTCTGCTGCTTGTCAGAGGCTGGACTAGGGGAAATGAGTAATCTATCTACGTCAAACTCAGACCTCAAAGAGACTATAGTGAACCTGGAGGAAACACGTACATTTAAACAAGTGATTAATTCTGAGGCTTTTAGTTGAGATCCCAGGAGAAACAATATGATGTGGTGGAAAGAGCAACATTCAGATTTGGAATCTTAGCCACCTGAGCTTGAATCCTGACTCCTACGTTTACTAGCTTTTGGACTTCAGGAAAGTTAGTTAATTTCTCCAAACCTCAGTTACCTCATCATCAAACAAGGATAGTATTTATCTCATCCGGTTGTTGAGATGTTAGAATGAGGGGATGCATGTGCAGGTCTAGCATGAGGTTTGGCATACAGTAGGTGCTCAAAAAAAGCTAATTGACCTCCTCTCCATTGTAACCTCTAGAATTTAAATTACATGTATTGTGTTTAATGAATAAATTACATATGGTACACAGAATAATGTCCTCCTCAAAGATGTCTACATCATAATCCCCAGAACCTGTAAATTATGGGAATTAAGATTGCAGATAGCATTGAGGTTGCTAATCAGCTGACCTTAAAATGAAGAGATTTATCATGGATTATCATGGTCTAATTACATAATCTCTTATCTAATCACACCAGCTCTTAAAAGCAGAGATGAAGAGAAAAAAGCGAGTTTAAAAGATAGAGCATGAGAAAGACCCTACCCACTATTACTGGCTTTGAAGATGGAGAGAAGAGGCCACAAGCCAAGGAATGCAGCAGCTTCCAGAAGCACGAAAGAGTCCTTACGTTATAGCCAGCAAGGAAAGGAGACTGTGATCCTGCAGCCACAAGATGACTTCTGCCAACAGCCAGAAGGAACAGGAAACACATTCTCCCTGAGAGCCTCCAGAAAGGAACACAGTCTGCCCACACCTCAATTTTAGTCTGGAGAGGCCCATACCGAGTTTCTGCTTTACAGAATTGTAAAATAATAAATTTAACTTTTAAATACAGTTCTATTTTTATAGGGGAAAAAAATCCCAAAAAAAATAACATGCAGGTTTTCTTTTACTCAGTTAACTATTCCTAAGAGAAACCTTGATATTCTGGATATTTGAACCCTGAGACTAATCCAGTCACCCTTTTCTCCTGGTAGCAGCTTGTGCAATGAGGTACATTTGGGAAGAGTGTAAGAACCCTGGAAGTGCAACCTTACCAAATCACCCTACAGTGGAGGATAATATTACAAGCTTAAAAAGCAATGGCCCAGATTCTTCTGGGATTAAGAAAGAGTCCAACAGGTGCAGTTCAAAAGAACAGCACTCCTAAGAATAGTGTAATTTAAAGATAGGAAACAAACCAGGTACCATTTACACCAAACACAGGATCTGAAAATAACACAGTGATCTAGTAGGTGCCACAGCCCCACCAGCCACCAGAAGAGCTGTCTCAGTGAAACAAATGGCACATTTCATGACGTCTCCCAGCATGTCAAAATCTGCTCTACAACCAGACAACAAGATACGAGAATGTCCGAGGGCATGTGCTGGAAGGCAATAACGGGATTGAGCAGACAGCATTTGAACCAAGACAAATTCTTAGCTTTCAGTCCCAATGACTTCTAGATTTCAAGACCCAAGCCAAGAAGCTATAAACATGAATTCAGCGTGGCACTTGATCATCTTTTTAAATGCCCCTGAATCTTCATATAGTACATTAGCCACCCCAACGCCAGGAACAAGAAACTGATGGCAGTACCTCTAAGCATTGTGCACTGACAGAGTCCACAGCCCCTGTAATGAAACAGCAGTCTGCTGTATTAATTAGATAATCTATAATAGCTTTATCCATTAGGCCCATTGTATGCTGACGTGCTCAGAATGAAACCCTTGGCACCAAGCAAGCCTGGGACCTTTGGCAGAGATTCACTTCATCCTTTATTACAGGCCAAGGCAAAATCTAAGCTGTGCTGCAAGGGCAGGATGGCACCCCTATGGTGACCTCACAGATATTGGGAGACTCCAGAACAATGGCCCCTGCCACATCCTCTCCCAGTCCTGGAAGTCCCCCCAAAGAACACCACAGTCTGGTAAGGCACCTAAGACTGCCCCAGACATCTGAGGTCAGCCCTGCTAGTGAGCACAGAAGAAGTCAGCCTAGAAAAATGATGCTACTTTACCTAGAAAGCAAGTTGTCAGGTGGGCTCCAAGATGAATGAGTGACAGTCATTTGCAGAAAAAACAATATTCATTCACCTTTACATTCCTCTGCTGTCCATGAGTCCTGGGATGCCCAGTGTGGTGCGCTGTTAAGAGCAATTATCTCCTGAGACTGGGGTTGCTGGGGACTTTTTTGAACCAGTGGAAATTCTGGAGCCACGTGCAAAGGTGCAAAGATGCTCTCCCCATACTGATGCCTCCCTTTTTGGAATCTGAATGATCTTACTGCATGAATCACTAATTTAGCAGGTGAGGTGAGCTTGAGACCAGATCTGTCAAGAGCTACGATTTTTAACTCTTAACTTAGAATGTTCCCCAACTGCTGCCTCTGTGTCAGGCTGATCCACCCAGTTCATTGAGGGCAAGGCCCTTGTGTGCTACATCACCTGTTGTACCTCATATTCCTGGTGTAATGCCAATTACAGGGCAAGTATGCAGAAAAGACATGGAGTTGGGGAGGGCTGACAGAAGCTCATCCACCAATCAGCCAGCTACACAAGGCACTTCCTCCAGGTCAGAGAATTACTTCCACCCTTCATCCTCACTTCCCATCCTTCATCCTCTCCAGCCCTGAAACCCGGGGTCAGAAGCATGGGGAATAGCAGGGTCATCTGGTGTGTTCATGTTTTTCACGCATTTGCTTAAATTCATGCTAAACGCAGAAGAGGCACTCAGGAGTAGTGTTGACTTGAAAATACACGAAAAAACAAATCTTGAATTGGAAGATTATGTATTGTATTTTTATCTTTGTTTTCAATTACAAAAGAAGTAGCCACAGAATTTCCTAAATACTAAGTTCCCCGGTGCATGGAAAAAGAGAATTGGTTAGTGTTCAGAAACAAAGGGATTCCTGCCCTTAAGAAATTCAAAGGCATGAAGGGGAATGAGACATGAAAACAAATAAGTATAGAAGAGTTGATCAAGAGACATATCATTACATATCTCTCTTTCTTTTCCTCCATTTTGTTGTGTTTTGTTTAGGAACATATCTAAAACTAGTACTGGAAAACAGGAATGCCATCAGTGAACCAGAGATGTGAGAAATTTCTAAAAGATCAGAAGTCAATAGATACAAATTTACAGCAAGAGAAGACAGAGGAACCATGGCTGGGAAAAATGGAAGAGGAGACTCCAGAGGTGGGAGCAACCCCAGGGGACTCCAAGCAGAGTCAGTTGTCTATGGAGCACTCATCATGGTGGTGAGCTGGGGAATCACATTCTGAGCTCCTGAGCTTGCTGGCTGCTCCCATCTCCCCAGCTGGTGCTGGCCTGAATCGGCAGATGACCTGAGACTAAAGCAAAAAGTGCATCTGCTGGGGTCAGACAGGAGGGGCAGGGTCCCAAGTAGATAGCAAAGAAGTCCTACATTCAGAAAATAAATTATCTTTCCCAAACTGTTCTTCTTCTCACCCATCTCAAATCCATTTTTCTTCCAGAATTCTCCATCTTACTGTGCCTGCTGCTGTAGTCAAGTGCCTGGGAGTCCTCCCTTCTCTTTCCTTTCTCTGCTTCTCCAGATAATCACCAAGTCCTGTAATTCAGCTTTTAATGTTCCCTATCAATTCCCTCCTCTCTTTCCTCCCATAGCAGTTCCAGTACCTTACGCCCTCTCTTTTAACTCTCCTTCTCCATTCTCTCCCACATGACACAATATAAGAAGAAAGCATATATTTTTAATAGCACAGTCCACCTTAGCCTTGGAGGACACCTGCTCTGTTGAGTGAATGCTTTGGTCAGCCTCACCGGGGGACGTGCCAGAATAACCCAGATGCTCAATGAATTGCTATCAAAGAAAGGCAGCTCAACTAACTGCAGGGCTTTTGCTTGGCCCCCCTGCCTATGCTGAGGGAGGGAAATGAATTACTTGGAACAATGGAGGAGACACCAAGGGGTCAAAGCAAAAGAGTGAGAAAAAATAGATGAACCAACCCTGGAAATGGAGCTGAGAGAGAAGCATTAGAAAGAAGAACAGAGATGTTAAGAATGAATTGAAGGAATTAAAGGAAGTTTGTTTCAATGATGTTTAATGCAAACTGTCTTCCTCATCTGGCCCCAGAAAATCTTCAGTAAAAACTTCATTTCTCATCAAAGTACTATGAAACTAGATTATTTTGAGGATTCATCAAAGCACTAAGTCCTGCTGTGAGGCAGATGCAGGATGAGAGCTGTCACATGTACATTCTATGCATAATCAAATTCATTGTGCTGCAGGGGGAAGAGAATGGATGCTGGAGTTTGAGGGACCTGGGATCAAATCCTGGCCTCACCAGTGGAGGGACCTCTGTCTGCTCACAAAGCCTCAGTATTACCTTATCTGTAAACAGGGATAAGAAGCCCTGCCTTACACAGTTGCCGCAGGACATGCCATTCAGAACCTATGTGTCTTCACAGCTGTGTAGCGGGGTGATAAGACGGTGGTCCTGACCACAGCAGGCTATCTGCCTCCTTTGAAATCTGCACCACCCTTCGTACTTTTCCTCAGCAGCAGGCTTTGTTTTAGAATACCAGGCCTCAAAATACATTTAAGATATTTTCTTAGTTGTCTCCAATATCTCGGAGACAAAGATAGAGCACATTTTCTGATCTCTCTTATCGCCATGGGGAAAACCCAGGGAAGAGAAAGAGACAAAGAAACCATGAAGTATGAGGTTGAAATTGAGACAATGGAGTTCGTGTTAAACATCTACTTGAGGCAGACAGCAGAATGGACCTGGATCTTTGGCTGAGAAACCTGAGGCTGTACAGTTCTGTCCACCACATTACTTTCATCTGGTATTTCATATTTCGCATAGCGCTTTCACAGATTTTTATATTGGTTCGGTGAAGCAGAGAAAGTAGAGATGTTTTCCCATAGTTTGCAGAGAAAGAAACTGAGTATAAAAGAGTAAAGTGGTGTGTGTAAATGTACACAGTTTGCAAAGCCAGAGCCAGGACTCTAGCCTAGTGCTTCCTACTAAGTTATGCTGCCCCTCTGCACTGGGCCAGCTTATCTCCATTTGGGCTTTTCTTCTCCTTGGTTTAGAATTCTGCCCCTCCTGCACAATGAGCCAGAGAGGCCAGGTGACCGGGGCGCTCCTGACAGCAAGGCTGGTCTGCAGAGATAGACTTCCCGCAGAGGGAGCAGCCCACGTATGGGACAGTGGGCACAGCTGCACTGAGATGCTCTCTCTCCCATGGGATGGAACGTCACCTATGGAGCCCACTGACCCACCAATTACTGTCTTCTGGGGAATGGAAAGAAGAAAGGGACAGGATGTGGAAGGGCTTGGAATTGAGGGCCTTTGAGTTTATCTGAACACAAAGAACCAGGACATGGTCTTGTCCTCCAGCTCCTTCTAGGAGATTATAGAAGCAGGTCACTGGGAGGCTGTTTTGAGACCCTGCCTTCTGGATGACAGGCTGTGCTGGCCTGTTCCCAACAGAGGAATTGGGGAGGTGGCCCACTGGAAGGCACTTCTGTAACAGCTAGAAAGAGAAAGTGCAAGAACAAAACGAGGAGCAAAGATGAAGCTCTGTGTCCTTCACATCTGTGCCCTTCACACCTGTGTCCCCCACACCCATTCCCTTCACACCTGTGCCCCTTATACCTGTACCCTTCACACATGTTCCCCCACACCTGTGCCCCTCACACCCGTGCCCTTCACACCTGTGTCCCTCACACCTGTTCCTCATACCTCTGCCCTTCACACCTGTGCCCCCTCACACCTGTCTCCCTAATACCTTTGACACTCACACCTGTGTCCCTCATACCTGTCTCCCTCACACCTGTGTCTCTCATACCTGTGCCCTTCACACCTGTGCCCCTCACACCTGTGCCCCTCATATGTGTCCCTCACACCTGTGCCCCTCACACCTGTGCCCCCATACCTGTGTACCTCATACTTGTCTCCCTCATACCTGTGCCCCTCATACCTATACCCCAATACCTGTGTCCCTCACACCTGTGTCCCTCACACCTGTGCCCTTCACACCTGTGTCCCTCATACTTATGCCCCTCATACCTGTGCCCTTCACACCTGTGTCTCTCATACCTGTGTCCCTCACACCTGTGTCCCTCATACCTGTGCCCTTCACAGCTGTGTCTCTCATACCTGTGCCCCTCACACCTGTGTCCCTCATACCTGTGCCCTTCACACCTGTGCCCCTCACACCTGTGTCCCTCATACCTGTGCCCTTCACAGCTGTGTCTCTCACACCTGTATCCCTCATACCTGTGCACTTCACACCTGTGTCCCTCATACCTGTGCCCTTCACACCTGTGTCCCTCATACCTGTGCCCTTCACACCTGTGTCTCTCATACCTGTGCCCTTCACACCTGTGTCCCTCATATTTATGCCTCTCACACCTGTGCCCTTCACACCTGTGTCCCTCATACCCGTGCCCTTCACAGCTGTGTCTCTCATACCTGTGCCCTTCACACCTGTGTCCCTCATACCTATGCCCCTCATACCTGTGTCCTTCACACCTGTACCCTTCCTCCCTAAACCCAATCCTCCTCTCCCCGTGCCCCCAGTGAGATGGGAAGCAGAGCTGCTGCTTTTTGCAGCCTATTACATGGCATGCCAGAGTCCAGGGTCCATGTGGGCTCTAAAATGCTGTGATTGTGTTGACAACACAACCTGCAAATGAGTAGACCTGGCAACTCTGGCTCTGAGCCTTCAGATGAAATGAATTAAGGTTTCCCTAACTCTCGGCTCCCCTCCTTTCTTCCCTCACTCTCTCCCAGGCTGCTTCACATTCTCAAAACAGAGGCTCTCTTACTGCCAGCCACTTTCTCTGGCCCCTTTCCTACTATGCTGTGTAGAATCAGGCTAAGAAGACACAAGAGTTTGCCTCCAGCCCAAACACACTTACAGCTGCCCGCAAATCCCAGCTCCCATGCAAACCCAGCAAGGCAAGAAGAGAAAAGCAGAGGCGGCGCTTGATAAATTCCTTCGAGGCCCAGTTGTCAGTGAGTCTCCCATATCTGATATGATGGCTTTTAAGTTCTGAGTACCAGAACACACAGTGATTCGAGTGTGCGTTAACCAGATGCGATGACAGAGCAAACTTGGAATTTCCAATCTGGGTAGGAAGGAAAGAGAATGACCAATCACTGTGTTCTTAAACCTATAGCAGCCTTCCAGTAGCACTTTCTTGGTATCAACAAATGTTAAAAGCAGTGAATTGGGCCAGGCGCAGTGGTTCACGCCTGTAATCCCAGCACTTTGGGAGGCCGAGGCAGGTGGATCACGAGGTCAGGAGATCAAGACCATCCTGACCAACATGGAGAAACCCTGTCTCTACTAAAAATACAAAAATTAGCTGGGTGTGGTGGTGGGTGCCTGTAGTCCCAGCTGCCTCTGGAGGCTGAGGCAGGAGAATGGCATGAACCCGGGAAGTGGAGGTTGCAGTGAGCTGAGGTCGTGCCACTGCACTCCAGCCTGGGCGACAGAGTGGGACTTTGTCTCAAAAATAAAAGCAATTAATTGTTAACTTAGCCAATTAAAAATGATAAGGATAAAATGAAGCATTGCCACCTACAGTGGAACACAGATTTGACATAGCCCCGAGGGGCGAGGAAGCCTGCTTTTCCAGACTCTGGGAAGAGCTAGGCACCTTTTTTTTTTTTTCTTGAAACAAGGTCATCTCACTCTGTCACCCAGGCTGGAGTGCAATGGCGGATCACAGACATGAGCCACCACACCCAGGTAATTTTTTAAAAATTTTTGTGGAGACAGGGATTTCACAAGGTTGCCCAGGCTGGTGTCGAACTCCTGGGCTCAAGCAATCCAAGGCCTGCCCCAGCCTGGATCCACTGCAGCCTCCTGAAGTGCTGAGTTTACAGAAGTGAGCCATGGTGTCCAGCCAAGCTGGGCATCTTAATAGCAGTGGCCCCAGGCAGGGCATCCTCTGTTGAGAGCATGATGTCACTTTGGTCACCCATCAAGCTATTTTAACTTTTTCAGTAATCAACATCAACCCTTTCTGCCTCTGCCTACCCTGCAGGTACAAACACAGACCAATCACTCTCCCAAATCTGGAGGAGTTTCAGCTCTCTATTGTTTTTTGGTGGATTGACAGGTTCTTTGACACACACAACTTCCCGTCCACCTCCCCTGGGCCACCCCTGCCCAGAAGCATTGTGCTATGCCGCATATCTGTGGATTTTAACAATTGAAGTGAATTACAATTAATTTCCTTTGAAGAATTTCAAGACACCCCTGGGGCATCAATAAGCAGGATTGGGTATCACTGATGTAAGGTTTTACTCCCAGGATGGGAAACTTTCCAGTTTTGGCTCCTTCATCTCCTTCTATGGAAGCATATGACAATTGCCTCTTTCCCCCGCACACTCATGCAACCTGAAAAATATGTAGCCCAGTGCTGGAGATAATTTTCCAAAGAAAACATCTACCTGATCACGGGTGCTGCCTGAGATTTGGTCACCAAACCATACTGAGATAATTGACATGAAAGTACTTTTAAAAGGTCTAAAGCATTCTATAAATGTAAGTCTTTATTATTTCCTATTATGACTATTATTGCAGAAAGGATTGTACTCCACATACCACGCTCTATTTACCACTCTATCTAGAGCCTTCTGGCCATCTTGATGGAAATGCCCTCTAGACTTCCGTCCCCTAGCACTTAGTAGGCATTGAATGTTTTTGCAATTGGATTAACTTGAAAAGCACTCCAGAAAGGTATTTCTTTAGTAGAAAAGATGCTGCCTCCCTGTGGGGATAAATTTGGCCATCACTCAGGAAAATCCATTTTATGTTTTTATACCTGTGACCCTATGACATGTTATGTTCTTGGAAGTTACTATTATACTGTATCTCTGGGAGAGGCTCGCCCTATTGCAGGGAAATGCCTTAGATAAGCCTTTTGCCAGGGCAAGCACATACACCAAAAAGACTACAAGCACACTGATGCAATTAAAGGTGACAAATAAGTACAGATCACTGCCGGTCAGTGTGCTGGGTGATGGGGACACCAGGAAGAATGAGTTGCAGCCCTGTCCTTAAGGGGTTCATCCTCTAGATAGTAAGGCAACTGATTGTGTATACTGGTTTCACACCACAAGCAACTCGGAGCAGTATGGGAGCAGAAAAGAGGTAGAGTCCAGCTCTAACTGCCATAGACAAAGTCATGGCCTACTCAAGCAGGGCAAGAACCTTGGTTTAAAGGCAGTTCTTATAAAAAGGAAACTAATTTGGGAAAACCTAACCTTCTAAAATTTACAGGGAAAAATCTCAAATTTGAAATTTCTGTCTTTAATTTTAAGACATATTATTATTCTCTATGTCTGAAATGACTCGAGGCAACAGGGCTTTCTTCCCTCCAACCCCTGCCCCAGCATGGGTGCCATCTCTGATATATTTAATATACAAACTTAAATATTCAAATATCCATATCAAATAGGAAAAGTTTGGTAGGTATGTTTTTAACATATAAGTCATAATATGTTATAAATCTCATCCAGTTCCTATTGTTTTTCACCCAACACTGTTGTGAAAATCTAACCATGTTGCTGTATGTGTTTAGGCTGTTACTTCTCCACTGCACATCCATCCCATAGCTGCTCCACTACACTTCAACTGTCTATTCCCTTGGAATGGGCACCTAGGTTGCCTCTAAGTCCCTGCTGTCACAAATAAAATACTACAGTGAAATCTTTGTACACATCTTTTCAGAATTTATCGAGGACATATATACCCAAGAGTGAGATTGCTGGGTTATAGGTCATGCACATGTTTCACTTCACTAGATTCTTCCAAAATATGCGTACCAGTTATGCTCCCACCAGTGTATGCATGCAAATTTCCATCTCCCTTGTCAGTGACAATAGTGGTATTATCCACCTTTCTGAATTTTGCCATTCTCATGGGTATAAATAAATTTCTCCTAATTGTTTATATTTGTATTTCTAGCTTAAAATACCACCTGAACTTGATTTCTAGCTTAAAATACCATCTGAATGACAATCTTTGATTTACATTTTCCCACTCCCCACCTGACGATTTAAAAAAGGCAAAAGTAAATGGCATTTTAAAAAATGAGAATGGAATTGGAACAAAACAAACTTACTGCCCTGAAATAATTTCCGTAGATGCACCATTCCCCATCCACAATTCCAGCTCCACATCATATGGACCCAGGGATTGTACTACCCAGAAAACCAGGAAGCCAACTTCTCTTGCATGGATATAACTTTGGAAGTAGACAGAATACTTTTGCCCACTCTAGCCTTCAGTTCCTCTGCTTCTAGAGCCATTATGGTACCAAAACTCCTCAGAAAAGGGGCCAGAAGTAAAAGTGGTGGGTGGAACTGGCCATGCATATCGTGTTCTGAGACATATGCTACTAAACAAGGAGGGTTGAACTGGACTCAAGACTTGTCCTGGTGACAGCGCCCTAAGGGAGTATGGCCACCATTCTCACCACACACCTCCCTTAACTTTTTAGTATAATCTGGAATTGGAGCCACACCATAGATGGTGGTGTCATTTGTGGGGAAAGGAAGACATGAGGAGGAATAGACTGGAGGATGGCATAAGTCAAAAGTTCCTTGGACCTGTTCGGTTGAAGACTGTCATTAGACACCTGAGTTAAGGTGTCATGGGAACAGCTGGATTTCAGCCTCAGAAGCTCAGAGGAGAGATGAAGGCTGAATCTATAAATGTGGGAGTCATCTACATATGGATTTATGTAAACCCACAAAAATGGGTGAGAACCTGGGAGTGAGCATAGACAGAGAAGAGGGCCCAGAACCCAGCCCTGGGGCACACCTACATCAGAGGTGTAGCAGAGGAGCAAGAACCAGCAATAGAGACTGGAAAAGGACAGCCAGTGAAATAGGAAAACTAGAACAGCATGCTACCACAAAAGCCAGAGAAGCAAATGCTTCAAGAATGAGAGCATCAAGTACTCTGAGAAGTCAAATCAAATAAAGACAGAGAAAGAACCATGGGACCTAGGAACGTGGACATCACTAATGACCTGAACAAGAGCAGTTTTTGTGAGCAGATGCTTGTTAGAGTGGTTAGGAGCGGCAGGAGATGAGAAAATGGGGACAACATTGGCCACTCTTCTGAGAAGTTTTGCTATAAAGGAGAGCAGAGAAATGGGACCGAGGATAAAGAAGGGTATGAGGTAGCAAGAATTCTTGCATTTTGTTCTTGTATGTGAGATTCTATTGCATGTTTTTTACACTGGTGGGATGATCTAGTAGAGCTGGAGAAATTTATAGTGCAGAAAAAAGAAAGAATGAGATCAAGAGCAAATGTGGAAAATTTTAAAAGAGAATATAAAACTCTCAGAAGTTAGTCTAAACATATCGGCCATGCAGTGAGCACAGAAACCTGTGGCAATAAGAGGGTGGTACATGGGCTCTAGGGTGACCACCAGTCAGAGAAGCCTCTACCAAGTGCACAGGGAAATTGCTGCAGTCTCACTAGAAACACACAATTATTGATGGCTCTTGGTTTTTCACCTTTTAATGAATAACATGCTCTTTTTGGTTTTCTATTATTTTAATTCATTGTAATTGACATAATAATTGTATATATTTATGGGGTATAATGTGATGTTTTCATATATATTTACATTATAGATTTTACATGATAAAATCAAGCTAATTAACATATCCATCACCTCATATACTTATTTGTGGTGAGAACATTTAAAATCTACTCTTTTTGTAATTTTGAAACACATAATCTGCTATTATTAACTATAGCAACCATGCTGTGCAACAGATCTCTAAAACACATTCCTCCTAACTAAAATGTTGTACCCTCTGAACAACCTTACCCCTTTCTCATCCACTCCCCTCTTCCACAGCCTCTGTAACCACCATTGTACTCTGTATGTCTGAGTTCAACTTTTTTGGGTTCCACATATAAGTGAACTCACATGATATTGGTATTTCGGTGCCTGTTTATTTCACTTAGCATAATATACTCCAGGTTCATCCATGTTGTCACAAACGACAATTTTCTTCTTTTCAAGGCTGAATAGCATTCCACTGTGTATACACACCACATTTTCTTAATCCATTAACACACTGATAGACACTTAGCTTGATTGCATATCTTAGCTATTGTGAATAATATGACAATGAACATGGGAGTGTGGATATCTCTTCAAAATATTGATTCATCTCCTTTGGATATATACCCAGAAGTGGGATTACTGGATCCTATGGTAGTTCTATTTTTAGCTTTTAAGGAACCGCCATACTGTTTTCCATAATGGCTGTATCAATTTACATTCTACCAACAATACATAAAAGTTTCCTTTTCTCTACATCCTCACCAACATTCATTGTTTGTCTCTTTTATTATAGCCATTCTAACAGGTGTGAACTGATCTCTCACTGTGGTTTCAGTTTGCATTTCCCTGATGATTAGTGATGCTGAGCATCTTTTCGTGGATCTGTTGGCCATCTGTATGTCTTCTTTTGAGAAGTGTCTGTTCAGGTCCCCTGCTCATTCTTTAATAGGGTTATTTGTTTTCTTGCTCTTAAGTCATTTCAGTTCCGTATATATTTTTACTATTAACTCCTTATCAGATGTATGGTTTGGAAATAATTTCTCGGAATCTGTGAGTCATCACTTCACTTGGATAACAGATGTTTTCAAGTTGCATTTTATTGCATAATATCTTGTTATAATATTAGGTTATGGCACAGTATTTTGTTATCAATTACTGCACTCTTTTTGGACTCAATATACCTCAACTCCAGAAATGTCATTAACCTGAAAAAAGCCAATCCTAGACATTCCAAGGAAAAGAACTCCTTTGACTGTATTAGAATCAATTTGAGAATTCAGAAAGGTAGCCAGATGCATTCATTCATTCAATAATATATATTGGGAGCCTCCTATGTGGCAGACCCTGTTCCAGACATAAATAAATGGCCACGGCTCTGGCAAATAAAGAATTACAATGAAATTGAGTGGTCAGGAAAGTCCTCTGAAAAGAAAGATGTGAGCCCCGACCGGAAGGATTAAAAATAAATAAATAAATAATAAAAAATCAGCTGCAAAGAGAACAGAATGCAAAGTTCTAGATAGAAGGAACATTCTACGGGGGTGGCTAAAGCTAAGTGTGAGCAAGAGTACAAGGAAATGGTACCCTGCTGCTAGTGGAGGTATAAACTGATAAACATTTTCAGTAGGGGGAGCAATGAGATAATTTCACTTCCAGTAATTTATCCTAAGGAAATTCTCAAAACTACAGTCAAAACTGCATATTGCCTCCCCGAAATTCATTCTTCACAGAGCATAGGCTAAGAGAATTTTTTAAAACCTAGATTAGTTTGTTCCAGTGGTGTGCTGGTAAACATTTAACAACTGGTTCTCTAGGGGGAGAGCAGCATCTGCTATAAACTCCTGTGTTACAGATATAGACAGTCCTGGGCTTATGATGGTTGCACTTATGATCTTTTGCTCTCAGAAGCCCCCATGAGCCCGCTCCAGCACACCACTGAGTTGGCATCCCTCCGCTGCACAGAAGCCTCCAGTGCATGTCTATCATACCTTGCAATGAAGTCCACACTCCTCACCCTGAGCTCCAAAGTGCTCCCTGACCAGGTGGCTCCTGCCCACCTCCCGTAGCTCCTCCTACCACACCATCTCCCCTGCACTCCCTGCTTCTGAATTTTGATTGAACTCAAGTTCACTTCCACTTCAAGATCTTTAACTTCCTCTTCCCCAGATCTCCCCCTTGGCATTCAGGTGTCTGCTCACACATCACCTACTCAGAAAGCTCCTTGCTGCTCACCCTACCTGAAGCTCAGGGCATCATCTTGTTATATTTGATTGATAGCCTTTTCCATATCCAAACTTACCCTACTTATTGATCATGTCTCCCCACTAAAATTTAAATTCCATGAGATCAGACACCTGTCTGGTCTTGGTTACCCCTGTAATTTCCAGTATTTAAAAAAAAATTTGGCCAGTAGTAAGTACTCAATAAATATTTGTTACCGATTAAATTAAACCACTTAAGTGTCCAAAAATAGGGAAATGGTAAAACTAACATTTATGGATCATTTACTATCTGCCAGGAACTATGATAAGCATTTAATTTGCACAACAGACCTATGAGGTGATCACTATTATAACCACCACTTCACAGATAAGGACATACCCAGAGCAGTTAAGTCATTTGCCAAAGACAGTCCGAGCCAAGTAGAAAAGTCAAGCCCAAGGTTGCTCCACAAGCCCAGCTCATCTCAGAATCCAGGGATGGGACCAGGAAGCCTCACCTAGACCAATGAGCATGGAAATGCAAACGTGCCGGTCTCCAGTGCTTGCTGAGCTGTTAATAAGGTAGTTATTGCTTGACTATTGCTCTTTACATTGGTCAAGAGCTCTTTAACAAGCAGGAATGAGAAGCAAAGAAGGTACTAAGTTTATCTAAGTCCCTCGCTTAACGGCAACATAATAGCATCAAAATCTCTCCCTGAACCTCAGCCATTAGCAATTACAAATCGTGTTTTCAAACAATACTTAATGATATTGTTATAATGCTCACAGCATAATGAAAAGTGAAAGAAATGGAATAGGAAACTATATATTCTGTAAAATCTCCAGAAAAAGAAATTTAAAACACATTTACATGTATATGTAATGCTTAGAAAAAGACCAGAGGTAGCACATCAAAACATCAGCAGTGGTTATGTTGGAGTGAGTGGATTATGAGTGATTTTTATATTATTCTTTATAAGCTTCTATATTTCCCAATTGTTTCACAATGAGCACGTCTTTTGTAATGAGAGAAAAAAAATGTATATTTTACATTTTTTAAGTGGTTGAAGATCTTAAAGGCAATGGAATGCAAAACTAAGAGAACATGAAACAGCCTAGACAAAGCAGGAATGGGAGGCTGCAAATGCTTTCCCTCAGGGACCAGGCAGAGATAAGGCAAGCTGGGAGGGATCTCAGCCTGAAAAAAAGCAGCAAGGAAAGTGATTCCAAATCAGGAAAGCACAGGACAGAGAGCAGACAGTGCAGAAAGAAATGATGGGGTGGGGGTGTCCCTCAGGGTTTTGATCCTTTCACCCCATCCCTGAAGAGAGGTAAGCCCCAGGTTGGGGGATGGAAAAAGAGGCCAAGACACTCAAAGCTGAGTCAAGAAGGAAAGCTGAAAATCCTCAAGGGTCAGGACTGGAAGAAACCTTGGAGCTCTGGAGGGCAGCACCGTTCAAAACAGGAGCCAGGAGAGGTGTGCAGCTGCTGAGCACCTGACATTGGGCCAGTCCAAACTAAGATGTGCTGGAAGGGTAAATTATACATAGCATTCAAAAACTTAGTGCAAAAAAATGTGAAATACTTTCTCAATAATTTTATTGGTTTTATGTTGAAATGATAATATTTGTGGTACATTGGATTAAATAAAAGATATTGATTTTACTTGTTTCTTTTTGCTTTTTTAACATGGCTACTAAAAATCTTTGTTTGTTTGTTTGTTTGTTTGTTTGTTTCAGTAGAGATGGGGTTTCACCATGTTAGCCAGGATGGTCTCAATCTCCTGACCTTGTGATCCGCCCGCCTCGGACTCCCAAAGTGCTGGGATTACAGGTGTGAGCCACCGCGCCGGCCTACTAAAAATCTTAAAATTATACAGGTGGCTCAAATAATATTTCTATTGGACAGTACTGATCGAGACCAATCCTTTCATTTTACAGATTACAAAACTGAGCTAGCAAGGTTAACGGGCTGGAGTTGTTTAGTGAAAGCCACACAGCTAGTTAGTGAGAGAGGGGAGACCAAAACTCAGACTTCACCACCCTAGCCAATCCCCTTGCCTCCTCACCCAACATACACATCAAATGTTTAATTCTGGAAGCATTTAAATGACATATTTGGTTTCTCTGTGGAAAGTTGGCATTATTGTTATCTGATGTTCTGTACACTTGGAACAACTAAAGGATTTTTTTCCCAGTGTCCTTTGTTACTTTGAAAACTGTCTTTGTGAAAACATTTTTTAATGTTTTCATTCATGTATCATTTCAACTCAAGCCTGTGTAGGGTGGTGTGTGATGTTCTACGTAACCATCACCATGGAATGAGGTCTGGAAGTCTCCCATTGATAAAAATTAAACTAGATCCCACCATTTCATTCAGGGGCATATTCTTTGTTTACATAAGCTCTAGCTGAAGCTGGAAAGTTATAATAGGACAAAGTTTACCTGAGTTTTGGTTTTACTCTCATTGCCCAACATAAAGCAGCAGTGCTGTACTGTTTCTTGGTTTTGACAAGGTTCTTGTAGCTGACATTGGGAGTTGCCTACCCAATAGCCCTTTTCTCCTCCTTTCTTACTAACAAAACCCTGATACTATAAGGCACAGTTGAAGGCTTCACTAGTACAACCACATCTTCCAGCCCCATTTGCAGCTAGGGGAAGTCAAGAGACACAGATCAGGCCAAGGAGGTATCATCAGAAGTTACTAGATGGGCTGTAGGGGAAGTTCTTCCAAAGGAGGCTGACTCCAATATCAGGCTTCCTTTTGCCCTCAGATCTGCCACTCGGTCGATCGGTGCGGCAGGAAGCCACACTAAAGATGGCAGGGTGGGCAGACCCTGATGACATCAGAGAAGTGCCCCACCAGGCCCAGGCTGCCTCCTCCTGACTTGCTCTAATGAGAAAAATAAAACTGCAATTTGTTCTTCAGGTCACTGTATTCCAAAAGTCAAATAAAATTTCTGATACAGAGCCGTGTATCTCTTATCTGTCCATCACATAGAATGAAATGGTTTTAGGAGAAGACTATTTTAAAATGCAGGAATTTGCCCAAATCTCTGATTTGCTACAGTCAAAATCCTTGTACTAAAGAATCCTGCAGAATGTCAGACAAAGCAGGCTCCATGCCCCTGCAGAGACCTCCCTGAAGCCAAGAGCCCTCGAAATGGCTGAGTTTCCCTGTGGCTTGGTGCAGAGGGAAAAAGTGGAAATGATACCTGTGTTAAGTAACACCAAGCACCAGGGCCACTGGCATGTCTCTTCATATCCTGGAGCAGGTCATGAAGGAGGTAGAAGCTACCCTGCTTTTCTTTAACTTTCAACTGTCTGCAACCCAGATCAAGCCACCCAGCCAATCTCCGGCATCCATCACTTTAGAATATACCAATGCCATCTCAAAAGAACTCTTATTTTGGGAACCACCTTTTGAAAACGTCAAGAGCTGTGGGTGTCTTCGAAATGGTGAAATTACTTACCTCTGAGTTTCATGGTCAGTATATGTTACCATCAAAACCGAGTCAAACAGCTGGATGACAAAGATGGCATACACACTGCCACATCAAAACTCACTCTGCAATTTCAGCTTCTTACTCAAGGGAAACAACAACAATCTTCTACTGAAATTTACTTTAAAGCGAGCTCCAATTCACCTTTTGTTTTACTTGCACAATTGGAATTTAATTTTTTTAACATTTTTCCTCAAAAAATAGAGAGGTATAATTCTTTGGAATATCATTTTTCTATTTCATATATGTAAAAGAAATCAGTAAAATAAGTTACAGGCAAATTTGTTCCTGGTGGTATGCATGTGTGTGTGTTTCTAGAAATCTAATGTTATTATTGCAAAGCACATGTTGTCCTATAGATGGTGAAAGTGAGGTTCAAGAAGGCAAAGTAACTTATATAATATCACACAGCTAAGAACTGCTGGGTTCAAATCCAGATGATGCCCCATCTACAACCAACTATCTCAGGACTTAGCCTAAGAGTCATAAGTTATGATCCAGTTGAGGGAGGAGAAAAGGAAATCTAGTTGGGCAGACAGCTAAAGCCTGTCGTTGGTAAAATTATTTTAAAATGAAAGACAGCCTAAAAAATCGAGCTATAGGAACAAATAGAGCAGCCTGGGGAAAATTCAGGCTGCAGCTGCACAGATAAGCAAGCAAGGCCCAACATAGCAGCCTTTGTTCTTGGTGTAATCAGTGGGCTCCCACAAAAACATTTCCACATCCCCTTTTCGGGCATGTACACAGTGGACTCCATGGGAATTTGCACGGGGAGGTGGGGGGCTTACCCAAAACTCACGAACAAGAGAAGCTGTGCTTTGTGCTTGCCTAAGGACATGCCCGCAGCTGCACAGATAAGGGGAGTTACACAAACAGCTACAGAGATGAGGGGAGTTTCTTACAAAAACTTTTGAATTCAACAGTAAAAAGGCAACCCTCTTTCGGGTGCCCTCTCTGTGGCAGAGGGCTTTCTTCTTTTGCTTATTAAACTTTCATTCTAATCTCATGCTTTGTCCACACTCCTTAATTTTTTGGTCATGAAACAAAGAACTCAGGGTGATGCCTCACAGTGAGAGGTTGCTACACTGTGGTGCATTGGTGAGACCGTCATAGAACGAGCTCTGTCCCCTTCCTGTACATGTACAGAGATCCAGAGCCTCTCAGAGATGTTCCAGTCACCTTCTAACTGATCCAGAGAGGCAGCTTAGCCTCAGAAAAGAGTATGTCGAGGTCATCAGGAGATGATCTCAGACAGTCTGCTATGTCCCAGAAAGCAGATAGGGGGATTTGCTCCTGAAAAAGGCTGTGTCTGGCTGGGCAGGTCCCATGAACACAAGGTACCTGCCCAGCTGCCATGGGTCTCAATCAATGGTTCTCAAACTAATCAATCAGCTGAAGAGTTTGTCAAATACATACATCTTCCTGTTAAAACTTCATCTAAGATGAACTGATCTGAATCTTTGAGGGTTGGGGTCTAGGCACCCATATTTTTTAAAAGCAGACTGGGAATGGGGAAGGCAGGGTCACTGGGCAGCTTACTGTGTAAATGGCTGTTCTGCCTTTGCGGCCACAGCCTGGGGGAAGCAGGACAGAGCCTAATAACAAACATTAGTAATAATTATACTAAGCACCGCACACAACCCTGAATGCTGGTGTCCTCAGCCCCAGAAAGGTTAAGAGATGTGCCTAGGCTCCTGAGCAGTAGACCCAGGCACCCTAATTCAAATGACTCTTCAGCTTCCACCAACTCTGCTGCCTGAAACTTCTTGAGAGGCACCTGAGACGGGAGAGCTAAGCAGAGTCGCTGGTGGAGATGACGGCTCAGAGTAGGAAAGACTCAGAGCCTCCACTGTGTGGAGAGAGACTGGGCAGAGAGGCAGGCACCACAGCAGAGGAGCACCCTTGGGAGGCAAGTCCTGGCTAGTGTTCTGGATTGTTCTGGCTGCCCAGTATGGAGCAAACCAAAAATAAGGGCCACCTCTAATCCACATTAAAAAGGGCCCAGAGAGGTGAAGAGGCTTGGCCAAGGTCATGCAGCTTCCTATAGGCAGTTTCCTTTACAGAAACATTTCTTTTTTGTTTTTTTTAAGATGGAGTCTCACTCTGCTGCCCAGCCTGGAGTGCAGTGGTGTGATCTCAGCTCACTGTAAACTCCGCTTCCCAGGTTCAAGCGATTCTCTTGCCTCTGCCTCCCAAATAGCTGGGATTACAGGCGTGTGCCACCATGCCCAGTTAATTTGTGTATTTTTAGAAAAGATGGGGTTTCACCATATTGGCCAGGCTGTTCTTGAACTCCTGACCTCAAATGATTCACCCACTTCAGCCTCCCAAAGTGCTGGTATTACAGGAGTGAGCCACAACGCCCGGCCTCTTTTACAGAAACATTTCTTGAGCAACGCTATGTAAGCCTGGCCATGCACCAATGCCAGATTTAATGACACCCTTTCCAGGAGTGTGCATGTTATGAAAGATGGCCATGGGTTAGAGTAATATTGATATGCAAGCGGTCTTCCTGGGGTCAGTCCTCCCCATCAAGGGAACCTTGGTTTGAAAGCAGGCACCTCCTTGAGACAACTACACCCAACACAGCTTGGCGAGAGTCACTATCCTGCAGCAGAACCAGAATCACAAACCTACCACCTGGGCCCAAGAGCAGCACACACCAACCATCACCACCTATACACTAAAACTCCCATTCCTGCCCCCACTCCCAGCCTGTTTCTCTCCCCCACCCCCTAGCAGGCACAAAGGGATCCCTGAAGGAACTTTTGAATTCACAAGCCTCTTGCAAGCGCCCCTCCACCCACCCAGAAAGGCACCAGGGCTCTCCACTCTGTGCCGGATGCCCCTAGCTGAGCCACAGTGTCCCCAGAGCGTTGCCCTGGCTCTGGATAAAACCGAAGCTGTCAGCATGGTAATTAGGACCTTGAGAGGGGGGCTCATGGACTAACAATTAATAACTCCATCTGTCTGTTTCCTGCTGCCACATTATTAATTCATCGGGCCTCTCCAGTGGGGGCAGAGAGATAACATAGATTGTGAAAGTTCACATTTCAATTTGAGGCTGAGACGCTGAGGAGGGGTGTTGAGAGAAGTGCCAGTCCTCTGGGGAGCGAGGGCACAGCGTGGGAAAGACTTGTCCACAGCTCCACTTCTAGGACTTGACCCTACCGAAATGAAAGTGCATGTCCTAAAGGCAGGTAGGGGAGGCTTACTACAGCACAGCTGGTAACTGCAAAGCAACTGGGAACGTCCATGGATAGGGGCTGCTGGAATAAACTTCAGTTCAGCCATGCTGAGGAATACCCTGCAGCGTGAACGAGATGTTACGGACATCTTTCCAGAAACGGCCAAAGAAAGATGCATACCATATACCGTTAATTTTTTTAAACTAAAAGAATAAGAGCAAAACAAAGACCTATATGTGTAATATAATTTCATGTTCATGACAGAAAGAGGGAAGGGGAGGAGGGAAGAAGGGAGGAGGAACTTTTTCCCAGCTTAAGTATAAACACAGGGGAAAGAAGCAACCACAACAGATGGCAGCTGGGGGAGGGGCTGAGATGGGAGAGGAGTTGAGATGGGGAGAGGTTGAGGTGGGGGAGAGGTTGAGGTGGGAGAGGGGTTGCAATAGAAGAGGAGTTGAGGTGGGGGAGGGGTTGCAATGGGAGAGGAGGTGAGTTGGGGGAGGGGTTGAAATGGGGGAGGGGTTGAGATGGAAGAGGAGTTGAGGTGGGGGACAGTTGAGATGAGGAAGGGTTGAAGTGGGAGGGGTTAGGATGAGGAAGGGACTGAAATGGGGGAGGAGTTGAGGTGGAGGGAGTTGAGATGGAGAGGGATTGAGGTGAGGAGGGGTTAAGATGGGGGAGGAGTTGAGATGGCGGTGGAATTGAGATGGGTGGGGTTGGGATGCGGAGGGATTGAGATTAGTGGGGCTGAGATAGGGAAGGAGTTGAGATAAGTGAGGTCGAGATGGGGCAAGGGTTGAGATGGGTGAGGGTTGAGATGGGTGTGGTGAGATGGGTAGCATTCAGATGGGGTAGGTTTGAGATGGGGAGAGGGTAAAATAGGGAGGTGTTGAGATGAGTGTGGTTGAGATGTTGAAGGGGTCGAGTTGGGGAGAGGTTGAGATGGAGAGGGGTTGAGTTGCGAAGGGGGTGAGATTGGAAGGGATTGAGTTGCGAAGGGGTTGAGTTGTGAAGGGGTTGAGTTGTGAAGGGGTTGAGATGGGAAGGGGTTGAGTTGTGAAGGGGTTGATTTGTGAAGGGGTTGAGATGTGAAGGGGTTCAGTGGTGAAGAGGTTGAGCTGTGAAGATGAAAAGCGGTTGAGTTGTGAAGGGGTTGAGTTGTGAAGGGGTTGAGATGGGAAGGGGTTGAGTTGTGAAGCAGTTGATTTGTGAAGGGGTTGAGATGTGAAGGGGTTCAGTGGTGAAGAGGTTGAGCTGTGAAGATGAAAAGCGGTTGAGTTGTGAAGGGGTTGAGCTGTGAAGGGCCTGAGTTGTGAAGGGGCTAAGTTGTGAAGGGGTTGAGACGGGAAGGGGTTGATTTGTGAAGGGGCTGAGTTGTGAAGGGGTTGAGTTGTGAAGGGGTTGAGATGGGAAGGGGTTGAGTTGCGAAGGGGTTGAGTTGTGAAGGGGTTGATTTATGAAGGGGTTGAGTTGTGAAGGGGTTGAGATGGGAAGGGGTTGAGTTGTGAAGGGCTTGAGATGGGAAGCGTTTGAGTTTTCAAGGGATTCAGATGAAAAGGGGTTGAGTTGTGAAGGGGATGAGTTGTGAAGGGGTTGAGATGTGAAGGGGTTGAGATATGAAGGGGTTAAGTTGTGAAGCAGTTGAGTTGTGTAGGGGCTGAGTTGTGAAGGGGCTCAGTTGTGAAGGGGTTGAGATGGGAAGGGGTTGAGTTGTGTAGGGGTTGAGATGGGAAGGGGTTGAGTTCTAAAGGGGCTGAGATGGGAAGGGATTAAGATGTGAAGGGGTTGAGTTGTGAAGGGGTTGAGTTGTGAAGGGCTTGAACTGTAAAGGGGTTGAGATGGGAAGGGGTTGAAATGGGAAAGGGTTGAATTGTAAAGGGGTTGAGATGGGAATGTGTTGAGTTGTGAAGGAGTTGAGATGGGAAGGAGTTGGGTTGTGAAGGGGTTATGTTGTGAAGGGGTTGAGATGGGAAGGGGGTGAGTTGTGAAGGGGGTTCAGATGGGAAGGGGTTGAGTTTTGAAGGGGGTTCAGATGGGAAGGGGTTGAATTCTGAAAGGGCTGAGATAGGAAGGGGTTAAGATGTGAAGGGGTTGAGTTGTGAAGGGCTTGAACTGTAAAGGGGTTGAGATGGGAAGGGGTTGAAATGGGAAAGGGTTGAATTGTAAAGGGGTTGAGATGGGAATGTGTTGAGTTGTGAAGGAGTTGAGATGGGAAGGAGTTGGGTTGTGAAGGGGTTATGTTGTGAAGGGGTTGAGATGGGAAGGGGGTGAGTTGTGAAGGGGGTTCAGATGGGAAGGGGTTGAGTTTTGAAGGGGGTTCAGATGGGAAGGGGTTGAATTCTGAAAGGGCTGAGATAGGAAGGGGTTAAGATGTGAAGGGGTTGAGTTGTGAAGGGGTTGAGTTGTGAAGGACTTGAACTTAAAGGGGTTGAGATGGGAAGGGGTTGAAACGGGAAAGGGTTGAATTGTAAAGGGGTTGAATGGGAATGCGTTGAGTTGTGAAGGGGTTGAGATGGGAAGGAGTTGGGTTGTGAAGGGTTTGAATTGTAAAGGGGTTAATATGGGAAGGGGTTGAAATGGGAAGGGGTTGAGTTGTGAAGGGGTTAAGTTGTGAAGGGTTGAGATGGGAAGGGGGTGAGTTGTGAAGGGGTTCAGATGGGAAGGGGTTGAGTTGTGAAGGGGTTGATTTGTGAAGGGGTTGAGATGGGAAGGGGTTGAGTTGTCCAGCGGTTCAGATGGGAAGGGGTTGAGATGTGAAGTGGCTGAGTTGTGAAGTGGTTGAGTTGTGAAGGATTTGAGTTGTGAAGTGGTTGGGTTGTGAAGGAGTTGAGTTTTGAAGAGGCTTTGATGAGAAGGGGTTGAGTTGTTAAGGGATTGATTTGTGAAGGCGTTGAGTTGTGAAGGGGTTTTGATGGGAAGGGCTTGAGTTGTGAAGGGGTTGAGTTGTGAAGGCGTTGAGTTGTGAAGGGGTTTTGATGGGAAGGGCTTGAGTTGTGAAGGGGTTGAGTTGTGAAGTGACTTCATGGGAAGGGGTTAAGTTGTGAAGGGATTGAGTTGTGAAGGGGTTGAGATGGGAAATGGTTGAGATGGGAAATGGTTGAGATGAGAAGGGGTTGAGATGAGTTGGGTTGAGTTAGGGAAGGATTCATATGAGGAGGAGTTTAATTGTTAGGGGTTGACATGGGAAGGTCTGAGATGGGTAGTGGTTGAAATGGGGAGGACTTGAGATGGAGAGAGGTTGGGTTGGGGAAGGGTTGAGATGGGGTAGGATTGTGTTGGGGAATGGTTGAGAAGGAGTGACAGGAGAGGGATGGAGTTAGACCTGACCATCTGATCCCAGTACACCCAAGCCGGGTGTGTCCAGACAACACTGTCTCCACACCAGAAGCACTGTCCCCAGAACTGACCACTGGTCTGTCCTACTCCAAGAGCAGAAACAGAATTTACTGAACTCCTCTGTGTTTTCTTTATAAATTTGGGAAGGATTGCAGGTTCCTAATCACCTGATCAGCAGGCAGTGACACTGTCTTTTTAGAACAACAGTGAGGCTGAGTCTGCAAGGAGGTCCCCAGGAGAGGCGGGGGCAGGGAGAGAGGGAAAGGAGGATGAGCCCTCTTCCTCATTCACAGGCCAGCCCTGCATGCCTTCATTCCCTCCCTGCTATGGGCTTCGAAAGAAAAAGAGGAAGAGAAAGACAGTTAAAGGAGCTAAAAGCAGAAGAGAAGAGGAGGACAGTGTGGCTGGGATAAGAGCGGCTGAGGTGGGGTCCTCAGAAGGGTGCCCCATGCCCACCTCCTTCTCTGCGCCTCAGCTTTCTCATCTGCACCTTCAATGAGAAGTTTGGTGAGATTAATTTTAAAGATCTTTTCATCGGTGCCTGGAATTCTACAGGTGTCTAACTCTGCATGTGTGTGTGTGCGTGTGTGTGTGTGATGTTCAGCAATTTCATAAATATTTTCTTCAGCCAAAAAGGCCAAAGCAAATTCCTTCAATTATGTTCACCTCCTCCACAATGAGCACTTCCTTTTCTGCACGTTGTCTTCAGCCATTCCCTCATATCCCAGAGGAAAACGCCTTTGACGCATTTGCAGCCATGGGACCAGGCAAGCCCTTAAAGATAGCAAAGTGTTGCCAGTGGTCTGGGAGGGGGAAGGCCCTGGACTGCTGTGGGAGTCTCAAGACGCTCACCATGCCCTGCCAAGGCCCTTCCTCCTCCTGGCTTCGCTTTCCTTTCTTGTGATGTGAATGCTGACCAGCAAGCTGCCCCCAGCCCCTCCAGCTACACAGCGGAAAGCATCCCAGTGAGACTGAGGCTGCAATACACAGAAACAACCACTTGGGGGCCCCATAAAAGAGGAAAAAATATCTCTTCTGAAGAAGAGGGAAAACGTGACAAATTGCGCAGCTGGCGCTAGAGGGCGCCGCTTTTCTCATTTTCTTCCAAAAGGTGGCTGGGGGCAGAATCTCCGTATCTTGACATGTTCAGAAGACTGAAGAGCCTCCTTCTGCAGATATGGCCATGGGGGCAGAGTGGAGGCAGCGCAGCGCAAGGGCAGGGTGGGAGAGAGGGGACTGATTTACCTGAGCCTCCAAACAGGGAGGAGACTCTGACGGTGCCACAAAAGGAAGCACAGAAGGGGCCGATCCGGCTTGAGCACCAGGCTGCAGAGTCACAAACTCCCTCCCCGGCCTCCTCCCCCAAGGCCTGCCTTAGAAGGGAGGAACTGGGACAATCGATCTCCCTGAGCCCTTGCTCCCAGCACTGTGCTCTGGAAAAGATGGAAACCCTCTGCTTTCTCTCAGGGCGTCCAGTGGCTTCAGAAAGAGAAAGGGAGTGGCAGAGAGCTTATGCATTCGTTCTCTGCAAGAGATGAGAGTCGCCAGGCACTTAGCAGGGGCCCAGTCCCCTTCTTCCCAGTACAGGACCCTCCTTGTCAGAGGCGGTCTCCGCTGCAAGCACAGAAACCTGCACTGCTCACGCACCACCTTGTTTATTCTCAAACCCAGTTCTCTAGGGAAGCATTTCTAGAACTGTGGAAGGTTTGAGGGGAAAGGCGAGTCACCAGAGACCAGATCTAGAAACAGCCTCTTTTTTCTAATCCCGGGAGGACAAGTAAAGAAAATTCAAGGGTGTGTGCTGAAGTTCCCCAAAGGATCATCTTAAAGTAAATCTCTAGAAATCACCCAAATTGGGTCAGTTCCCAAGGGAAGCCCGGTTCTCTGGATTCTCTGTGCCTTCCTGCTCTGTTCAGAATTCCAGGAAAGCACGGCATATGCTCCAGGTCTCTTCTTGGCTGGTGGTTTTCAAACGTGCTGTTGGTTAGTGATAACCCGGTGTGTTGAAGGCTCATGATTTCTGTTCCACTGGCATATGTTCGGGCTTCTGCAACCCTGTTATACTACAGCCGAGGATCCTGAAATGCCTCTTCTCTGAGTGAGAAGGTTGGATTTTGCAGACCTGCAAACTCAGGTGCCTTCAGGACCAAGTCAGTCCTCTAAATGAGTGAATTAGCCCTAAGGCTGTAGGGAATGGTGGGGAATACAGTAACCTGGAGACTTCCTGCCCCCTCTAAAAACATACACATTTAAATAAGATTAAAATATCTGATAATTCAACAAAGCACTCATATATAATGGAACAAATTCTGCCATGCACCCTTTTGGCAATAGCAGTACCACAGATTCCTGTATTCTAACAACCCGAGTGATGTCTGATGCTGGCAGCAGGTGGCAGCATGTGGACTGAGGGCTCTACTTAGTCTGACTAGATCTGCATGAGACTGACTGCGGTTCAAAAGGCCAGCAAAAAAAAAATTGGCCCAATGGCCCTTAAATTCAACTATTAAGCTTCAAGGTTGAGACAGGTGTTGCCTTACAGAATATGTTGCTGATGCTGAATGCGGTGTGAATGCTGATAAGACTGTCGTTTGGATGTGATCACCCCTACTAAGTTAGCATAGCTGCAGGGCACAGGAGACAGAAGTGGGTGGGAATTCCAGGACTGGTTCCTCCTACCTTGTCACTCACCACAGTCCACTGACCTTCACATAAAGCACCAGCAGTCACCCAGGCTCTCAGGACCCCAGCTTCCTCACCTGTAAATGAGGCAGCTAGACCAGATGAATAATAATAATGATCATAATAACGGCTCATATGCACTGACTGTTGACCTTGTGCCAGGCACTATGCATTCCCTTCTGTAATCTCCCACATGCTGCTGTGGTCCATTGATGTATACAGCTGATCCCAAGCCTAATTGCAACCTCTGCACCTTGGGCTTCGGCAAATCTCTGATGCCTGTCAGTTTGAAGTAATGACTTCTTGGTCTGTACATATAAACATTGTTGTAGGGATGAGGCTGATGATGAAGGCACATTCGATAGATGTTTTTACGTAATTTGGGTATGAACCTTTTTTATAGGGGTTGGCTAAGGTAGTAATGATGGGTAAGATTAAGGGGATTAGGGTTATTATAGTAGTGGAAAAATACATGTTTGCTACTTTTATTTGGAGTTGAATCAATGTTTTTGGTTCCTAAGACCCACAGATGACTCTAATCCTTTCAAAATTGAGAAAGCCATGTTGCTAAGCATGGGGGCATGAGTTAGCAGTTCTTGTATACTTTCTCGGTAGGTAAGAAGTTGCAGGCTTCTATTGTTAGATTCACAATCTATGTTTTGGTTAAACTATAAGCGATGGCAAGTGACAGGCTCCTGAAGGTGAGGAATAAGACATCAAGGAGAAAAACAACCAAGCATCGGACTAAGTACTTTACATGCTGTTTTTCCTTCATAACAATTCAAAAAGGTTGCTGTACTCATCCACAATCTAGCAAAAGAGCAAAATGAGGCTCAGAAAGGTTGGATATTTTACCCAAAGTCAAATAAGACATGGCTCTGTGGGGATCAAACAATAACCTGAAGGAGGACAGTTCTCATAAAACCTGTAAGTTAACTAACCTGTGTTTTAATGAATCTCCACACCCCAGGGGCTGGCCCTGTTCTAGACCTAGAGCCCCTGGTGTCCTGAGCTTCCTGGACTAGACCGTTCGGTATGGCTAGGGCTATCAGAGGCCAGGTGAACACATAGATCATGACCATAGCCACTGTTATGGAACATTCATAAATATTCATTCACAAATAATTCCTGAGGACCTATGTGTCAGCATTGCCCTCAGCACTGGGGATATGGAGTGAACGAGGCAGTCAAATCACTGATCTCACAGCACCAACATTCTTGTGGGGGTAGGTGGTCAACTGCATAGGTGATATGGCACAGTGACCAGGTGTCTATTTTAGACTGTGTGATGAAGGACAGCCTCTCTGAGGAAGTAGCATTTGAGCTAAGGTCCAAATGGCAAGAATGAACCAACCCTGTTGAGATCCGGAGAAATATTCCAGGCAAAGGCAGGAGCCAGGGTAGAGACATAAACAGGCACAGCCTAAATAAAAGTCAAGTGGGCAGGAGCACAGGGAACGAGGGAGAGAGTAGATGAGGCCAGGAATTAAGCAAAGCTCAGGTGGGGGAGGGCTTTATGAGCCAGCAAAAGGAGTTCAGATTGTCCCTGCCTGTTGTGTCAATAGACACATTCTCAGATTCTAGGGAAACAAAGATGCAAAGACAGGTTAGGAGGCCATTGCAATGGTCCAAAGGATAGCGGCTTGGAAAAGATTGGTAGCAGTGGGGATGGAGAAGTGTTTGGACTTGGGATATGTTTGGGAGATGTTGTTGACAGGGCTTACCACTGATCAGAAATGAAAAATTGAGAGAAATAAAAGATAATGAGAATATTTGGCTCAGACAATGGGAGAAATAGTGGTGCCATTTACTGAGATAAGGAAAAATGAGGAGCCAGACAGGATCAGAAGAGGATCAGGAGTTTTGTTCTAGCCACGTTATGTTTTAGAAGCTGACTAGATAGACAACAGTGCAGAGATGCCAAACAAGCATTTGGCTACAAGAGTCAAGGGTTCTTAGGAAATTTACATTTGCAATTCATCTGCAGATAGTTGGACCTGGTGAGGTCACCCAGGGAGACTGTAGGCAGAGAAGAGGCCCAGAATAACCCTGGTGCTCAACATTTTGAGAACCCCCCACCAGACTATATGATCTAATAAATGTGGTCAAACTTTACAACAGGCCTGCAAGGCAGGTATTATTTCTCACCTCTACTCAGAAAAATGCGGAGGTTACAACCTGCCCCAATCCCACAATTTACAAGTAGCACTGCAAGAATTCAAGCACGAACTGAGTTCCTGTCATTTACCCAGTGCTGTGCCAGTTACTATAGGGACACCAGTGAGTAGGATGGCTCACTAGAACAAGCATGGGCTTTGGAATTAGAGGACCTGGAGTGAATCCTCACTGGCTCTGTGATACTGGGCAGGTAACTTAACCTTTTCAAGCCTTGGTTTCCCGATATGAAAAATTATATTGTTGTTGTTGTTGTTGTTGTTGTTATTGTTCATCTTGCAAATGTCTACTGAGTGCCTATTATGTGCCCAACACAGTGCTAAGTAAAGGAGACACAATGAGGAGCAGACAGACTTCTCTGCTTACAATCTAGTGGGGGACACAGACACGTAAACAGGCAATTACAATGAAGTGTGCTAAGTACTATGATTATGGAAATACCCCCTCCCTCTTTATAGAGTAAGTCATACCAACCTACGCAGACTTTAAAGTTACACATAATTTCCTTTCTTCCAGACCCATATGCAATAATAGTGCCATACAAAATGTTTCTGTTCTTCATCATGGTACCTATTATTTCCATTAGAATAAATAACACATGCAAATCACCTACCATATAGCCAGTGCTCGATAAATGGTGGCAGTCATTATTAAGACATAGGTTTTTGACCTAGTACCACCTCTAACTTTGGAGCTCGTTTTTCTCTTCTGTAAATTAGAAACAATAATGCTAATTCATGAGGTCATTGTGAGGCTCAGATGAGATCATGTGTATGAAAAATGTTTTAAGCTGGAGAAAACTATATTAAAGTATTAGTAAAACATTGTGACATGCCCACTTGCTAAAGTTATAAAACTTAGTACACAAGAAACACTTGGTGTTAACCAAGAAGTCCTCGTCACCTAAAAAAGTGGGCCTGAGGAAACCTTTACATAGGTTCTTAGGAAAACAACATTCTGCCCAAGAAAATCTGCTTCCTCTGAAATCACCTAAAGTACTCCTTCTCCCATCAACATTTGGCTTACCCAGCTAAAGATTTAAAAAAAAAAAAAATGCAGGATACCTCCCAGGTTGGTTTCTAGTCTGTTTCACTCATCAGCAGGGTCCTGACTCAGTGTCTAGGAGACAGGATTTGTAAAGCTGGTGGTATATGTCCCGGGCTTTCAGCTGTATAAGCAGTGGACAGGGCCTTGGGAGGAGCAAAATGCTGTCAAAGCTGCCCACAGAGAAGCCTGCCTGATTTCCCACTGTACAAATCCAAGCCGTGGGAAAGGACCAGGCTGCCCCTGTCCTACAGCCAAGGGGATCCTGTCTAAAAAACATAAGTCAGGAGAAGCTGAAAGGCAGGAGACAGAAGGGAGGTAAAATTTCCATCTCTACAAAGTGCATGCAGATCCTGAGCAGCCCTGAGGTGGGGCAGAGAACAGACTCCCCACTTCCACTGCTGACTCTTCAACTGGAGAACTGGAGCACTCTGTGCAGTCAGCAACCTGCACAACCACACAGTTGACCCAGGGAACTCAGCTGCCTCCTTCCCTGGAACTTAGCTGATTAGAATGGATATCAAGTCCCCTCAATATGTTTATTTCATCATTCTTTCAGCAAACACTTATTGTGAGTCAACTGCACACTAGGCACTGTTCTGGACCCTGAAGGTAAGACAAAGGCCCTGCTTTCAAGAAGCTTGCACTTCCGTGCAAAATAGCCGTGCTTGTATGTATGTGTGTGTGTCTGTGTGTCCGTTGGGGAAAGAATAAGGGCTACGATGAAAAATAAAACAAAATAAAGAGGGAGAGAGACAATAGGGGAATGCCATTTAAATAGGGTGATCAGGAAGTTCTCTCTGAGCAGAAACCTAAATGAAACGAGAGAGGAGCCATCCTGGTAAATGGGGAAAGCATTCTAGGCAAAGGGACCAGCAAAGGGGAGAGGCCTGATATGGGAGGTCTGAGTACATTCAAGGAGTAACAGTGGACCAGTGTAGCCAGAGCAGAATGAGAAAGATGAAGAAATCAAACCAAAGACACCCATGCATCTTTAGGAGGCTGGCCGGGCAGAGGGAAGAGGGAGAAGATGGAAATCATGTACTGAGCTAAGGACTGACATGAAACATTTCTTAAGACTCTTGGACAGAAACTCCTTGTTCTATCTTTCTAAATCCTTTGTAAATCAAAAAAGAAAAAGAAAGGATCTTTAGCTGCAGCTGGGGAAACAGAGTCTAGCAGGGAGGGGCAGAGGCAGGGAGGCTCATTAAGAGGTAGTTGGCATTATGATCTTGGGCAAGTGACTTAAACTCTCTATCCCCAAGTGCAAAAATTGGGACAATAATGGTAATAATGGTACCAGACTCAATCAATTATTACATGGATAAATTAATTAATATTTGTAAAGTACCTAGAACAGCACTGGCCATCTAGTACCATATACGTGTGTGTGGAATAAAAATAATAGAAGGTGCTTGGACCAGGGAGATAGCAGCAGAGGTGGTGAATAGTGATCTGATACATTTTGAAGGGAGAGACACTGGGGATTGGAAAGAATTGAGTGTCAATGTGAGAATAAGAATGACTTCAACATTTCTGGCCCCAGCAACAGAAAAAAATGTAGGTTTAATGAAAGCGAAAACTACAAGAGAAGCAGTTTTGGAGAGAAATCAATATTTTGATGTTACACATGTTCAGCTTGAGATGCCGATGGATGTAAAGATGGTGAATAAGTGGGTGGTATCTAAAATTCAGGGAAGAGGTCCTGAGTACAGATAGAAATTTAGCTAACCAAAGATCTGGGACTGGACAAGAGCACTAGGAAGTAAGCACTGGTGAGAAGAGAACAGGCTGAGGACTGAGCCCTGGGACATCCAGTGTTTAGTAAGGATTGGGAAAAGGAAATGGAAACTAGCAAGAGATTGAGGAGCAACCAGCAACACAGGAGAACCAAGAGTGTGTATCATAAAAGCCATGTGACAAAACACTTTCACCTGTACTCCTAGCTCAGGAGGCTGAGGCAGGAGGATTACTTGAGGCCAAGAGTTTGAGATAAGTCTGGGCAACATAGAAAAATCCTGTCTCTAAAAAAATATTAAAAATAAGGACCAAAGAGTTTCAAGAAAGAGGAAGTGATCAAATGATACTGCTAGGTCAAGGAAGATGGACACGAAGGAACACCCATTGGATTCTGCCTTGAGGAGGCCAATGTCACCATGTCAACAGCTGTTTGTTTGCCTGGGACAAAGACCTGATTGGAATGGGTTCCAGAGAAACATGTAAGAAAAAAAAATGGAGAGAGAATAAACAAAGGGGCTCATTTTGCTCTACATGGGCACCAGACTCCACATGGAACTTGAGGGGTGGTCAGTCCACATTAACATAAGGTAAAGGCATGGCACCAGGGCCCAGATGCAGCAGGTGGTCAGTGCATTGGATGCAGCCTGTACATGCCTCTCCTGATTGCTGCTATTTTCCCAGTGAAGTAGGAAGGCAATTGTAGTCATGAGCTAGGAGCGAGCTAGCAGGAAATGATGGGATTTGAGAGTTAAGGGAAAAGCATGTGAAACAATCTGTAGAGGAGGGTGAGAGTGAATAGAAAAGGGAAAAGTAGTAAGATTTCTGGGCAGGACTAAGGGCCAAATGGAGGTAGTAGTCATCAATTCACAGTGAGGTCAATCAGCGTGGTTGTGACTTTTTCTATAGCCATGGTCACCTGCCCATGTGTACATGAAGAATGGGGCAAGTGGGATTTAGCAGGGCTGAAGTTTTGCCAGACAAGGTATAACAAAGCAACAGAGGGACAACAAAGGTGAGGGTGAAAATAAGGAGATTACAATGATGGCGAAGCATGAAGTGCACTAGAAATCAACTTGAGCTCCAGCATTCTTGCCCTTTGTGGATGATTCATTCTATCTTAGAAGTTGGTAAAAGAAAGAGATTGAGAGGCAGGAGGAGACCTCAACTAAAAGGTCGCTATTTTATCTGGAAAATATGTTTGGTGCTTACAATGTAATTCAGTTTGATAAGATGGGAAATGGTGACATGACTAGGGAAGGGAATAGTGAAAAGGTAATTGGATCAATGTCTTGTGGATGCAGCAAGATTAAAGAATCTTGGGAATTGAGCACTAGAGGGAGTGAAGTGGAGAGAAAAGAGGGAGTGATCACGCAGTGGGATGCTTGAAACCGAGATTATGGAGCAATGCAGTTATGACAAGGTCCAGGCAGACCATGGAGGTGAGCGGTCAGCAGGAAGCAAGAAGGCAAAGTCACCAAACAGAAGGGGCTAGGGAAACAAGAGGTCAGGGTGCAGGAAGGGTCCGCTATGTGGATACTGAAATCACCAAGAACTGCTGGCAGCTGAAGACGTGGGGAAGCGAGGCAGTAAACCCAGGCCTAACCCATTCTTCCTGGAATGAAGCAAGTGACTCAGTAGTCTGTAGATGGTGGCAACGAGGGGTAGTAGGTGGTATTATCTGATGACATGCGCTCCACAGCTGGCATTTTTAGGACAGGAGAGGGGAGTAATGGTCTGGAAGCAACAGTGAGGAGCAAGTTGCTTCTCTAGACTCCAGAGTCCAAGGCAACGTGGAAGAAGGGACTTCCAGAGAAGGCGAGGAGGATGAACAGGACTTTGCTGATGATGGAACATGAGTGCCAGACAGTGTATTAGTGAATCCATGCCCCCAAAGAGTTAAAGAGGCCAATGACTACATTCTTGAGCTTACAGGATAGCAGATAAGAAAAGAAACAACCTGCTGAAAAGCTGAAGCTGAAACTGTGCCCCAATGAGTAAGAAAACAATGACTAACAGATATTCTTGAGCTTGCAGAATGGCAGATAAGAAAAGAAACAACTTGCAGAAATGCTGAAATTCCCTGCAATGTGAGATCAAGAAAAAACTGGCTGACATCAGTTGGAACTAAGATGGCCTGGCCTACTGGAGTCTGTGCAGAACAAGCTTGCTGACGTCACAGCTGAACTTCCACGATGTGTTTCATATTAAGTCCTTAAGAATTTTCACATGCAACCCATGAGGTAGCATGAAGAGATAACTGAGCATGTCCAAGGACGTTCCAGACCTCCCCTTTCCCTCCACCGATCACCTACTAATCCCTTGAACATTTTCTAATGAAAATATGGCCTTGAAGCAAGGACAGAGAGACAGATTTGGGCTTGACATCCTGTCTCCTTGTGAGTCGACATGCAATAAAAAGCTTCTCTTCTCAAAAACCCAATGCTATAGTATTGGCTTCTAGTACCTCAAGCAGCAATCCCTCTTTTCTCAGTAAAATTAGGGTTTGAAGAGCTGGGGAGGGGTGTGGAGATCAAATTAAGGCACATACAGAGCCATGAGGCTAAGGAGTTTGGGTGGTGAGGGGAAAAGCCACGAGGAGGTTGTGAGTGTTGGGGAGCAGAGAAGGATGGGGCAACATCACTGTCTCTATCACTTCCCATTTTCTCTTCAACCCACTTCAACTGGGCTACTGACCCCATTGCCCTACGGAAACTACTCCCATTCAGGTCATCTCTGTGTTGCCAAAGCCAGTGTTTCCTTCTCTATCGTCATTTTATTAGGCCTCTCAGCAACATTCTATGGAGATGATGACCTTCCTTCTGAACACACCATTTTCCTCACTTCTTTGTCCCTTTACCCTCTGGTTACCCTCCCACCTCCTTCCACTCTTTCTCACCTCCTTCATGTGCTCCTCTTCCACTGCCACACCCCTAAAGGCCGACATTCCCCAAGGCCACTGATGTATGTTCCCTGGTTCACCTCTTCATGGACCTGCCCAAGTGAAAACAGTCTCCCAATCATCCCCGCCGGCACCCCAGGTAGGTGGCTGCTACTAGATCTTGACGTTCTCCAATTAGTACAAGTTTAACTTAGTGAAAGACATAAAAGTTATTTCCACATTGCTAGTCATGGTAAAGTTAGTTTTTCATTGAGTATTGTGGGATTTCTTGGGTTAGGCCAGATGATAGGCATTGAGTGACATGAACAATGTGTATGACAGTCTCTGCCCTCAAGTTGTTCAGGGTCCTTTTAGAAAGATAAGATGGAGGTGCATTAAAAAATAAACTTCTAAATATGAAGAAAGACCAGCTATCAGAGCTGCGTAGTATTTAAAGGCCGTCTACTCCCTTCTGCTTGTTTTTCAAAGTCATGATGAGGTGACTTACTCAAGGTCACACCACTAATTAGGTCACCCTAGGAATTAGACCCAAGTCTCCAAACCCCTACACTACTGCTCTTACCATGGCATCTCAATAGGTTGTTGAGAGAAATACTTTGAGAGTTAGAATGAAAGGCACTGTGCCATCATGGTTAAAGGCATGGATTCCATAACCAGACTGCCAGGGTTCAAATCACTAATTAATATCAAATCACAGTAACAATGTTGTTGTTATCCAAGTGACCTTGAGAAAGTCACTTAACTTCTCTGTGCCTCATTGGTTACATGTGGCTAATAACTGTACCTACCTGATAGTTATGGTAAAGATTAACATGAGTGGATATATGTAAGGTGCTTGGAATGTTGTCTGGCACTTAAAGACAGGTATGCAAGGCTCTAAACACTAATAATGCTGAGCGATGAACAACCAAGAGATTTGTTGAATACTGCCTGTGCCCAACTCCTCTCTGAATCCCAGGAGCCCAGCATACATTGCGACTCACTGAACGAATGAATGAACTAACAAACATTAACATCCTTATGAAACAGAGATCAGCTCATTTACCCCTACTTGCATCATCGGAACATTCACTGAAACCAAGTAGGTAAATCCCACCATGACCACCACCATCAAAATACACCTGTGACTAGTCTCTTTGCACTTGATGACATCTAGCAAGTCAACAATCTAAAGCAAGAAGAGATAAAGACATACAGACCACAGGGCATGCCAGCATGCAGAATAAACTGCATCCAGAGAGCAAAGCAAAGTCCTTCTATGGAGCATAAACCCGGGGCAACCGAGAATTAAGTGAAATACCATCTTCCTTTAATTTAGGACTCCTGAGGAGAAAAAGCCAAAATTCTCAACAGGTGTGAATTAAAGTCGGCCTTTTGCCCTACACAAACAGAGCAGAAATGAAGCCAGGAGTGGCCACACAGATCTTGGTCATTTTCTTCCATCCACTGGAGATGTGCCCAAAATGTAATCACTCATCCAAGGAGGATATTAAAAAGGCAGGGTTAGCTGCAGTTCCTGAAGGAAAGATGAAATAGTTGATCCACGTTGTGAAGGATTCTCCCTGGCTTTCAGGAAAGCTCAGAGAATGAAACAGACCCCAGTTCTTTCTCCACAGGCTCTTAGTGAAACAAGTGAGCCTTGGGGGCAAGCCAGATTCACCCGCATCTGACAGCCGAACGCCTCAGTGAGGCCGGACGAGGCCTACAGCCGGGTGGTGTGATCTGGGGCTGACCACAAGGACCTCACCCAGAGGATCCAGTCCCTCATTAGTCGCAGCACAGCTGAAAGCATCTCCCGACCCTCCAGGGCGGCCTCAGGGGGCCCATCCGCTCCAGGACCTCACCCCGACCCCAGGCCCAGCCAGCCATGCCCGCCCCCCGCATCCCCGCCATACTCACTCCCATTCCTTGCGCCGGGCCTGCGGGGTGCTCTGCATCTTGTGCGCCTCGTGGGCCTTGATGATGTCGCGCTGCTCGATGAGGCCCCCACGCCGCCGCTTCATGACCTCGGGGCTCACCGGGAGGAAAGGGCTGGAGCCCGCCTCCAGTGCCACGGCGCCCTCCCAGCCCGGGCCCTCGCCCTCCTGCACCGGGAAGAAGTTGTCGAAGCCAGAGGCGGCGCGCGGGGAGGCCGGCAGCATGCCCACCTCGAACGAGGCGTCGGCCTCGAGCAGAGCGCACTGCTGGGGCCGCCATGCCTCTTCCTCCGGCAGGGCCAGGACGTGGCGGCGGCGGCGGCCCGCGGACCCGGGCTCAGGGCTCCTCGCAGCCGGGCACGGGGCGGGCTCGGGCAGCCTGCGGTCTGGGCTCAGTCCACGCATCTCGGGCACCATCACAGAACATTGCTCTGTGGGAGGGGGAGGGCAGAGACAGGAGTGGGGAAGGGAGGGAGGGAGGGAGAATGGGGCCAAGGTCACAGGGAAATAGAGAAAAGAAAGAAAGAGGTTAATGGCATTGCCCTCCAGGCCAAGGCTTCTGGCTTGCTCAGTGCTACATCCCGGGCCCGACCCACAAACTGGCACACAGTGGAGCTCAATAAATGATGTTGAAATCAGGAGCATCCGCAGTGGAACAGGCTGGGCGCCAGGTGTCCAGATTTTTAACAAAGTGGACTGGATTCTTGCTCTCATAAACTTACGGTCTACTGCAGAAGACAGAGGTTAAAGAAATAATGGTATGCCCCGGTGATAAGGTTTCAAGGTGCTGCAATAAGGAGAGGAGAACTCTGAGGGCCGCACATCTCAGCCCCACCTCGGACAGCTAGCTGGCTGTTCCCTCACATTTTTGGTGGAAGAATCCCTCTAGCCCCTTCCCCAGGGCCCACTCTTGGAGGACTCCCACCCACCATCTGCTTCCCTGCCTCCCAAGCGAGCTCCTGGGGGACCAAGCCACAAGGTGGTCTCCTTTTTTTTTTTTTTTTTTTTTTTTTGAGATAGGATCCATCACCCAGGCTGGAGTGCAATGGCGCAATCACGGCTCACTGCAGCATCAACCTCCGAGGGTCAGGTGATCCTCCCGTCTCAGCCTCCTGAGTAACTGGGACCACAGGCACATGCCACCACATTCAGCAAATTTTTTATTTTTTGTAGAGATGTCGTTTCCCCATGTTGCCTAGACTGGTCTCAACTCCTGGGCTCAAGCGATCCTCCTGACTCAGCCTCCCAAAGTGCTTGGATTACAGGCATGAGCCTCTGAGCCCAGCCTAAGAAGGACTCTTCTTGAGAACTGGGTCCTGTATGCAGATTCCTTCCTCCTTTTTTAATACCTGTGTCTGCCTCAGGATCTGGGGCCATGTGTGACTCAGATGCCCTACTGCTCCCCTTGGCATCGTCAATCTCCTTTTCCATGCCAAGGAGGATAGGACCAGATTGGCCTCTGAATGACATACGCATTCAATCAGCGTTGACTGAGAACTTACTATGTGCCAGGCATTGTGCCAGGCACTGGGCACAACAAATGAGCTGGACTTAGTCCACATCATCCTCATGGGAGAGACAGGAAGAACATCGACTATGACCACATGACAGGATGTGCTATGATTGGCATGGGCCTGATTGCCAGAGGAGCTCATGAGAGTTGCACCTAGCTGGGCACAGTGGCTTACGCCTATAATCCCAGCACTTTGGGAGACCAAGGCGACCGGATCACTTGAGGTCAGGGGTTCGAGACCAGCCTGGCCAACATGGTGAAACCTTGTCTCTACTAAAAATACAAAAATTAGCCAGGTGTGGTGGCGCATGCCTGTAATCCCAGCTACTCAGGAGGCTGAGGCAGGAGAATCACTTGAACCCGGTGGGCAGAGGTTGCACTGAGCCGAAATCACACCAGTATACTCCAGCCCAGCCTCTGTCCCAAAAAAAAAGAAAAAAAAGAGGGGCACCTAGCCCAGCTGGGGGTGGTCAGGAGGGCTTTGTGAAGGAAAGGACCCTGGAGCTGGGTTAAACAGAGCTTGCCAGTTGAGGAACAGAATACAGGCAAAAGGAAGAGCAGATGCATGAGGGAGGATTTAGGGAAACCAAAGGATTCCTCCTGCCTCCCTGGTCACTCCTCTCTCCTCCTTTGTGTACCTCTCCTCCACTACTACACCCCTAAAGGTTGAGTCCAAAGCCATTGAGGTGTTTTCCCTGTTTTACGCCTCATGGTCCTGCCCAAGTGAAAGCAGCAGTCCAGGTGGGTGGCTGGTACTAGATCTTGACATGCTCCAATTAGCAAAGGTTTAACTTAATGAGAGACGTAAAAGTTACTCACACATTGCTAGTCCCCATAGCAGGTCTAAGTACTGGGGGGACAGTCCCTGTGGCTTGAGAGGGCCTGAATTTACCACCTTTTCAAGATACCTGCTTATTGCCTCCCTCCTAGCCAGGAGCCCAAAACCAGAATTCCTCCCAACAACACATCTTAGTGACCACAAGTGGCATCTAAGAAGTGTCCCATGCTCTACACGCTCAGAGGAACCCTGGTCTCCAGATCATTCAACCAGTGTTGGATGGTTGAGCACCCACTACATGTTGGGAGCTGTGCTGGGTGCCCAGGGTGGCATCCTCCCAGAACACTGCCCTCCAGACACATCTCCCACTCCGCCTTCCCTGGGTTGGACTGCAAGTCAAATTGCAAGTCACAAAAACAAAGACTGTTTCAATGGTTAGGAATCTTAATGATCTAACCATATCAATTTATGGATGCTGAGGTCCAAAAAAGTAGAGAGCCCCACCCAGGATCATACTGCCAATAAAAAGCAGAGCTGGGAGAGAACTCAGATTTCAAGTCCTAGCTTATGGTTTTCTCCACTATATTGATCACACTGTCTCTACCACATGAAGCAGAATCCATAAATGCCTCTCCCAGCCCCCCTCCTCATTATGCTTAGATAACAAATAGAAACAAAAAGGCTGAATGAGAGGATGATCTTAGCACATACATGATAAAGCCTGATGGGAGCATTCAGTAGACTCGGACGTCCCTGGAGCCCTAAAATACCTTCTCTATTTGTCCCCTTCTCCATCTTCAGCATCTGGACTGGTCTTCCTCACCCTACCAGCACCACACCCTAAGGCCTCAATGCTTTTGAGCTTGAACCTCCCAGGACATGATAGCCAGCACTAGGTACTTGGCCACCAAGGCCAGATCAAGGGATCAGGGAGAAGGAAGATAAAGGGTCCAGAATGAGCTTGGTAAGGAGGAGAAAATGTATTCCAAATCATGCCAACAGCTGGGTGGGTCCCTAGAAAGAGTGATTCATGTTCCTCACGTTGTCATTCTGTCTCAACTCCCCTTGAGGGATTTTAAATTTATCCTTCATTCCTACGATGTTTAAATGTCTCTCCTTTGCCACATGCACGCACACACCCCTCCCCTGCTGCTCCCACTCCCTCCCCAGGCCTTAGCATCTCCAGCAACTCCAAGAATTCTCAGGCTCTGCTGGCTGCAGCCTCCTTTCCCTCGTGTCTCTCTGTGACAAACGCTCCTGGGCCACCCTCCCAGGTCTCACCAGGCCACCAGTACCTGGCTCCCCACCTGTTTCCTGACCTATCCCACCCTCTCTCCTTACATGATTTCCTCTTCCCAGACACTTTGCCAATTTGAGTCACATCTTTGCCAAAATTACAACAGCAATAATATGCACTGCAGAGCTCCGGCTTTATGTTGTGAATATCAAAACATGAAATTATCTCATCTTTCCTTTAAGAATTTCTGTTAAACAACCCTTCTATTATTGATACAAATGTTCATCAGGAGGATCTGTCACCCCCACTGCTTGCCAAGCCGGCCAGTCCCCAGTTCTGGCTAGCACCAAGCTGAGATCTCAAACAATTCAGACAAGCTAGTCTATATCTTCTAGGAAAGGATACTTGAATCTATACTTAGCCTTCCCCCTCCAATCCCCAAATTCTGGCGTTCCTTAAATTCCTTGAGATCAACAATTTTGTCTTGTTCATCTTTCTATACCCAGCACCTAGTACTGAGTTCAACTCAGAGTAGGTGCTTATGGTGACCATTAGTGCTGTTTGCCAAATATTCTGATTATTGCCCTGGTAGAATGTACTTCCTGGCCCTATATGGTTGAGTGGGGCCATGTGACCATTCTGGCCAGTGAGTTGTGAGTGGAAGTGATATATGTTACTTAAGGCTAGCATTTAAATGCCAGTACAAAACTCTCTAGAGCAAGGATTGGTAAACACTGCAAAGGGCCAGAAAATAAATATTTCAAGCTTTGCACGCCATAGAATCTCTGTTGCAAAGGGCCAGAAAATAAATATTTTGAGCTTTGCGTGCCATACAATCTCTGTTGCAACTATTCAAACTCTGCTGTTGTAGCATGAAAGCAGCTAGAGAATATGTAAATGAGTGGGCATGACTGTGTTCTGATAAAACTTTATCTGTAAACTTTGGTCTTTCAACTGCATTTCTTGGACTCCATTATTGTCATTCAGCCTACGCCCATGGAAGCAGGTTCTACAGAGAACTAGGCAAAAATAGGAAATGGAGATCTACAAAAGAGAACGAGGGGTGGACCCAGGTGAGCAGCTGCCTGAGAGCAAAGTTGCTGTCCTGTAGCTCACACTCAACACAGCTGAATGGAGGGAAAAGAGGGCCTGCTTAGAAATTAAAAGTTATAAGACCAGCTCTGCGAAACTTGCCCAAGAATGAGCTAATGAAAGCTTTGAGGGCACCTGTCTGACTCTAACCCTTGCTTTCTACCTACTTCTCTTCTTATTCTTCATTGCTAAGTTTGGTTAGTGGGCAGAGGGTGTGATTTTAAATTATGGGGATCCTGAGGAGGAAGAGGGTTTAGTGCAATCCAGCAGCCCCAGAAAAACCCTTCCCTTGCTTTTCAGGGCACAGTGGGATGGCAGAATAAGGGCTCTCCTCCTCCACCTCCACCCAAGCACCCTGCACTGCCAAAAACACTTGCGCTCATAATTACACTCCTGCCTGCTTCTGAAATTGTCTTCCCTGTCACCCTTCTAGAGTCAAAGTCAAGATCTTTGTCCATGAAGAAATATTATGTCTTTTGCACCATCTTTCCCTTTATACTCTATCAAGAGTTTTACTTTATAATTCATCTGTTTTTGGCTGCTTTAGAAATAATGGTCCGTGCACCCCTTTGGCTTATCTGTGCCTCTCAGACCCTTAAAGATGAGTCTGCCACATGGAGGACATTCATCTTCTTCTTCTTGGGTGCATGCCCATCCTATTCCCACCCCTCCACCACTCTCTTTCTGATTCCCCCAGAACATGTGCATCCTCTAACTACCTTGTGAGAAGCGGATACACCAGGAAGTCAATGAAACTTACGCTTTTCTAAGTCTACTATCTTCATTCCCTGAAAGTTCTGAGTTCAGCAAAGAAGTCTCCACGCATATACCACCAAGCACATGGGCTAAGAGACAGTGGACAGAAATGGAACTGATGAGTACTATGAGGTGAGTGGTAGGCACACAAGTGTCCCCAGGCTGGCTCTGAGCTATCCTGGCTCTGTACCCTCTGTCTGCTATGGGCTGGATGAGGGCAAAGATGTCCTAATTCCCACCTGTTAGAAATTAAAAGTTATAAGATGCAAATGAATTTTTAGATATGATATTCTACAACTTATATATCATGCTGAGTTAATTGTAAAAATGATTCTCTTGAGAGAGAACTGATACAGTTAAATGGGTTTCCTGCCCAGCAATAGGAATGGCAGGGAATGACCTACTCGGCATATTCACCCGCCTACTCTGAGAGGAAATATTACCTGTGCAGAAATAAATATTCATCTAGGGATTTTTCTTAGCTGAGCCAGCCTGCTACCTGGCCACAAAAGGAGGAGTAAAAGCTGGGCATGATTTTCATTTGCCATGACTTCCTAAGACTGCTCTTGTCAATCTCTAGTGTACATCAGAACCATCTACATTGCTGGTTAAACATGCAGATTCTTGAATGTCTCTCCAGAGATTCTCATGCAGTAGATCTTGGGTAGGTTCAGGAATCTGCATTGTTAATAGACACCCTTTCCCCCTAGGAATCATGTCTTTAAACACTGTCCTAAAAGCAGTGTGTCAGCCTGAGAGGTTGTGCTAAGTTGGTAAGAGGTATTGTCCTGGATGAGTCAGGTTGTTAAAAGCCGCTAGAACAGTGTCCTTCTCAACCATTTCCAGTCTATATCATGAAAAAAACATAGCAAAACACACCCAGGAAGAGTTCCCTGACCCACCCCGACTCCCTGCAAAGCTCTATTCTGCCCTGGACTGGCATCAGTTTTTGCCCACCCCACATTCCTCTCCACATGCCTATGTTGTTATGGTGACTGTTCAAGGATGGGCTAATGTCCAACAGCAATTTAACAGGCTGGTGCATTCTGAATGTAAACCAGGACTCAAAGAAAACACTCAGCTTCAAATATGGAGTGTGCACTAAGTCAGCCTGAGTCTCCGCGGGGGAGTGGAAAGAGTCCATAGTCCGGTATCAGAAGCTCTGGGTTCAGGTTACAGTTCTGCCACTTGCTAATCAAGCAAGCTTTAGCTTGACTTCTCTAGGTCAGTTTTCTCACATAAACAATGAGGATAATAATATAACCTGCCCTACAGAAGCCTATGATAAGAATCAAGATAGTGTCTGGGGAGGAACTTGGAACTGTAAGTTAGGTAAATATAGAGCAAAAAAATAGAAGTTAGGACCCTGAACTCTGGAGCTAGGTATGAATCCCAGCTCCACTCTCACCAACTGAATCCCTGGGCAAATTACATAGCCTTGCTTATCTTAATCTGTAAAATGATCATTAAGAGTAGATACATCCACTTTGGCAGGCTGAGGTGGGTGGATCACAAGGTCAGGAGTTTGAGATCAGCCTGGCCAAGAATATGAAACTCCGTCTCTACTAAAAATACAAAAAAATTAGCCGGGCATGCTGGCGGGCGCCTATAATCCCAGCTACTCAGAAGGCTGAGGCAGAGAATTTCTTGAACACAGGAGGTGGAGGTTATACTGAGCCAAAATTGTACCACTGCACTCCAGCCTGGGGGACAGAATGAGACTCCATCTCAAAAAAAAGAGAAAAAAAAAATAGTAGATACATCATAAAGTTGTGAGAATTAAATACAGAAGCTCATAGAACAGCACCTGGCCATAAAAATTAGCTACCATTTTTATTATGTAAAATAACTTATGTTTGTATTAAACAACCTCAAAATATCTCAAAATATCTGTAGCTTAATAAAATAAAAACTTATTTCTCTCTAATATCACTGTCTAATGATGCAAGTTGCCCTGGAAGATGGAAAAGAGAGACTGCTCCACATAGTCATTCAGGGAACCTGGCTCCTTTCATTCAGTGGCTCCGCCATCCCCTGGGGAAGGGTTCAGCAAATTTTTTTCTTAAAGGGTTAGATAGTAAATATTTTAGGCATTGCAGGCCATGAGGTCTTAGCTGCAACTACACAACTCTGCCTTTTCACACTGCTTTCAGTGTGAAAGCAGCATAGACAATATATAAACAAATGGATACGGCTGTATTTCAATAAAAATTTTATTTACAAAAACAGGCAACTGGTCCTGCTAACACCCAAGCCTCGGACCTCAGAGTCTTCCTAAGCTCTTTTTCTCTCCAGCTGGGAGACAAAGAAAAAGAAAAAAGCACTTGAAAGATTTTGCATGAGGCTTACAAGCAAGGCCTAGAAGTGGTGTGTATCAACTCTCCACATTCCATTAGCCAGAATTCAGTCACCTGGCCTTGCTTAATCACAGGAGAGCAGAAATGTAGTACACATGCATGCCAAGGAAGAAAAGGAGAAAACCAATATCAATAAGCATTGGCAATCTCTATTACACTATTGCTATTTGTATTGTGTTATAACCACAAAAGCAAATGCAAATGCAAATACTTACAAATACGTCAAATACATGGAATATTGGCCAATCTACCTGTGGAAGGGAATTAGTTGATTGCCAAAAAATTGCTACATCATAATGTGTAGAGAGATAGGTAATCAGATTATTATTTTTTTTTTTTTTTTACATAAAAGAAAAAGGAGAAACTCTAAATGTTGCGGCAATCAACATACCAAAGGATCTTGATGATTTGGAAAACGAGACCTCAAAAATATATATATATATATTTTTTTTTTTTTTTTTTGAGACGGAGTCTCGCTCTGTCGCCCAGGCTGGAGTGCAGTGGCCGGATCTCAGCTCACTGCAAGCTCCGCCTCCCAGGTTCACGCCATTCTCCGGCCTCAGCCTCCCGAGTAGCTGGGACTACAGGCGCTGCCACCTCGCCCGGCTATTTTTTGTATTTCTTAGTAGAGACGGGGTTTCACCGTGTTAGCCAGGATGGTCTTGATCTCCTGACCTCGTGATCCGCCCGTCTCGGCCTCCCAAAGTGCTGGGATTACAGGCTTGAGCCACCGCGCCCGGCCTGAGACCTCAAAAATGTTAAGTGTTGGTGGGTCTTCACTAATTACACAGAAGGTTTACATCACAGACAGTGTTTATTTCTGCAGTCCTTTGATTAATGACTGCCCCTTCCCAGCTTAGCCTTGAAGCTACGTGAAGGCAGAGGCACCTTCTGCTTCACTGACTGCTGTGTCCCCAGCAGCTGCAATTGTAAGCATTCAGTAAGTGCTTATGAAAGGAAGGAGTAAGGGGTGGAGAGAGGGAGGAAGATAAACAGGTACGGAGGAGGGAAGATATTTTGCAGTTTCCCATACTTTTCTAAGGAACTTAAGGGAGGTAGAAAACTTAGGACAGAAAACTACTCCTCGGATAGCCTCTGGAAGGAAAAGGCACAAGGAGTCAGTAATAGTTATAACTGGAAAGAAAACAAAATGCTACGATCCCTTGAACTTGAAGAAACAAATTGAAGTTCCACAGTTACCTAGACTGGGATAGAGAAGGGCTAGGGACTAACTTCCAGAAGCCTCTATATAGTCCCTGAAGGGTATTTGTCCAAACCACTGCAGCATCAGGCTCAGACAACGGCATCGACAATGCTGCAAAATCTTCTCCAATAGCCTCTTTTCTATCAAAACATTCTCAAGTATCAATCCCAGTAGCACTGGGGATCTCCAGTTAGAGCCTTGTAATATCCCTCCCACCCACTCAGACCAAGATTACTTGAAGTGATTTTCTTGGAGGTAATTGTCTTTTAAAGGGAGTACGTTGCTACTGCAGTAAAGTTATGGACAGCACTGTTTGTGCTGGCAGATTAAATCTCCTCTCTGAGCAGGGTCATAACAGCAGCACAGGCTTTCAAAGGTACTAGCCCAGGGGCATCCCCTCATGCTGCAGCTCTAAGTAGGGAACATGATTTGGACTGGGAGAGCCAGTCTGAGTTGCCACCTAGGGAAACAAGAACAAAGCCCAAAGCTGGGCATATGGGGCCTACAATGTGGTCTTCATGGAGGACAACTCACAGCCCTCAAGTGCCTCACATGTTGGCCAGTTGTGAACTCCTGTGCTGGTGGCCTGAACTGTTCCCCATCTGGCTGCCAAGTCTGGCCCCTTCTGGTCAGATTCCATCTGACCTATCTCAGCACCCAGCCTTTGTGCACACCTCTGCTGTGATCAAACACATGGGAAGTTACAAAGAAGCTTGACAACGAGTGGGAAGATCTCGGGTTAGGATCTGGATACACAGGAGCTGATGGAAATGGAAGAAGGGCATACCTGTGCCTCCAAAGCATATCTGATCTCCGAAAGCTTTTAGGATCTTTTCTTCATTCCACTCTCTTCTCTGTGCCCTCTGACTATTCTGTTTTGTGCTTTTTCTTTCTGGTCATTTATTACATATTTTACCACATGATTACCAATAATGATGTTATAATTAACCTGCTTTTTAAGCCAAAGAATTCATTGAGAACAAAATTCACATTTCTAGAGATAATGTGGCCCAAAGGATTTTTAACTCAATAAATGCATACTGAGCACGATGTTGGCAATTCCAGGTGCACAACACAGACTGGTGTTTCCTGAGGTTCTGCAATAAGACACAAGGCACTTATAAGATAAGACCAACAATTACAATCCAATTGAAAGTGCCCACATCTCTCTAATGATCTAAAAAGGAAAACTCTAGTAAGCGCTATGTTTACCTCCTCAAGATCGCTCCATCCCCCAACCTTATGCACCATGCATACAGTTTGGGGGATGGGCTCCAGCTCCATGGCGGGTTCTAATTAGACTAACCCAGTCAAGGTAACCACATCCCTTTGCCAGTGATTAGTTGAGATAAGGGCATGTGACTCATTTAAAGCCAATGAAGTATAAGGTAACATGTACTAGGATTTTGGAGGGAAAATCTCCCAGCTTTTAAGGGAAGGCTAGAAAAAGAAGTGGTCCCTCTCTGCCTCTGGACAGGGTTCTGCACAGATGCAAACTGTGAAACCGCTGCCACCACGTCACTGCCAACTGAGGATAAGCCTGCCACATGGAGGAGAGGAGGGCCAAGAAAATCACAAGAAATGGAAAGGGAGTCCCAGATTCAATCAACCTGGAAGCCACCCCACCTTAGACCACCGGCAATATGAGCCAATACAGCTCCTACTGGCCAAAGCCCATTTGAGTCAGGTTTTCTGTTACTTACACCCCAAAGCACGTTAGTTGAGGGAGCTCCCATATTCACCTGCACAATTACAAGATTTTAAATACTCCACAAGTCTACAAAGCCATTTAATTGTTCTGATCACAGCAAGGGGGAGTCTTCTTATCTCTCTCTATGTTTTTTGGTTGTAGTTCGTGTTCTATAAATGGACACTGGGACTTCACTTTTGCATAAAATTCTTGGTCAGTATTCTAATTCTAACAATCTTCAGAATAATGGAAAAATGACTCAATCTAAACTGAATAAAGTTAAGTTCAATTGGGCAAGCAGTAAGTTTGAGGTGGGGAAGTGAACACTGCATTGGATTATATGTAAAAGGCCTTTCTGCAATTAAGTAGGGTAGAATGAGAATGAGGGGTCATACTAGACACCACCTCCACCACCATCATCAATAAAAATAATGGTTAATATTTACTGGGTTTTTAATTTTATACTAGATACTATAAGGGGCTTTTATACAACAAATCCTTTAAATTTTTACTTAATTCTCAAAAAATTCTTATGAAATAACTATTACTGTGAACTCAATTTTACAAATGAAAAACTGAGACTTAAAAGAATTAAATAATTTTCCCAAGGTTATGGTCACACAGTCATTAAATGGGAGAGCCTCTTATCTAGATCCGACTGACTCCAAATGCCATGCCTTCATCTACTGCACCATGCTGGCTCTCATTATGGTATGAGTTCCATTTCTTGAACTCAAGACCCGAAATTCATGTTTATTAACCAACCTATTGGGTAAGTACTTTTATCTTTCCCATTAAGTAAATAAGAAAATAGGGCACAGAAACTTACCTAAGGTCACATAACTAGTAACACTGTACCTAGAATTCAAAATCTGATTCCTTACCCAACGTCTCTCTGGAAGTTGAAGTAAGGATAGTATAGGCTGTACTTTGAAATTGGATGGGCCCTCAAATAGTCCTGTCCTGACTGTTTGTATGTTTCAGTGATGGCAGGTACATATGTACATGTATGTGCAGGGGGGTAATAAGTTCATGCATGTTTGTGCCAGGTGCATGTTTGTGTCAGGTTCCACCTGCCCCCTCCCCCTGGCCTGGCTCCTTGTCTTTAAGCAGGTCCATGTAGAGGAAGCAGAGCTGTTGTCAGCAGCACTTTCTAACTAAGCACAGCGCTGCGTGGGAATGGAATACGCTCTGGCTTGGCACAACAGTCCTGGGCCTCTCCAAGCAGCATCATCACAGAGCAAGCTCTCAGGCTGCCCCAAGAGGTAAGGGAAATAAGGGGTGGATCATCCTTTGTGATCTTGTGATTGCCTGATGGGAATCAAGTGATGGCTCTGCTCTGGGAGGAAACTAGGAGGAACGGGAAAAATGAGTCCTGGGACCCTTCCCACCTCTTTCCCTGGCCCCTGGGCTCTCTCTCACCACCTTAGACCTCTGTCCCCCAGCTGCCAGGGTCTTTACACCACCCTCAAGCTGTTGCCAAATTCCTGTCTTCACCATAATATTCTACAAAATCCCCCATGATTATGGCAACACTACTCTTCGATCCAAAAAGGAAGTTAACTGGTCTGAAAAGAATATTTTTTCTGATTTGCAAATTTATATATAAGAAATACCTCATCTGGTCACAAAAATTGGTATACATTTAGCTGTGTTAGCAGATCACCTTCTTTGAAAATATATAATGATACAAAATGGGAGTATGAGATTGTCTGGGTCATCAATCATCACACACAAGCTCCAAAGTGGCCCATCCTACCTTTCTTCAACTTCTTCTCAGACCAAACACAAGTCCCCCAGGGCCACGTTCTTCATTGGAGATGAAAATCGCTGACATAAATAGGCCCCCTCTAAGGTGTTGGTGTTCTAGGGAGCTGGGCCACTTAACAGCCAGGCAGTAATTCCAAGAGGAGTCAAGAAGAGGGGCGTCTGCTAGCGGGTAAAAGAAAGACCCAGTGCTGCAAAGTGGAGGGCTGCCGCTTCCTCCTGCTACACATCTTTCAAGCATTTTAGCCTGATGTTTCCTATATAAAAATCAGTGCAATTTTCACTGGAACTAGTTGAATCACAGACAATAGCGAAGCTCTGTGACAAGCAGCCCTCCTTTATCATATGAATTATAAATATAAACTTCCTCTTTTTGAGCCAAGCACCATACTGGAGGTTTTACAAGCCTTACTAGCCAATCTCCTCAACAATCTTTAAGCTTTTTTTCAAAGTGAACTGAGTCATTCACTCATTCATCCAACCATCTACTTATTCAATACATTGACAATAAGCACCTATTACATGCCCGGCATTGTGCCAGGCACCGGAGCTTAAAACAGAAAAGTAAACAGATTCTAACATGAACCTTGATTTGTGCTCAAGTGGGAAAAACACATAAGGTTCTCTGGGAGGCCCTAGAGGGTCTTGGGGAGTTGGGGAGGCTGCCTGGAGGACAGGGTGTTTAAGTGAAGACACCTTGTCAGGGTCAGCAAGGCAGGAAGGATGGGAGTTAGGGTGGACTGCAACTGAAACAGTGTGGTCAGAGTAGGCCTCATCAAGAAGGTGACATTTCGGCATACTCGAAGTAAGTGAGGAAGTGGCAATTCTGATATAGGGAAGACAGAAAAAGCTGCACAAAGGCCTAATGAGGGAGCATGCCTAGAATGTTCCTTGCTAGGAGCAGCAAGGAGGCCAGTGTGGCTAGAACAGGAGTAGCAGCAGATAATATCAGCGATGTAATGTTAGGAGGCAGATCACAGGGGGCCTTTGCCTTTTGCTCTGAGGGAAGTGGGAAGCCTTCAGAGGGTTTTAAGCAGGCATGACACTCCTGTGTAGCTGCCAGTGAGGACAAACTGTGGGAGAGCAGTGGAAGAGGCAGGGAGACCAATTGGAAGCCATTGCAGCCATAATACAGCAAAGCGTGACCCTCTCAAACCCTGGACAGAGACAGCTTTGCAAAGTGATCAATAGGAGCTCAATGTACCCCAAGGGAAAATACAGAACATCAGGACTGGGGAGAGGCAGAGAGAGAGGGCCTGAGATGGCCCCTTCCCATCCCTAAAGCTCCTGTGTCTCCTGAGTGGTGCAGGAGGCTCTGTGAAGATTCCCTGTCTTCAGCACACAATCTTGAGCCAAAGAGGGGCAGGGGGATCTTGCCAATGGTCCTAAAGGGGTCTCAAGGCTTGGGCAAGGAGGAGACACGGTTCATGTATCAGGAGACAAGAGGCTTGGTAGGGCATGCGGATGCTTCAGCAACTGATGTGGTGGGGGAGAGGTGTCAATGCCCACAGACAAGGAGGGCCCTCTTCCCTGCAGCCACCGACAGTCTGCAGCCTCCCGAAAGGGTCTGCAGCCCAGATGCCCAACCCCAACGTCAGGCTACATAAGCTTCAGGAAAGGAGGGGTAGCAGACAACTGACTGTATATACATCAAAGGAATGACATATATAATCAAAGGAATGATAAATCATCAGTTAACTAGAAAATCTCTGGCTAGAACTAAGGTAAAACATAAATTTAAAAAGATCAGGTTGTTTTCCACTAAAGTGGCTGGAAACTCAGAAATCTAGCAAGGTTCTGGAAATAATGAATGCTAGATTTTTATAATCTGAGTTTTGTGAAGCAAATTGAAATCTGCTTCACAATGTACCCCTGGGTCAGGGGGAACACTGAGATACAGCATAGAACCACAGTAGATCAGATTCCATATTATTTATCTGGGTCATCTGTACGATTCATCCTTCAGAACAGTTAGGGCTAAAATTCAGCAATAAAGGTCTTAAATGTTCAAGGTCACCACTTAAGGCCTCACCTGTAATTCTTATAGTCTAAATGTCTATTACTACGGCATGGGTTTTGTTAGCTTCATCCCAGGCAATGATATCCATGAAATTGTGATTTGTGGTACTATTGCATTTTTACTATTTTAATAGTAAATTCCTCACCAAAGAAAATCGTCAAGCATACCACCCTGTGGGAAACATCTAACAAGTGACACTTTGGGAAACACTGTCCTCACTGGCATGTAGTATCTACATAATATTAAACAGTCATCTGAGGTGTTAATGCTGAACATGAGGTGAGAACATTAAAGATCCCCTGAGCTATCCTAGTCCTGCTGGAGTCAGCTCGACCACATTCCCTCCACAGTCATTCAGTCTTTGAACACCTCTGTTGACAGGGATTTCACTATTTCATTACCACCCTCCTTCTGCCACCACCCAAGCAACTATTGCAACTTTAGAGAGCTCTATTAGGATGATCTTTCTTATTCTGAGCTGAAATCAATGTGTGTCAACACAGAAATCAATGGTCTGTAAGGAAACGCAATTTATTCACCTGTGGCCACCTGGGACAATCTAGAAAAAGAGGATGTAATCAGCAATAAAAGCAATGAAGAGAGGCCAAAAATCAATGTATCTCCTGTCAGAATAGCTCTACGGAAATAACTCAGTGTTTTCTCAATTGGCTTAGAAGACCACAAGATTTTTCATTTGCTTTTTTCTTTTTTTCCTTCTACCTCTTTTCCTTTAAAAAACAAAAACAGAAACAAAAAAAAAACTCTCTGAGCTTTCTTCCCTGTGAAAAGCTAATTGTAACTTTCCTGCCAGCCATTACTCAGGTTATTTTGGGAAGAATCAACTCCTACAACTTCAGAGGAAGGACAGAAAGGTCACAATACTGGGAAGAACCAAAGGATTGAGGGGATGTGGTGGGGGGACTCACCGAAGGACCCAGGCTCATGTGAGGCAGAGGAGATTCTCCCTAATATTCATGTCCTCATAGTGTAGACAGAATTTCTGAAGCGACCTTCTACACAGCAGCATTGCCTGGAAGGGAGGAAGGGAGCTCTGTTTCCAAGTGGATCTCCATTGCCTTTTGCCTTTTGATTCAAGTTGAAAGGCTGATTTTTATGGACGAGGCTACAGATTTCAAAGGGGTGTTGGTTTTCGCTTGATGAAGTCAAAGCCAGTGGAAACTATGTCTATAGTAGGTCCAGTTGCACTGCTCAGACCTCGTTCCTGAAAGTGACATGGGATGGAAAGTGGTCATAGTGAAAGGTGACCAGGTTGGGTGGGGGTGACAGAACAATGCTGGTGCTTCATGGAACCCAGTCCTCCTTTAGCTCATGGAGGGAGGGCACTCCGCATGCCCTGCTCTAGCAGCCAGGAGGTGCCTACAGAGTTCCTGCACTTTGAATCAGCTTTTCTGGCCCTTCTTGCCCTTCTTCCAGCCCTGGCTTTGCCATTTACTGGCTTAATATCCTTGAGCAAGTCAGCCAACCTCTCTGGGCCTCAGTTTTCTCATCTGTTCTATGGAGATAATTGTTCTTTCCTCCAATAGATTTATTATGAGGGTTAAATAAGATAAAGTGTGAGCATGCACGTCCTAAGCTACAAAGCTTATGGAAGAAATTGATGTGATCTTAATCTAATGTAAGGTTTTGGCACCAAAAATAGGTGCCAAAGTTTTGTTTTTATTTTGTTTTGCCTTGTTTCTGTTTTTCTGGAAACGGTGAAAAGGGAGAGCTGGTCCTTGCACGTCAAGACTCCTTGGAGAAGGAAGGGAAATTAAACTGCCCCTCCCCTCAGCCAAGGCATCTGGGTAGAGCATGTGGCTTTCATAGATGTTCAGATGACAGCAGTTTCATTTTACAATTGACCTCAGAAGAGAGAGAGGTTGAAGCAACAGCGGAGGGCTGAGCTCCAGAGTGGGGACAGGAGAAAGAGGCGGCTTACCCAGGCAGACACTAGCTTAATAAGGTGACATTTGCACATTAGCAGCAGGCTGGCTAATTGATTTGTTCCTGTTACAGGAGCATCTGTCTCTGCAAAAAGGCGATGGCCACCAGCTCTGGCACAGTTGCTAGAAGAGTGTCCAGGATCTCTCAGGTCATTTTTTGCCCTAGCCAATAGGGTAAAAGCATTTTGAGAACCAGGAGAATGCCAGTGAGAACTGACTGGAGTACAAGAAGGATAAGGGCTGCATGTGGAAGCCCCAGGGCTGGGGAGCTCAGCAGGGAGAGGGAAGGACAAGACGGGATGAGAGGGAGGGACACCAGGTCCTGGAGCTGGATTCTAAGCATCACCCATGTAGTCCATTCAAAAGTTTTTCTCACTTTCTTCCTTTATCCTGGAGTCTTCCTAGTTACCTCAGTGAGAGGCTAAAACCCCCCACCCTGGCCAGGCACAGCGGCTCATGCCTGTAATCCCAGCACTTTGGGAGGCTGAGGCAGGCGGATCACTTGAGGTCAGTTCAAGACCAGCCTGGCCAACATGGTGAAACCGCGTCTCTACTAAAAATACAAAAATTAGCCGGGTGTGGTGACGCACGCCTGTAATCCCGGCTACTTGGAAGGCTGAGGCAGGAGAATCACTTGAACCCGGTAGGCAGAGGTTGCAGTAAGCCAAGATCATGCCACTGCACTCCAACCTGGGTGACATAGTGAGATTCCATCTCAAAAACAAACAAACAAACAAACAAACAAAAAACTCACCCAGGCAAGGGCCTGGGTTTCTTAAGGGTTAAGGACAGATTTCCCATCCACCTTGATTGTGGTGAGACATAGTAATAGGAGAGCATTCTATAATGTGAGGCCTGCTGGGAGCATGGGAGGCATCAGTGGGGACTGATGCTCTTGACCCTCCCAGGTCTGCAGCTTGCAAGGGAGTCCCAGCTGTTCCATTGGCCAGGTTCGCTACAGAGGTGTTCAAACCAGGCATCTTCTGCAGGCTGGACAGATGTGTTCTACTCCTAAAATAAAGTAGCTCCAGTCTTTACCCAAGTCCCAGAAGAAGAATTAGTTAATGGAAAGAATTTTCTCAATTTTAAGATTTCTCTCCTGTAATTTCTTTTCCTTAAACTCTTGAGATCTGATACCTCTTGTCTATAAAAGAATGTAGTGGGCAATTTTATCTGTTTTAGCATAAACTATTTATTCTGGGTTGAGTGGAGCTCTGTTTCTATGTTATTCCACAGTGTTCTACTCAGGACCATGCTCCAGCAGTTACCTTTCTCTTCCGCGTTGGATTACTCCCATCAACGTGCAAACATACTGTTCTTTCTCTCATCTTAGAAAAACCACTTCCTTCACCAACTATTACCTGATTTCTTTGTTCCCCTCTGTGGCAAACTCTTCAAAAGAGTCATCTATATTCACTGTCTCAGTTCTCCTCCTCTCATCCCTTCTTACACCAACTTTGATCAAACTTTTCTCCCCACTGCTTTTGTTAAGATTATCAATGCCCTCCACATTGCTAAACTCAGTGACCAGTTCTTATCATGCTTGATGTGGTAGCCAGCTTCCAAGATGACCCCACCTCCTGGGATGCTCACCTTTGTGTGGTCCCCTCCCACACTGTACCAGGGCTGGTCTATGTAACCAAGAACATTCAGAAGTGATGGCATGACATTTCCACAGTTAGGTACAAAAGACTGTGGCTTCTGTCTGGAGTGCTCTCCTGCAGTCTGTCTTCCTCTTGGGCCACTTGCTCTGGGGGAAGCCACTCAGATGGCCCACATGGCCAGGAACTGGGTTGCCAAGAACTGCAAGAGCGAGTTTTGAATGGGATTCTCTAGCCCCAGTTGAGCCTAGAGATGACTGCTGCCACAGCTAACAACTTAATTTCAACCTGCAAGAGATCTTGAGTCAGGACTAGCCACCTTATCAACTCCTAGATTCCTGAGTCTTGGAAACTTTGTGAGATAATAAATTTTTGTTGTTTTAAGCTGCTAAGTTTTTGAGTGATTTGTTATACAATGATAGATAGCTAATACACTTGACTCATCACATTATTTGACACAATTGATCACTCTTGCCCCCCTTGAAACACTTTCTTCATTTGGCTTCCATGACATCACAGTCTCCTGGTTTTCCTTCGACCTCATGGATCGCTTCTCAACTTCCTTTGCTGGCTCTTCTTCTTCTGCCTTGATTCTTTAAGCTGGAGGCCCTCAGGCTGCTGGTCCTTTTCCCTCCTGTCTCCACTCACTCCCTTGGTGACCTCATGTACTCGGGTGACTTTAATTACCATATACGTTGTCAACTTCAAAATGTATATCTCAGCTCAGATCTTTCTCCCAAATTTCTGACTCATATAACCAGGTGCTTCCATGACTTCTCTACTTGGATATTTAACATACAACTCAAATTCAACAGGCTCAAGTGTGAATTCCTAACTTTTCCCATCCAAGCCTGCTTCCCAATCTCCTTCCGAATTGATGGCAGCTCTATCCTTCTGGTTGCCCAGGCTGTCCTTGACTCCTGTACTTCTCTTATTCCCCATATCCAATCATCAGTGAATGCTATTGAATCTACCTACAAGATATATAAAAAGATCGAGTCACTTCTCACCATCCACTGCTACCATCCTGGGCCAAGCCACCATCATCTCTCATCTGGACACAGCAACAACCTTCTAACTGGTCTCCCTATTTCCACCCTTAACCCTCTACACTCTACTCTGAACACAGCAGCCAATGTGCAGTGTGAGCCTCTTAAATAGGCAGAGCACATCATTCCTCTCTGCATAGCATCCTGCAATGTACCCTCCTTTCACTTAGAGTAACAGCCACAGCTGGCCTCCCAGTGGTCAGCAAGGCCCTGCACCACCTGGCTTCCTGTTACTTCCCAGACTCCATCTCCTTCTAGTCTCTCTTTCCTCTGCTCCAGCCACACTGGCCTCCGTGTTGCTCTCGGAACATGCCAGGCTCACTCCCACAGCATTTGCACTCACTGTTTCTTCTGTCTGGAATGCTCTTCCCCTAAATATCATTCTGGGTAAGTCCATCATCTTCTTCACATATTTGCTCGAGTATCACCTTAATAATGATGGCCTGTCTTAGCCATCCTGTAGAATCCTTCATACTACCCCACCCTCAGCACTCCTGAGCCCCCTTATCCTATTTTCCCCCATAGCACTTATCATCTTTCAACACACTAGAAGCTGTATTTGTTTATGTTAGTGTATTGTCTATCTTTCCCTGCTGAAATCTAAACTACAAAAGGGCCTGTATCTGTGTCCATTTTATTTGATGAGATACCCCAAGCCCTTAAGGATTTCTGGCATGTAGGCAACACTAAAAATATTTTAGTGAATGAATAAGTTATCTGAAATTGTTACAAAAGCCTCACAAAATATTCTGTATTATCCAAATTTTACAGATGAAGAAACTGAGAAAAGGCAATTCACATTTCTCAGTCTTCCTATGTGCCAGTCACTTTAAATATGCTATCTTATTTAAACCTCCCATTTTACAAGGCTCAGAGATGCTAAGTGGTTTCCAAAAGTCACATAAGTGGTGAGAAGGCAAACTCTGATTTGAACCCAGGTCTGGCTGGCAATAAAGTAAACTCCCCCACTGCTCTTCCCATTCTTGTGTCAAGCACCTTCCGTGCACCTGGACTGAGTCAGCAATCAACCGTCCCCTGAGAAGCCACCTTTGGCCAACAGAAGTCACCACATCACACTCTTGCAGGATCCCTTACAGGCCCTGTCTAGAGACCAGCAGCCAATCCCTACTTTTCTTGCTATCCCCAGGTTCAGGCACTCAGTCCCACTCAGTCCCACAGTGGCTGACAGTCACACAACATAACCCCAGCTGCTCTTCAAACGCACAAACCCAGAAGAGGTTCTTGGTACCTGCTTGTTGAAAATTGCAAACGTTTTTCCAAATATTTGAAATGTAATGGTTTTTAAGGCCTTGAGTCCAAATGAGTACTCACTGCCCCCATCAGAAAAGATCATAGTCCTTCTTGGCCAGGCACGGTGGCACACGCCAGTAATCCCAACATTTTGGGAGGCTGAGGCAGGTAGATCACCTGAGCTCAGGAGTTCAAGACCAGCCTAGGCAACATTGCAAAAGTCTGTCTCTACCAAAAATACAAAAAATTAGCTGGACCTGATGGCACGTGCCTGTGGTCCCCACTACGCAGGATGTGAGGTAGGAGGATAGCTTGAGCCTAGAAGGCAGAGCTTGCAGTGAGCCAAGATCATGCCACTGCGCTCCAGCCTGGGTGACAGAGGGAGACCCTGTGTCAGAAAAAAAGAAAAGAAAAGATCACCTGCCCCTCCATCAGTTCCATCCTCAAAGCCTTGAAGAAAACATAAAAGACAACTAATGGTAATAATAACGAACATCCTATCAGCTTTTACAATGAGCTAGACACTCTTGAATCCTTTACATCTCGTTTAATCCTTATGATAACACTGTAAGGAAGGTACTGTTATTAACCCCATCTTACAGATGAGGAAAACTGAGACACAGAGAGGTTTATCAACTTTCCTAAAATCCCATAACTGGTCATTGGTAGAGCCAGGATTTGAACCCCGGCAGTCTTCTCCCACAGCATGCATTTAGCTGATAAGCACACTTCAGCATGAAAGCATGTGGAACATGTAAACAACACCTGCAGCTGTTTATGCCTCCAGCACTCCACAAAGAAAATCCATTCATACTCATGGCAATGCCTGCATTGGCAAACTGACATTATAACTTCCAACACAGATATCTGCAATTAACTCCTTATCATTTCACAGATCTCATTCTTACCTCCCTGAAAAAACAGCCCTACATTTTCCTCTAGATCAGTTATATATTTCTCATTGCTAAACATAACATTTCAAAATTGCCAACATCACACAATACCTTCATGCTAAGTTTCCTCAGCCTGCTCCCCATCTCAGCCTCTCGCTTGCCACTGTCTTTTTTTCCAGCTTCCTGTTAATTAGGGGCAGCCTCCTTTCTCTTCATGAGTCACAGTCTCACATTTGGTTCCAATGACTGTATTGCTCTGTCTTATTTCTAAAGCACCTTTTTGTGGGGTTGCGAGATCATTGATCACACATTTCTATCTGCTCAGCTGCTTCTCCTTTGTTTTATTGAACACTGACTACTTGATCTTTAGGACTGAATACATTTCCATTCCACAGATGTTGGTCAGGCATCCACTGTGTTCCTGCACACAGTGATGACATCTCTGGTGAATACAAAGACTTAGTGACTCCCTGCCCTGGCCACGGAAGAGCCTGAAATATTTTTGGAGAGGTAAACTATCCTTCTTTGGCAAAACTGTGATCTTACCAAGTAGTAAAAGCAACCTTAACCTTCTTAGGAGCTGTGAGAAGGAAAGCAAGATCGCTGAGTGCTGGAGGAAACCAGGAAAGCTTCCTGGAAGAGGTGAGGTTTGAACCATTCTTGAAGAATGATAGGAATTGAATGAAGGCATACAAAGGCATGGAGGGTGAAATTAGTAAGTCTTGAGTTGAGCGTCAGGAAAAATATTCCAGTTAGAGAACCATGGAAGGTAAGATTGGATGAGATCCTAAAAGGCTTTGATGCCAGATTAAAAGACACTGGGATTATATTCTGGAGGTACCAAACTGCCTGTTCCTTACACTTTCTGTGCTGATGTGCCACAGACTGCTCGTAAGAATATTCTGTGCTTGTCCTCCCAGGCTCAACAAGAGGCCAAGAGAAGCTCTTCCTCATTCACCAATCCCTGGCCCAAAAGAGGTCTATCCCTCCACTACACACACACACACACACACACACACACACACACACACAGAGAGATAGAGAGAGAGAGAGAAAGAGAGAGACAGAGACAGAGAGAAGATCTGGAGTGGCAGAGCAGATTCCTGTGCTGTGGTACTTTCTGACAGACAAATCCAACAGCCTTCTACTCCACCTAGGAGCCAAACCCAGTCTGCATAAATAGTTCTGCCAGTGCCTGAAATTTACTCCACCGCACTCCTGTCACATCTGTTTCCACCCTTCAGCATTCCCCAGACTCCCTAGAGAACTGGCTCTGGCAGGGTTTGACCACTGGGAGGCCGCAGGGGGAGACTAGAAGAAAGAAAGAAAAGAGAAGCCAGAGTCTTTCCCCTCTCCCTCTTGGCTCTAGCTGGCATTCGTTGGCCGTGGCGGTGTCTCCTTTGCCACTGCAGCTTCCACCCAGACAGCCCCTCCCTTTGAATTCCCAGCTACCCCCAGGCAGGACTCACCATGGTTGAGTAAGTTCCAGGTTCCAGGGCTCGGGTGCCTCCAGTGTAAAGGTGGTAACGGCTGCCTGCCCTGGGTTGCCTTCCATCTCTATTTGTACCTATGCAACCAAATCTTTGTATTAATATTCCCTGCTTGAAATACCTAAAGTTGTTTCACAGCTGGATCCTGACTAATACAGAAATCTACAAAGGTTTTTGAGCAGGGGAGTGGCAGGATCTTGGATTATTTTTTGAGAGATTACTCTGGCCGCTGCAAAAACTGCTGATAAAAGAGGAAAATGAGTAGAATTTTAAGCCACCCTTAGGTGAGGCTCTTTCAGTAGTCGCAGCCACAGGTGAAGTGACCGGGGCTCCAGTGGTGGCAATGAATAAAGAGTAAAATTGAAAGAGTTGAGCTCTATTTTTAAGACAGAAGCTAAGCAATCTGGTGATAGATTGGATGTGGGGAAGATTAAGAAAAGGAGAGAATTGGTGATGACTCTTCTAGATTTTTGGCTTAAGTAACTGGGTGGAAAGTACAGAGATGGAAAGGTAAGGGCAAGGGCAGTTTGGCGGCCAATCAGCACATCAATCATCTCCTTCATGAAGCCTTGGGCAACCTTCCAACAGGAAGCAATTTCTGCCTCCTTTGTAATCACACAGCACTGGAGACACACTATAATTATACAGTTACATGTCCATTTGACCTTTTTCCCCTGCTAGCGTGCCATGTGTTACAGCTCACCGTATCACCAACTCTCTGACCTCCGCAGCACCTATGGATGTTGAGCCACAGGGCAAAAGAGCTGAGCTGGCAGCCTAACAGAACAGAATCATCTCTAGGCAACAGACTTCAGGCTCAAGCCTCGTACTACACAAAAGCATATGGCTTTCAGCAACCACTCTGAGCCCTCGCTACCAGTCCTTGATGTACTTCCCTGACTCATGGATTAAACCCACTCTCCTACTTACAGGCAGCTGTCACTGACCTCCATGCCCAGAATTCTTCTCTGTCCAGCCCATGATTCTATCCTTTGTGGCAGGAAGGACACGCAGAAGCTCAACAAATGTCTACCAGACTGAATCAAGCTGTCATGACCAAGCAACAAAAACAACACCTCTCCTTTTATAGGTTCTCTCAACTTCTTTCACTTTCCTAACCTCATATTTTAAAAAAAAAAAGAAAAAAAGAAAAAAAAAAAAAGGTGTCTCCTCTCCTCTCCTGGGTGATCACTGCCTTCAGTAGAAGCCCCTCCTAAGGTGGTCAGGTTAGCAACAGTGGGAACCCTGGCGCCATCACTGATTCTGTTCCCTTGGGAAGGCGGCTTAAGCCCCCTCCCACTTTGCTCATCTGAACAGTGGACACATAGCCCTGCCTAGGCTCAGAGGCACTGTTACGAAGAGCAGTGATCATTCACACGGCAGCGAAGGTCTCGTGCTCTCAACAAGGAAAGCCCTTCCTGGGAAAAGGAACACAAGCTTCTCACCAGTCCCATGCCAATGCACAGTCAGCCTCCTCTAAAATCATCTTTCTTGTGGGTGCAGCCATGTCAGTCTCCTCCTTCACTTCCTTCCACTACCTCTTCATTGATTTTACGAATTAACCTAAACCTCTGTGTCTTCACTTGAAGTATCTCTTAGGACCTATGCACATCCCTTGTCGCATTTCATTCTCTCCCTCAGCTCCTTCTGCTCTAAATCAGCACTGATCTCCTCCTCAGCAGCCGCAGTGACAAAGATCTGCAAGTGCCACTCTGGGTGAAACACTGTGCCAGACATGGCTGATGGAAATGAGAGGCTTGTTCTGCTGGAGCTGAGAGTCCATCTGAGGACACGGGACCAAAAGTAAAACACACACAGACACAGGCCACTACATGGGACCTCCCTGCGACACATGCATGCATGAAATTGCTGCTGTGGCACTATTCTCCACATCTCTGCATGAAGCCAACCTCCATTTTTTCCACTTCCTTAGGGTCATGGTACAGTCCATCCTCATTAAGTACAGATTCTGTACTTGTGAATTAACCTACTCACTAACATTGATTTGTAACCCCAAGACCAACACTCACAGCTCATCTGTGGACCTATGCAGGGTGGCAAAAAATTAGTCACATTCTTTCCCAGTTGAATTCAGACAGGTAACATGATGTCTTCTTGTTTCAGCTCTCATGCTGTACACAAGGTTCCCTTTTGTAGTCTACTTAGTGCCATGATTTTTGCATTTTTGCACTTTCTGTTGGTGATGATGCTGTTAAAATGGCCCCAAACAGAGTACTGAGTGCTGTCTAGTGTTCCTAAGTGCAAGAAAGCTGCAATGTGCCTCACGGAGAAAATATACGTGTTACATAAGCTTGGTTCAGGCATGAGCTATAGGGCTGTTGGCTGAGAGTTCAATGCTAATGAATCAACAATGTATATTAAAGAAGATGTCTTTAAACAAAAACATACATGAAACAAGCTTATGGATTGATCATTTGATGAAAATGTTGTAAGCAGAGGCTCACAGAACCTAACCCTATACAGTCATGCACCACAAAACAATATTTCCATCAATATCGGACAGCATATACAACGATGCTCCCATAAGATCATAATACCATTTTTTTTTTTAGTGCCATGGCGCCATCTCAGCTTACTGCAACCTCCGCGTCCCAGATTCAAGTGATTCTCCTGCCTCAGCCTCCCAAGTAGCTAGGATTACAGGCATGCACCACCATGCCCAGCTAATTTTATATTTTTTTGGTAGAGATGGGGTTTCTCCATGTTGGTCAGGCTGGTCTCAAACTCCCGACCTCAGGTGATCTACCCACCTCAGCCTCCCACAGTGCTGGGATGACAAGCGTGAGCCACCGCACCCAGCCCATACCATATTTTTATTGTACCTTTTGTATGCTTATATATGTTTATTAGATACACAAATACTTACCATTGTGTTACAAGGGCCTACAGTATTCAGTGCAGTAACATGCCATACAGGTTTGTAGCCTAGGAGCAATAGGCTACACCATATAGCCTGGGTATGTAATAGGCTATATCATTTATGTTTGTATATCTGTGATGCACGCACAATGACAAAATCACCTAGCGATGCCTTTCTCAGAATGTATCCCTGTCATTAACTGACATATGACTGCATTTCCTCTTTGTCTAGGAGCAATGGCTCAGCATAGGCTAACTGAGGGTTCACAGCGACCTTCTAGAACGTTACCGCAGATAAGCAGCATTGAATAACTGGAGCTCTGTAGTCTCCCACGGTTCTCTTAGGCTGTGTCAAAGGAGTGGAACTTCCAGCGATGGCCGTGCTCTGGCTGCTCTGCTAAGACCACTGCTGGGTGCTCCACTCTCTGGGGAGAAACGAATGCCTATCAGCCAAGGTGACCACAGGAATTGAGACCTTATCCTCGGAGAAACTGTTGAAGGAACTCTTACCTTTCATCAAATACCAGTGGGTGTTCACATGAAGGAGGAACGATCAGGCTTGCTTTATAGGGTCCCCAGGGGGAAGGTTGGGACCCAGGAGTGAACACTACAAAGGGCAGATTTTAGCTCAACCTAGGGAAGTGTGTTGCAAGAGTTAGCGGTCCTGAGGTCAGGAGGGCAGCCTCATATGGTAATGTAGTCCACATCGCCGCAAGTGACAACCACCAGAAAAGGACACAGAAAACGCAAGCACTGACTAAATTACATTTGAAAGTCTGTTATTCTACGAAAATACGTTCCCCAAGTAGGAACCAAGACTCTGCCAGGGCAGGATCCCTGTTCCAACACTAAAATTACCACGTCTGCAGTCTCCGTGGACTCTGAAAACGGGGCGACACCATCTGTGCTTCCAGTGAGAGAACGAGCCCTGGGCACCGTGTCATGGGCCTTCTGCTGCCACACAAAACAATGCACTGAGCAGCAGCTCTCCCTCGGGGCAGGAGCTCCATACACCTTTGGTTCCTGTGGCTGAGGGGAGCTGGGGAAGAGGCAGATCATCTATTACCCCCAAATCCATTCAGAGCAATTACTATGAGGATATTTCCCTTTATGCCTCTAGCTGAGCCTAAAACATAAGCATGGAAATAGGCCCTTTTTTAATCGTTTTAAAACTAGAAGCCTCAGTGGGAAAGTGATTTGACTGTCCAGAGAAAATACAGGAATGGAAAGCAAGCTTCCTGCCCCTGTAAAGCACTCAAAGGAGCAGGCCAAGTGTTCAGGGTGGTGACAGGTGCCTGCCTTTCTGCCGGAAAGCTGAGAACTCCCTCCACCTCACCCCACTCACAGCACAGAAACACCCAAGGGCTGGGCAAATGAGACTCTGGAAGGGCTCCCAGAGGCCACGCGGCTTGGCTTCTCACGGACAGACATCCCCCGTGTACTCTCGGAGGGCTGGGGCACACAGACCTCATGGGCAGCCCATCTGCAACACTGGTATCTGCATCCTTGCACTTTCTACACATCAGCCCAAGAAGGAAAACAGAAATCAATTGATTGAACAAAATGTATTCAACGAACTCAGGCTATGTGGCCTGCCCTGGGGCAAAAACAAAAGCCCAAGAGCGGTCCCCACTCAGAGCGTGTGCACACTCATTGAGGAGAAATGGGAACACATATAGTTACCCAATTAACCGAGAGATTCAATCAGTACAAGAGGCTTCAGTGTTTGGGGAAGCCTTAAGAGTTGCAGAAGGGCCTACATGGGGGTGCAGGAGGAATTTGATTGTATTCTGGATATGATGAGCAGACTATACTGATTTGTACTGTCCATTATGCTAGCTGCTAGTCATGTGAGCTATTTACATTTCGATAAAATACAATTTAAACCTCAGTTCCTCAGTTATACCAGTCACAATTCAAGTGTGCAATAAATAGTTTCCATGGCTAGCTGCTGCCATGTTGGCCAGAGACCAATTTCCATCACTGCAGAAAGTTTCATTGGAAGGCTCTGATCCTGATTGTCCTCACCCCCTTCAGTGTCCTTCAGATGACCTAGAATAAACCTCAAACTGCCTACTGTGGCTCAGACAGCCCTTGGGGATCAGCCCCTGCCTTGCTCTCAGGACTCATTTTTGCCATTCTGACCTTACACGTGATGTGCGCCAGCCACACTGAGTGAGCTTCCTGCCGACCTTCCACAGGCTGCTCCCTTCAGCAGCTAGCTGGAACACTTCCCCTGCCCCTTTTGTTGCCAGGCTAACTTCTCACCATCAAAGCATCCCTTCCCTGGGGTCCCTCCTGACCCCTTGGATAAGAAGAGGTCTCTTGCTTTCCATTCTCAGAGAAGTCTGTACTTTGACCATCAGAGCCCCACTATCAGTCAGTCGTTCACTGATGTATCCCAAGTGCCTGGCTCATAGTAAGCTCTCCTTAATGATTTATGAATGAAACAATGAATGAACAAATAACACTTTGTTAGAATTCCTTGTGTGGTTGGTTGTCAATCATCATAGTTTTCAAATTACATGAGAACAAAAATCTTATTTATCTCATTCACTACCTTATCTCCACTCTCTCCAATATATATGGTAGATCATCAAAATTATGAGGAATAATAGTAAAATAAATGAAGGAAAGGAGGAAGAGAGGGAGGGAAAGAGGAAAGAAAGGAAGATAAAGAGAGGAGGAAAGGAACAAAGGAAAGAAAGAAGGGAGAAACGGAGGGAGGAAGGTAAGAGAGGAGAGGAGGAGAGAGGAAGGAAAGGAAGGAAGTGGAGAAGGGAAGGAAATAAAAGTAAGGAAAACAAAAGGAAGGAAGGGGTAGGTGCAGAAATGATGGATTCAAAGTCCCTGCCTTAGGAAATGGGAAAAACAATAGTAATTAAGTAAAAGAATAGCTGGAGAGTTCATGGTAGCAAGCTGTCTAGCTTTGACTGTTTACAATGCTAGAACAATCATCTCCCCATCACCAACTCAAGGATGGGCTTATAAAGCTTCCTTGAATATCCCCATCCCTGTCACCTCCACTCCCCAACCCAGTGACATGAAAAATAGATAGAAGTGCAAATTAAGCTCTTTATTACAATTAGCAGCTGAACACAGGCATCACTTGTCCTGCCGTAATGTGATATTCCATCAGAGACATTCATAATCATAACCCAATGGGGGAGACTGTGAACCAGTTCACTGCCTGTTTTTCAACAGCTTTATATGAAATGATTTTTATTCCTTGCACTCACTAGCTATCTCCGAGGAACTCAAGGCAATTTACAAACTTTTAATTCTCATGACACCCTGGCAGTGTAGGAGGTAAGAGTCTAGAATTTATAGATGAAGGGAGAAGAGCCGTGCAACAGGATTAAGTGTCTTTCTCTGCTCAGACAGGAGAGACTCACCCTGTCCCCAGAGCCCACCCTTTGTAAGCTGAAGGGAGGGTAATTACAGTGATATTCCTAAAATCCATCTCTGCAGAGACATCAGTGCAAAATCTAGGCTGGAAAGGGTGAAGGTGAGTGAAATGGGAGGCAGTAGTGATAGCAGGAATGGGCTTAATCATTGGTAAAGAGGAAACAGGCAGGAAAGCAGGAAAGATTTCTAAGGCTGAAGACAGGGCAGAATGGAACACAGCAGGGTCTGGAAGGGGCTTGTACCAGGAACACCGGGAGTGAGGATCGTCCCGTCCAAGATAGGAGGAGAAGCACAAAGGGTGCAGAGAGAGAGCAAATATTTGAAAAGAGCATTTTAGAAAAATAACCAAAACCAGAAATCGCACCTTTAAAGATGAGAAAGCCAACAATCAGAGAAGAGATGTAACTTGCCTGAGTCACACAGTGAGTTATGATGGAGGGGAAAACAGAACCCTGAGTTCACTCTGCCACCCTACATGGAAAAAGGAAGTAGTGCCTGCTTGGGGGGCCTCCATTTTTTTTCCCCCAATAAAATAGGGTGAAGAAAGATTGGGAACTCAAGAGAGGCAAAAGAAGTTTAGATTTTCCTTCTAAGAATGACAGTGGATAATTGGATTTGATATTAGATATTGGGTTTGTCCAGCCACGTTGGTACCCAGCTGAAGATGTATACTATATGAATTTTTAGTATAGGTGAATCAGCAGGTATCCCTCACTTTATGGCATAGATACTGCATCTTGGTGTCTTAACACCGTACTGGTTTCTCATGTACTTCACTGTGCAGTGCAAGTAAACAGGAAATTCTGCTCCATCCAGTCACTAAGGAACCAGACTCCTTGCATCAAAAGCTGTGGTGCCCAATGTGGCAGCCGTACCCACCTGGGGCAGTTTAAATGAATTAAAATAAAATAAAGTAAAACATTCAGTTTTTCAGTCACATGTGCTCCATTTCCAGCACTCAGTGAGCACATGATTATCACAGTGGACAGCAGAGATATGGAAAGTTGCGTCACCGTGGAAAGTTCCATCGGGCAGTGCTGCCCTCCGCCGGATCTCTGGCATGCAGCCAGCAGGCAAATAAGAGAAAGAGCCTGGATGACGATGTAGGAGGTTTTGTGGGTCAGGACTGGAGGTGCCACACATCCCTTTTGCCTACACTCCACAGCCAGAGTTTGGTCACATGTTCATATCCCGTAAGAGAGGCAGGGAAATGTAGTTGAGCTGTGTGCACAGGAAGAAAAGGAAATGGGTTTAGTGAGCATTTGCCAGTTTCTGCCACAGTATATTCTAGCAAATTCCTAAAATAAAAACCGAATTTCCCAACTGGGTTCTGGAACAAAATCAGATTGATGATCCTAAAAGGAGAATATCTCCCCACAGACAGTTTTAAATTTTAAATGAGGAAGAGTTAAGATGGTGGTCAGGCTCCTGCTCAGTCAGAGTTTTCTAACGGCATTTGCCACACACAGACTTTCTTAGTTCTAAGCACTCCCAACTGCTCCGTTTACTACTTCTGCTTCCTTTCTGCCCCCGCTTGCCTCATCATCACACCTGTGTAGAGACATATGAATCAGCATTCACCAGGGAATCTTAGCTCCCTTCTAATTTTTCTGTGCACCTACCATGTCCAAAGGATGTATTTGACCTTGAATGAGTTCAGTTCAACAACCTTCACTGGACTGTGCTATATGCATGAGCTACATGTAAGTGGGGCTGTGGGGAATAAAGAAGTGAAACACACAATACCTCAAGGAAAGTTGGAAATAAGAATAACAATTGGGCTGAGATAAATGCCTGAAAAGAGACAACAGTGCGGAAGTTCAAAGGAATGAGAGATGAGGTCAGGGGAAGAAAGCAGAGAAAGATCCCATTGAGGAGAAAACATTACAATATGGACTGTGAACACAGTCTGATTTGAACAGGCTGGAATGTGGGGAGGAGGTCACCAGAAGAGGAGGCAGCTGTCCTGGCCTTGTCTTAAGACAAGATGGCTGGCTGTGTACTCAGAGTCAGTCTCTGGAGTGGAGTCACTTCTCCAGCTTCATCCCACCACCTACGCCTCTGCCCCTACCACGTGAGTCCCACTTTACAACACAGGAACCACCATTCCCTGCACCTGACTAGCAAGATAAGACCAGATTGGCTGGAGCAGAGCACCTGAGCAATGGGCTGAGCTAAAGGTTGGGTGAGGCCATGCCCTTAAAGGAAGCATTGATGACGAAGCACACGGAAAGCTTTAAAGGACCACACAAGTTTGAGAGAAGATCGTTATTGCTATTTGCTAAGGTATTTGTACAGAGCAGAGTGGAAAATAAGGTGGTTGGTCAAGGAGTAATATTAGGCCATCCCTAACTCACTTCCAACTCTAAAATTTCAAGGCCCAAATGATTTGGTCATCAACAAGATTCCTAGACACATTGGGTTTTATCAAATCCTGCTCTTTCTACCTTAAATTCTTCCTCTCCACTGCCATTAACCTAGCCCAAGTCACTGGATGCCCCACCTGAACTACTCAAGGAACTTCTTAGCTGATCTCAGCTTCCACTCCTCCTCACTCCACAAGCACTTGTTCGCCTGCAGCCAGACTGACCTTTCTAAAAACCCATTGATAACTTTCTATTGTCCTGAAAATAAAACCTAAACTCACCACAGCCTACCAGCCAAACCTAGTCTCACACTGCCTTCCTCTCCCTTACCAACTCTAGCCACACTGCCCTCCTGAACTGTTCCAAGAACAGTTTAGGTCTTTCTCATCTCAAGGCCTCTGCAATTGCTGTTCCTCAGCCTGGAACACTTTTCCTCCTCATCTTCACATGGCTGGCTCAGCTCAAAGGTCACCATTTTGGATGACCTCTAATTGCCCTATCCCAAATAGCCCCCTCCCTAGTTATTGTTCCAGCCCAGGGGCTGTCTCCAGGCTTCTCTTCCCTTGCTCCATGCTTTCTGGCCAGAGATCTCATCTACTCTCCTGCCTTCTGCTCTCACCTCCATGCTCATGTGCACATTGATATGGTAGCATTCACCTCTCTGCAGCTGTAGTTCCACATTCTCAACTAGCTCCTGGATTTTCTCACCTATATGTTTCTACCTATATGTTCCCTACATAGATTTGGGAAAATAGAATTCACAATCTTTTACAAACCAGTTCCTATTCCTTTCTTATTTCTGCTGATCCTACCACCACAGTTCTAGTTTCATAAACTTACAACCTCACAGTTAGATGTAATTAATTCCTTGTATAGAATTAATAACTATTCTATAGTATTGTACAGCATATAAAGGGTTTTCATGTGTCATCTCACTAATCACTGAAGTTTTCATTACTATGTTAACAGCTTTATTGAAGTAGAATTGAGTACAATACGAAACATTACCAAAATCAAGATAACGAACATATCCATTTTCCCAAAAAAACTTCTTTGTATGTATCCTTCGACAATCTTTCCCTTACCACTCCCCACTTCTTCATCTTCTCCAAGCAATCATTGATATGCTTTCTGTCACTATATATTAATGTGAATTTCCTAGAATTTTACATAAGTGAAATCATACATTACATACTCATTTTTGCCTGGCTTCTTTCACTCAGCATACTTATTTTGAGATCCATCCCATGTTGTAGCTCATATCAATAGTTCATCCCTTTTTATTGCTGCATAGTATTCCATTGTATTGGTATATGAGTTTATCCATGTTTCTGTTAAGGGATATTTGGGTTGTTTCATTTTTTGCTATTATAAATACTTGTATGAACACTTGTGTGCAAGTCTTTATATAGACATATTTTTTTTTTTTTGAGATGGAGTTTCACTCTTGTTGCCCAGGCTGGAGTGCAAGTGGCTCGATCTCAGCTCACTGCAACCTCCGCCTCCCGGGTTCAAGCGATTCTCCTGCCTCAGCCTCTCGAGTAGCTGGGATTACAGATGCCCGCCACCATGCCTGGCTAATTTTTGTATTTTTAGTAGAGACAAGGTTTCACCATTTTGGCCAGGCTGGTCTCGAACTCCTGACCTCGTGATCCACCCGCCTCAGCCTCCCAAAGTGCTGGGATTACAGGCATGCGCCACCGCACCTGGCCTATATGGACATATACTTTCATTACCCTTGGGTAAATTACTTTGGGTAAAATGGTTATATCATTTTGTAGGTATATGTTTAACTTTTTAAAAAAACTGCTAAACTGTTTTCCAACATAATTCTATCATTTTATATTCCTATTACTAGTGTTTTAGAGTTCCATTTCTTCCACATCCTCACTAACACTTCATACCATCAGTATTTTTAATTTTAGCTATCCTAATAGACATGTAGTAGTGCCTCGTTAAGATTTTAATTTACATTTCTTAACAACTAACAATAATGAGTGTATTTTAATGTGCTTATTTGCCATTTGTTTGAATTCAGTTTCCTGAAATTTTGTTTCAGCAAACAAACTATTTTTGCAACTGTGTCCATGGGGGATGTTGATTTGCAGTTTTCTTTTCTTATTATATCGTTTGTCTGGTTTTGCTATTGGACTTTTCTGTCTACTATGTAATTGATTTTAGCTTTGATCTTTATTATTTTCTTGCACTTACTTTGGGTTTACTTTGCTCTTCTTTCTTTTATTTCTTAAGATGGAAGCTGAAGTCACCACTTTGAAATGTTTCTTCTTTTGCAAAATAAGCATTTAGTACTATAAAGTTTGTGTCTTTATTATTTGCAGTGTGTTTGTTGTAGGCAGGATATAGTTGGGTCTTGTTTTATGCAATCTGACAATGTCTCTTTCAACTGCAGTCTTTATTAATACGGTTTTTCCTCTTTTTCTGCTTTCTTTTGGATAAACTGGATATTTTGTATTGTTCTATTTTATTTCCATTATTGGCTTATTACCTAGAACTCTTTGCTATTTTAATGGTTGATTTAGGATTTATAGTATATATATCAAATACATATTATATTTAAATATATATTAAATATATTTACCTTACGATATATGTAGAGAGAGATATATATATAATAACAGTCTACTTTCCCAGTATTTTAAAGATGTTGCCACTGCCTTCTCATTTGCATTGCTTCTAAAAGAAATCTGCTGTCATCCTTATCTCTGTTCCTCTATCCATAATGTGGCTTTTTCTCTGGCTGCTTTTAAGATTTTCTCTTTATCATGTGCTATGATCTAAACGGTTCTGTCCCCCTCAAATTCATATGTTAATTCATAGCTAATCATGAATCTGATATTAGAAGGTGAGGCCTTTAGGAGGTGATTATATCATAAGGGTAGAGCCCTTATGATTGGGATTAGCCCTCTTATAAAAGAGATCCCAGAGAGCTAGCTAGCCCTTTCCATCAAGTGAGGACACAATGAAAAGGGCACTGTCTATAAGCCAGAAAGTGGGGCCTCACCAGACACCAAATATGCCTTGATCTCAGGTTAACCAGCCTACCAAATTGCAAGAAATAAACGTTATTTATAAGCTACCCAGTTTGTGATATCTTATTAAGGCAGCTCAAACAGACTGAAACATAGTGGTTTTGATTTGATATGCCTTGATTACGCAATTTGATTATGATGTGCCTTGGTATAGTTTTCTTCAGGTTTATTTTGCTTGTGGTTTGTAAGCTTCTTGAATTTGTAGATTTATGGTTTTCATTACATTTGGAAATTTTCAGCCATTGTTTCTTCAAATTTTTTTTCTTTCCTTTCTGTCTCTTCCTTTGTGGATTCCAATTGCATGTATACTAGGCTGCTTGAAGTTGTTCCACAGCTTACTAATGCTCTGTTCTTTTTTTAAACAGATTCCTTTTCCTTTGTCTTACTTTGCATATTTTTATGATTTTAAGTTCACTGAACTTTCCTTTTGCATAGTCTAACCTACCATTCATCTCATCCAATGTATTTTTCATCTCACACATTGTAGTTTTCATTTTTAGAAGCTGGACTTGGCCTCTGTTTATTTCTCATGCCTCTACTTAACGTTTTGAACATATTTAATACAGTTATAATAATGATTTTAATGTCATTGTCTGCTAATTCTTACATTTACCTCAATTCTGATTGACTTATGTCCTCATTATGGATGTATTTTCCTGCTTCTTTGCATGCCTGGTAATTTTTGACTAGATGGTAGACATTGTGAATTTTACTTTATTGGATGCTGGCAATTGTTTCCCCATAAATATTTGTGAGCCTTGTTCTGAGACGTAATTACCTGGAAACACTTCAGTCCTTTTGTGTCTTGCTTTTAAAATTTGTTTTGCAGAACCAGAGTGATGTTTGCTCTAGACATACTTTTTCCCCACTACTGAAGACCTTTCTTTGTACTCTACCAAGTGTCCTTGAATCTCGAGGTTTCCAGTCAGCCTACTGAGAATAGGCACTGTTTATGTCCCTCTGTGAATTCTGGGCACTGTTACCTCTAATCCTTTTAGGCAGTTATTTCCCCAGCCTTGGGTAGTTTCCTCACATACATGCACTTATAAGTACTCAGCTGAATACTTAAAAGGAATCCTTTCCAAATCTCTAGAGTTCTCTCTGTGTACAAGTCTCTCCTGTCTGTCACTTTGTCCTGTAAACTCTCATCTCTTTGGTCTCCCTGGGCTCTCAGCTTTGTCTCCTCAATTCAGGGAGTCTGCTGGGATCTACCTGGGTTTCTATTCCCCGCAATGCAGACTGAAATCTCTCTCAAGACAGTAAAGTAAGGGAATCATAGAGTTCACCTCATGTTCTTGCCGTCGCTCAAAGATTACTGTCCTTTTTTGCCTGATGTTCAAGATCTTGCAAACTCTTATTTCATAGACTGTGTGCGATGTTTGGTTATTTCATGTGGGAAATTCAATATGTTCCTTTTTGATCCATCTTGGCCAGAAGCCAGATCTCTATCATTATTATTATACCTATATCACAAATAAGTAAATTGAAGGAAGGATCAGCCCAAGATTCCAAATTGTAAGTGGTCTCAAATCCCACAACAAGTCTAGCACTAAGTTCTATCAATTATTCCCTTTTTATCCATTTCTATTACCACCACTATAGTGAAAATCTTAATGGTCATCTGAATTACCAAAATAATTTCCCATTAACTAAGTGATGAAGGACAAAATTATGTGCATTTTATTGTTTATATGTTGCTAGCAGCTCCTGCACGTTGTTAGGTTTCAATAAATACAAAGAGAATGGATAGTGTATTATTAAGAGTATGGAATACTGGAGCCAGACTGCCTGAGTACAAATACTAGTTCATTGTATTTGTTCATTGGCTATACGATCTTGGACAAGTCACTTAACCTCATTATGCATTCATTTTTTTACTGTAGCACAGGAATTATTACAGTATCAATATCAGAGGGTTATTGTGAAGATTAAATGATTTAACATAGGTGAAGTGCATAGAACAGTACCTGCTACACAGTAAACATTATTTAAGTGTTAGCTAATATTATAGGCTTGAATTGAACTGGTCTCCTTGCTTTCAATTTCTCCTCCCTTTAATTTATCCTCCAGAAGATAATTATTTTCGAAGATGCTTCCTGAATTTTAAGTTTTATTCTATTTCATCCCTGCTGTAAAACCTTTGATGGCTCCCCACATAACTTCCAAAGTGCTCCTACTCTTTAACCCCAGCATTCATCTCTAAACACATCTCCCTACCACCACAAATACCATATGAACTCTTTGCTACAGTAATATTGATTCATTTGCCAGACCCCAAATAGGTCTTTATTCTGGTCTTTGCTCACACCATCACCTCCACTTAGAATTCTAGAATTCTAGCATGTCCCCTTCCACCCAACTCTACCCCTGATCAAATTCCTATCCATATTTAGAAGTCCCACTAAAACTCCACCTCTCTTATAAAGTCTATTCTGATTACTCTAAAAATATTTAATCTCTATGTCCTCTCAACTGCTTTGGTAACGACTGTTCATGATTTTCATGTAACCCCTTTTTACTTTCTTTATAAGTGCTTGTTATCATAGACCTAGGCACCCAGAAGGCACTCAGTAAACATCTACTCAATGAACAAATAAATGAATTTGACTCATAAAACTAGTGGGGGCATTCAAGGTAAGGGACCATACAGTAAACTCTTTCCTTAGCCAGTTCTTCTTCCTGGGAAAAGCTGAGTTCCTCATCATACAAATGGTAGGAGGAGTTGAGCTGAGAACAGCCACATTATTCCTGACAGCCTCAGGGGTACAGAAGTAGCAAAGGCCACAAAACTCCAGTTACCAGTTGCCAGACCCTTAAATGTGTCTAATTAACTCACCTTCACTGAGTCAAATGTGACAAAGAGAAGCAGAAAATCCCATCAAATATAGACTCAGCCACCATCCTCCCCTGGAAATAGAAAACTGGGAGACAGCAGCTTAGGATACAGAGGAAGAGTGACATGATGTCAAAAGACTAAAACCGGTTCCCATCCCCGCCAACCCTGCAGCAAGACAGACAGTGGGAGCCACCCTTCACCCTCTTCTGCCCCAAACTGTGAGGGGCCTTCCAAAAATGGGAAACAGGGAACAAAGGAAAATGTAACACAAGCTGCCTCCCAGCATGAGATCCTCTATGCCTCTATCTCTTAGAGACTCGGGAGGAAAAGAAAATTAAGACATAAAAATGTGTCCTGGCATATTCTGCACTGCTATACTGGTTCAGGAAACATACAGTAGGCCAATGCAATCGTAGAAGTAAAAGCTCTTCCAACTCTCCTTCCCTTTTTCTTGCCTCTGCCCCAGAAAGGCAAACAGCTTACTTTCCTGGGTGGGTAATTCTGGTCAGAGCTTATTTTAAAGCAAACAACAATGTGGATTCCTAAGGAGGAATCCACATAGACAGTATGATTTGTGGAAGGTTTGTCCTAAAATATCTCCAAACCCCATGCCCACTCTCATTCCCACCACCTTAGGTTTCTACCATGAATTCTTCCTATAGCTCAAGCCCTATCCTGGCTCCATTCACTTACAAAATATTTATTGAGTGCCTTATGTGTGCCAAACTCTTGCACGAAAGATCAAATAGTGAGAAAATGTATGCATAGTTTCTGCCCTAATGGAGATTACAGTCTATCAGGGAGAAACAGACATTAAATAACTTTTATTTATATGTTATAAATAACATAATATGTAAGAATAATAACACAGTAAGTTATAAATAATTTGACAAATTGAATGAATAATGTACATAGATAAACTTGAAATCATACAATGTAGTAAGTTCTAAGCAGGGCAAGTACAGCATGCTGTTAGAACACGCAACCAGAAAACTCAGCCTCATCAAGGGAATCAGGAAAGGTCTCCCAGAGAAGACTGGAAGGATGAGTAGAAGTCAACCCCTCACGGAGGAGTGGAAGGGGGTCTCCATTGCTTGCCATTGCTTACCAGCTAGGCAATCCACAGCACGATGCCAGACTTACCTGTGTCTCAGTTTCCTCATCTGTAGAATGGGGGCTATAATAGTACTACCTGCTTCACAGAGCTGTTGTGAATATTAAAATAAGCTAACCAACACATTTGATGGTAAAGTGTTTAGAATAGTTCCTAGAATAGACGAAGTAAGCACCAAACAAAAGTTTGCTTTTGTTATCGTGGTTGTCCCTGATCCTCCAGGAACTAGCTCAAGTTTCTCCTTTTGGCAGACCCTATCAGATATCCCCAGAGGTCTCGGCTCAAACCTTGCAGTTGGGGATTAGATTTCAACATATTAATCTGTCAGGAGGGCATAAACATCAGTCCATTGCACATTCCTAGTACCTGCATGATAAGCATAATGTGCACATTCTATAAATATTTCTTGAAAAAATTAACAAATTCCCATCACATTGTTTCTCACAGGTGTTATTTGCCTACTGCATCACTAAGCACCTCATGGTCTCCCCATCTTCAGTGTCTGGAAACCTTCTTCAGAGCAACTATTTTTCTTTCACCTCATAAAAATGTGACACCTGTGACTAATTGTGTTCTCTTCTTATTCTAGCTGCTAAGAAGTTCAGAACCAAAACTGAAGCCCACTTCATAACTGAGAAGACATTTATGGCATATAGTGTACCCACTTTTTGATTCATCTTAACTATGTTGGATTATTTTGTTTTCACCCTGCTCATCCTTTTGTATCTTTTATATTTATTATTTGATATATGTAGAAATACAAAAATTATACGTATGGCTCAGATGTGTAAAAAAAGGTTTTATGTATACCTTTCTTAAAGACAAATTTAGTTTTATTATTGAGCCCTAAATCCCTCTGGGCAGTAGGAGGAGGGGTGCTTAAACATGCTGTTTAAAGTTGCTTAAGACCCTCTTGACTTAAAACAGTTTTTCAGCCAGGCTCAGTTGCTCACACTTGTAATACCAGCATTTTGGGAGGCTGAGGTAGGAGGATCACTTGAGCTCAGGAGTTCGAGACTGGCCTGGGCAACATAGCAAGACCCCATCTCTACAAAAAAAAAAAAAAAAATTTAATTAGCCAGGCATGATGGTACATGCCTATTGTCCCAGCTGCTCAGGAGGCTGAGGTGAGAGGATCAGCTGAGCCCAGGAATCCAAGGCTGCAGTTAGGCATGATCATATCACTGCACTCCAGCCTGGGAGACAGAGCAATAACCTGTCTCAAAAAAAAATTTTTTTTCGTTTGGAGTATCTCAGCTTTTTAAGGGAAAAAACTGAATCAATTCAAAGTTGAATTTCCTCCAAAAAAAAAGAAAGAAAATAATAATGCCAACTACCGTCTTAGACTACAGTGCAACAAAAATAGAAATCAGTATCAAGGACATCTCTCAAAACCGTATGATTACATGCAAATTAAACAACCTGCTCATCATTGACCACTGGGTAAAGAAATAAATTAAGGCAGAAATCAAAAAATTATTTGAAACTAATGAAAACAAAGATACAACATACCAGACTTTCTGGGACACATCTAAAGCAGTGACAAGAAGAAAGTTTATAGTGCTAAATGCCTACATCAAGAAATTAGAAGATCTCAAATTAACAACCTAACATACCTAGATGAACTAGAAAAACAAGACCAAACCAACCCCAAAGCCAGCAGAACAAAATAACCAAAATCAGAACTGAACTGAATGAAATTGAGATGCAAAAATCTATATAAATCTACCTCGGGCCAGGCACGGTGGTCCACATCTGTAATCCCAGCACTTTGGGAGGCCAAGGCAGGTGGATCACGTGAGGTTAGGAGTTCAAGGCCAGGCTGGCCAACATGGGGAAACCACATCTCTATTAAAAATACAAAAAATTAGCCAGGCATGGTGGCAGATGCCTGTAATCCCAGCTACTCGGGAGGCTGAGGCAGGAGAATCGCTTGAACCTGGGAGGCAGAGGTTGCAGTGAGCCGAGATCGCACCATTGCACTCCAGCCTGGGAGACAGAGTGAGACTCCATCTCAAAAAAGAAAAAAAGAAAAAGAAAGAGAGAAGATCCAAATAAAAACAGTCAGAAATGACAAAGGTGACTTACCATCAACCCCCCACCAATATTAAAAAACCATCGGAGACTATTGTGAATAATTCTATATATACAAACTAGAAAACCTAAAAGAAATGGGTGAATTCCTGGAAACATACAACCTTCCAAGACTGAACCAGGAAGAAATTGAAGTCGTGAACAGACCATAATGAGTTCCAAGACTAAATCAGTAATAAAAACCTACCAACCAGAAAAACCCCTGGACCAGATAGATTCACAGCCAAATTCTACCAGAAATACAATGAAGGAGCTGGTACCAATCCTACTGAAATTATTCCCAAAAACTGAGAAGAAACTCCTCCCCTAACTCATTCTATGAGGCCAGCATCATTCTGATACCAAAATCTGTCAGAGAAACAATGAAAAAAGAAAACTTCAGGCCAATATCCCTGATGAACATAGGCACAAAATTCTCAACAAAATGCTGCCAAACTGAATCCAGCAGCACAACAAAAAGATAATTCACCATGATCAAGTAGGATTTATTCCTGGGATTCAAGGTTGGTTCAACATATACAAATCAATAAATGTGATTCATCACATAAACAGAACTAAAAACAAAACCCACATGATCATCTCAATAGACACAGAAAAGGCTTTTGATAATATTCAATATCCCTTCATGTTAAATATATATATATATATATATTCAACTTCCCTTCATGAGCTAGTAGCTCAACAAACTAGGTATCAAAGGAACATACTTCAAAATAATGAGAGCCCCCTAGAACAAACCCAACATCTCACTGAATGGGCAAAAGCTGGATGCATTCCCCTTGAGAACTGGAACAAGATAAGGATGCCCATTCTTACCACTCCTATTCAATTTAGTACTGGAAATCCTAGCCAGAGCGATCAGGCAAGAGAAAGAAATAAAAGGCATCCAAACAGAAAGAGTGGAAGTCGGACTATCTCTCTTTGCAGACGATATGATTCTGTACCTAGAAAACCCCCTAGTATCTGCCCAAAAGGTCCTATAACTGATAAACAATTTCAGTAAAGTTTCAGAATAAGAAATCAATGTACAAAAATCAGTATTATTTCTATACACCAATAACATCCAAGCTGAGAGTCAAATCAAGAATGTAATCCCACTCACAATAGCCACAAAAAGAATAAAATATCTAGTAATACAGCTAACCAGGAAGGTGAAAGATCACTACAATGAGAACTATACAACACTGCTGAAAGAAATCAGAGACAACACAAACAAATGGAAAAAATATTTTATGCTCATATACAGGAAGAATCAGTATCATTATAATGGCCATACTGCTCAAAGCAATTTACAAATTCAATGCTATTTCTATTGAACTACCAATGTCAGTTTTCACAGAATTATAAGAAACTATTCTAAAATTCATATGGAACAAAAAGGAGCCCAAATACCCAAAGTAATCCTAAGCAAAAAGAACAAATGCATCACATTACCTGAGGTATCAGGTTACCCAGCTTCAAACTACACTACAAGGCTACAGTAACGAAAATAGCATGGTACTGGTACAAAAACAGATACATAGACTAATGGAACAGGTTAATGAACCCAGAAATAAAGCCACATGCCTACAACCATCTGATTTTCCACAAAGATGACAATAACAAGCGATGGGGAAGGACTCCTATTCAATGAATGATGCTGGGGATAACTGGCTAGCCATATGCAGAAGATTGAAATTAGATCCCTTCCTTTCACCACATACAAAAATCAACTCAAAATGAATTAAAGACTTACATGTGAAACCTAAAACTATAAAAACTCTAATAGAAAACCTAGGAAATACCACTCTGAACATAGGCCTTGGCAAAGATTTCATAACGAAGTCTCCAAAAGCAACTGCAACAAAAACAAAAATAGATAAGTAGGACCTAATTAAACTAAAGAGCTTCTGGCTGGATGCAGTGGTTCATGCCTGTAATCCCAGAACTTTGGGAGGCCGAGGCAGGAGGATCGCTTAAGCTCAGGAGTTTGAGAACAGCCTAGGAAACATAGTGAGACCTTGTCTCTATTAAGAATATAAATAAATAAATAAATAAATAAATAAATAAATAAATAATCAGCTGGATGTAGTGGCACATGCCTATAGTCCCAGCTATTCCATAGACTGAGGTGGGAGGATTTCTTGATGCTGAAACATTGCGGCTGCAGTGACCTATGATCACACTACTGCACTCCAACCTGGGCAATGGCAAAAAACAAAAATAAACAAAATTTTAAAATAAACTAAAGAGCTTCTGCACAGCAAAAGAAAACATCAATAAACAGACAACCTACAAAATGAGAAAATATTCATAAACTATGCATTCAGCAAAGGTCTAATACTCAGAATCTATAAGGAATTTAAACAAATCAATAAGTGAAAAACAACCCCATTTAAAAATGGGCAAAGGACATGAACAGACACTGCCCAAAAGAAGACATACATGCAGCCAACAAGCATATGAAAAAATGCTCAACATCTCTAGTCATTAGAGAAATGCAAATCAAAACCACAATGAGATACCATCTCACACCAGTCAGAATGGTTATTATTAAAAAGTCAAAAAACAACATGTTGGTGAGGTTGTGGAGAAAAGGGAATACTTATATGCTGACTGTAGAAATGTAAATTAGTTCAGCCACTGGGGGAAGCAGTTTGGAAATTTCTCAAAGAACTTAGAGCAGAATTATTCGATCCAGCAATCCCACTACTGGGCATATACCCAAAGGAAGATAAATCATTCTACCAAAAAAAATGCATTCATATGTTTATCACAGTGTTATTCATAATAGCGAAGACATGGAATCAACCTAGATGTCCACCAATGACAGACTGGATAAAGAAAATGTGGTATGTATACACCATGAAATACTACACAGCCATAAAAAAACACAAAATCATGTCCTTTTCAGCAACATAGATGCAGCTGGAGTCCATTATCCTAAGCTAATTAATGTAGGAATAGAAAACCAAATACCACATGTTTTCACTTATAAGTGGGAGCTAAACACTGAGTACACATGGACACAAAGAGGGGAACAATAGACACCAGGGCCTACTTGACGAAGGAGGGTGGGAGGAGGGTAAGGGTTGAAAAACTATAATCAGTTACCATGCTCACTACCTGGGCATGAAGAAATCATTTGTACACCAAACCCCAGTGACATACAATTTGCCCATGTTACAAATCTCCACATGTACTCTCTGAACCTAAAATAAAAGTTGAAAGAAAAAAAAACAAAAGTATGGAACAAAACAAGTGTGAATAGTTAGAGTATCCTGGAACATGAGATGATTTTCTGAAATAAAGAGGAAGGCAACACTAACACAATGTCCAAGTTGGAGTTCAGCTTTTCAAGGTTCATTATATTTTAATTTTGTTTTTTTTAACCACACCCCTGAATGTCCTAGTCTTTCAATATTGCAAATTAATTGACATCAATTAATAACTTTGAAATATTAAAATTCTCAGCTGTTAAAAAAAACAAAAATAAATAAAGTTGAGTACATATGGACACAAAGAAGGAAACAACAGAAAACAGGGCCTACTTGAGAGTGGAGCATGGGAGGAGGGTGAGGACTGAAAAACTACCTCTCTGGTTCTGTGCTTATTTACTCGGATGACAAAATAATCTGTACCTCAAACCCCCATGACACACAATGTGCCCATATAACAAACCTGAAGATGTACCCTTGAGCCTAAAAGATTTTTTTAAAAGACAAAGTCGAATTTCCTACCAAAGGTGTTTCTCCCCACTTCTCCTACTAATCAAATGGTGTTTGAGTTTCAGGAAGCCCATAGGGCATCTTGACGGCATACAGAAGGGACTCTTCTTGTGGTCTTCCTGTGTCTCCAGGGCAGTGTGGTTAGTCTGGCCTGGCCCTGAGCAGCTGGAGCCCCTTAGTTCTTTGGTCTGTCATGCTTCAGGTTGGCACCGGCTGCTAAAAAAATGTCTCCTGGTATGCGGTCCCCACATTTGAGGCCTATGTATTAAAACTACAGGATGGCTTTCATTCCACAAATTCATTCAAGAGAAAGCTCTGTGATGTGGCCTTTTGAGCTTCACAAGCTCCTTAACGTGTAGAAAATTAACTTCCCTCCTAGGGGACTCTGACAGCCAGAGCAAGGCTCATGACATCACAGACATTTGTTTTCTCCTGTGGCCAAGTCAGACCAAGAAACAGAGCCCGAAGATGCGGCCATTAAAAAGACTTGGTAGCGAGCCAGGTAATTTCTCCAGTTTCCAACCTCCATACTGCATTTTGTACAAAGCAAGGCTTCAATTAGTGGAAATTTCCAAGCTAGAAATACCTTGGAGCCAACTAGCTTTGAAATGTTGACACACAACTATTCACTGGTGTACTTGCAGTCCTGCATCATGAAGTGATCAATGTCCTAACCTGAACTAGTGGAGTTACTTAGACAAAAGAGTCTGCTCTCTTCCACAGCATGCGCTTCAACCATCTGGACTGTGCTGCTTCTAGCATAGTCATCCTCCTGATAGAACATCATTCACACAAATCCTAGCAGTAATTTTAAAAGAATCTACAGTGGGCCCCGTGCTTTGCATATATCATCTTTACTTACTGAAGAATATACAGGGAGAGTATTCTGAGATCCATTCTAAGGATGTGGAACTGAGTAATCTGACTCCAAAACCGATGTTCATTTACCCTGCTGCCTCCAAGATATTTCATTTGTCTCCTTTCTTGGAAAGGTAGAAACAAATTCAGTATAAATAAAGACCAAACAAAATCTTTTTGTGGAGTGCGAGGGGCTTTCTTTATACAACTTTTTCAAAATCAGTTCCATGGCCACTCATACTGAAGCAGCTCATGTTAACTATGGGCAAAGCACTGCCCCCTCCTCCCTGGTCCTGACCCCCAACCCCATCTGCTTTTCTCCATCCTCACAGACAGAAGAGGGAAAATGCCAGATGCAAATTGTGAAAAGCAGTTCTTACTACAGCCCCTTAGAGATGTCTGAATTGTTTGTTACACAACGCAACCTTCTCTCACATAAATTGATATTCTTATTTCAAGCTAATTGTGATTTTCAGCTTTGATCATTTCTAATTCAATTGTCTTTAATAACTTTTTAGAAAAAATTTCAACAATAAGATTTATACATAGGTTCTCTGTGAAAATAGTTTTCGTTTGTCACCTTGTTATAAATACCTTCTTTCTGGGTATTCTGGTAGATTTGTGATGTATTTTCTTTTTTCTTTTTTTTTTTTTTTTTTTTCTTTTTTAGACAGAGTCTCTCTCTATATATAAATGATGCATTTTCTTTTTATTTTCTTTTTTTTAGACAAAGTCTCTCTCTGTCATCCAGGCTGGAGTGCGGTGGTGTGATCTCGGCTCACTGCAACCTCTGCCTCCCAGGTTCAAGCGATTTTCATGCCTCAGCCGCCCCAGTAGCTGGGATTACAGATGCGCACCACAACACCCAGCTCATTTTTATATTTTTAGTAGAGATGGGGTTTCACCATATTGGCTAGGCTGGTCTCAAACTCCTGGCCTAAAGCGATCTGCCTGCCTTGGCCTCCCAAAGTGCTGGGATTACAGGGGCAAGCTACCACGCCTGGCCAATTTTCTTTGTGTCAACTACTTCACAAGACAATCTATCAAAAGCATTATTAAGGTTATTCTGAAGACTATATGAGAAATAAAGCATTGTTTTCAAAGAAAGCAAAGTAAATTACAAATAAATTGGCATGTTTCTATGACTCTGGAATAGAATTATATTCATTGCATTTGAAAATAATTAAAATATAAAAGCTACTTTACCATATCTTACCCATCTTTTATGAAACATTTTTAAGTAGTCAACTAGTTGCTCTCTGCTATTTTAATATCTAATTAAAGTTATAATTAGAAGGTATTCATTATTAATAATTAATTTTTTCTAATACTTGATTAATTATATATTATATAATTATTAATTCAAATCAAGTTTCATCTGAAAAGTTTCAAGCTTTATTTTTATTAATTTCTTCTACAACTCCAATTTCTATACCCCTTTGAGATGACAAGCTAGAGATCCCTAAATGTTTTGCAAGGTTAAAGTGCACAGCAAAAATAAATATCCAGGATGTCCTGGGAAAAGCTGAGAAAAAAATTCCTGGAGCCCAAACAGGAAAAAAAAAGAACTTAGTTTGAAAGGAGAGATGACACGGTGCCAATTCAACTCAAAAAGAGCTTCTTAAACAGCACTTTGGATGAGGAACCAGGCCAAAGATCTTGACAAATTCTAAATTTTGCTAAGAACTTGCCTTGATCCTGATGAGTGACAGGGCACCCAAATGCAGAAGGTGCAACCACAGTACTCTTTTGAATGGCAACCTCCAGGGATGGGAGAGGTAGGAGACACAGAGGTGTCCCAGGAAGCCAGGTATCCACGGCCCGGTCTAGGCCCACCCCTGTTGGTAGCTCCAAAAGTAGCTAACAGGACATGTTAGGCAGGGAAGGCCTCCTTTACCACAGACACAGAATCACAAAACAGAAAGAAGAGCACATTTCAAGGGATGCAAACCTCCATGCCATTGCCCCTTTACTTATGAAATGGAAATAAAAGTACCCCTAGATGGCTGCTTATGAGAATTATAGATCACACAGGTTAAGTGCCAAGCACCACAAGGGTCTTCAAGGGATGATAGCTACTACTATTATCAGTATTAGTCTATTACTCTTCAGTTACCCAACATAAAGGCATATATGCTTCCTCTTCATTTTTGTGAGGCAGGTCTCAGGTTTAGAGAAGTGAAGCAAGTTGTCTGGGGTCTCACAGCAAAGAGGTAGCAGGATCAGGGCTCACACTGCTAATCCTTGCAACTGCAGTCTGCCACGTAGCCCACAAAAGTGCCAGGATGCTCTCCCCTCCTACAGCAGCCCTTATGAAGCCTTGGCTCAAATGTTATCCCTGCAAGCGTGGCCTCACCTTGGTAGGCTGCTATTTTACTTCTCAAGTTGCAAAAAAGAGGGATAAATGAGAAAAGCAGAGGAAAACAACAAGATTACAACAGGACCCCTCAAAGTGCCCCAGGTCAAATCAGTTAATCTGATGTACTTATTGACTCTTACCTTGAGATAACCAGGTCTCGTGCAACCGCAAACCAAGTAAATCCAATCAGATTCTAGCACAGTGCATTGTCTTGAGCCAGTGTCTGATACCAGGAACCAAAGGCCATCAAAGACCCCTGTAGTGAGAATAGGAGAGATGGAAGGAAGGATGCAACACCACTGAGGTCATGTGTGAGAGGTGCTTCAGTACTCTCCTCCAACCCTAAAATGGAAGGTGTCAGATATGAATAACCATTCAGAGAGGATAGTCAAATGAGAACCAGGTCCCCAAGGGGAGTCCTGTTCTCTGGAGACCCCAGTCCCAGGTTCCATTCATCAGCCTTTCTCCATCTCTCCCTAGCCCACAGATGTAGAGTCAGAGTAACAGAACACCTCAAGTTCATAGGCTCTGGCAGGCCTTTGGTGCCCCGCAACATCTCCCCACTTATATAGCAGAAGGTCCCCAAGAACCGTCTCACATGTGCTCACCAGCCAGTTTGCACAGGGCATCTGCCCTAATCCTCCTCTCTACCCTAGCCCCCTCATCCACTTCCTCTGTGAGGATGCCTGTAGCTACCAGCACTTCCATCATCTGCCTTAAAAGACTACCAACTGTGCCGAGGTGCCATTTCCTGCTAAATGTCAGGACACCAGAGCAGGTCCGTGGCCCCAGCCACAGAGAAGAAGGCCTGTGCTCAACAAAGCAAATACAGCTCCTTGAGCTTCTTCCTGGGGTGCCCCTCCCTGTCCAGACCCTGGCTTCAGGTTAGAAAGGGAGAACAGTGTCTAAGGCAGCCACTGAACTGACTACCCTGGCCCAGGCCTCTCCTTGCTAGTTTTTCATTAGGACAACAACAAATCAAGCCAATAGGCTGCAGCTGCCCTGACCCCAGTCATCAGATTTACCCAACTGTCTCCAAATGCCAGGTAGCCCTCAAAGGCTAAGATTGACCAGGCACAGTGACTCATGCCTGTAATCCCAGCAATCTGGGAGGCCAAGGCTAGAATACTGCTTGAGGCCTGAAGTTCAAGACCAGCCTGTGCAACACAGCAGGACCCTGTCTTTACAAAATAAAAATTTTTTAATTAGCCAGGTGTGGTTGTACATGCCTGTAGTCCCACCTACATGGGAGGCTGAGGCAGGAGGATGACTTGAGCCTGGGAGGTTGAGGCAGCAGTGAGTCATGATCGCGTCACTGCACTCCCACCTGGGTGACAGAGTGAGACCTTGATTCATTGAAAAAAAAAAAAAAAAAGCAAGGATTGCCATCGTGATAGCAGGCTGTCCTCACCTGCATCCACACTCATGCACACTCACTGAGAGTGTTAACCAGCACTACCTTCCAAAGCGTGTGCTCAGTGCTGCTACCCAGCCATGTCCAGGGTGAATGAGACCTCCCAGGTTCCTCAATGGGACAGGGGAGGCTTGGCTAATGAACGCTTGCAAAGGCTTGTACAGAGGAAAGACCAGGAAACCACTCATTATCCCAGCAGCCCTGCTGGCAGGAAGGGGGCCATGGGCAGGGGAGCAGGAAAAGCCTTCCGCCCGCTCCTATCAAAGCACCTGGCTTTCCCTGCAGAGGCAGAAGACTGGGGCCCAAGAGGATCCAAAGCAGCTACTTTCTCCTCCCACACCCCACGGCACCCTCAAGGGAAAATTTGCTCCCTAGAACCTCACTGTATTGTATATCCCTTCAACATGCTGCTCCACCCGGAATTCTGTCCCCTCCATGCCACCACACCAACTACCTGGGCACAGCTACTCAACAAGGACACAGCATCATTCCACCTTCCTTTGTCTAGATCTTCATAATCTTTCTTGTGCTCTCCTGCAATTCAGCCCCTGTGTTGAACCATCCATCCCTGTTATTTCTTCTGTATAAGGTCTCTGAGATCTGGCCTTCCAGTCTGGTTCCTTCTGGGGCAGCCTCCATCCCACCTCTGATCACAGTGATTCATTATACAGAATGTTTGCTGCATGCCTGCCATGGACCAGGCACTCCTGACCCACTCCGGATGAATCGGTGAGGAAAACAGAGATCCTGCCCACACGGAGCTCACATTCTAAGGACAAGAGACAATTAACAATGGGCATCACAAACAAGTATGGTGTAAAATACAATGGCTGCTGATCAGGAAAAGGCTGGCCAAAGGAGCTTAGGATGGTGAATAAAGAAAACACACAATGTAGAGTTCAATGGAGGAGTCAGGGAAGGCTTTGATGCAAAAGTGAAATCTGAGCCAAAACCTGAAGGAGGTAAGGGAGGGAGCCAATCAGAGTCACAGGGAATAAAATAACAGGCAACTGGAACAGCCAGCACAAAGGTCCTAACAGGAAGGGCATGCCTGGCCTGACTTGCCTCCAGCCTCCACCACCTCCAGTCCCCTTGAATACCACTGTTGGTTTCATCTTTCTCTTGAATACCACTGTTGGTTTCATCTTTCTCTTGAATACCACTGTTGGTTTCATCTTTCTCTTTTCCATGTGCCCACCTCCCCGCGCCTCTCATCTTCAGTAAACTCATAACAAGATCCTAAGGAGGATTCCCAGAGGGAGGGTTACAGCCTAGGGGTCAGGTCAGCCCAAGGCAAAACTGCAAACAAGTCTGTAAAACAGGAAAATAATCTGTTTTTTGCTTTTCCCATCTCCTCTTTCACATTGGCCCCAGTTCCCCCATTTCCCTTCCTTGCCCCAGTTCCCCCATTTCACCTCCTCAGGAATTCATAAGGGCTTATGGTGAACAGAGGACCAAGTCCAGACTTCTAACTCTGGAGATGAAGACACCCCATACTCTCATCCCACCTCTCCTATCTGTAGTGAAGTCTGTTGCTGCCCTTCCCAGAGCGCTCTCACCACTTTCATGCACCAAACCACAGCTTCTGGCTGCCTTGTTTCTGACTGCTGGCACCTGCAACCTTATTGGGCTTGGCTACTTCCCACATCATCATGCAGAGGACCAGAGACCAGCGGAGTCTCTTTCTACCCTGCAGCAACCTATATAGCCAATGACTGATGGACAGGGACCATGTCATCCACCCTTGCCTAGTGGTTGACAAACTGTTTTGTGCAATTTATGCTCCAGAGCTGCCTGAGGGGTCAGGCTGAAATTGTACCCCTACTTGATGTTCTTCTCACCTTGTCCTGCCCCACTAGTCCCTTACCTCTGTCTCCTCGAAGCACTTCCTTTGTAAGTCACTTGCACATCAATCTTTATTTCGAGGTCTACATTTAGGGATATGACCTACAACACCATTCAAATTTAGTTTCCACTATTTTCAAACATGGATTCTCTACTTCCTTCCTTAGCCGTGCTGGCTAGGACTATTTCTCTCCTCTGAGGTATTATAGCAATAGACGTCCCACACGCACATTTTGGCAGGTATTCACAAGCGGGTTGTTTCTGGTTTTTGGTTTGTGTAATAGTTTTCCCATATTCCCATCTTCCTAATGAGATTGTGAGTACCCTTGAGAGCTGGGATGAGATTTTAGGCTTCTTTATAACCTTCAGCACCAGACTAGGCACAAAAATCTGCCCTCAAGACTTAGGGAATGGAATCAGAAATGATCCAGGTCTATTTGTCCCCTGTAGATGGTCCCCCAGGGGGAACTATGCCCGCAGAGCCCTTGAGGGCCTATATGGGGTGTGATGTCAGACCTATGATGGGACATTTATGTCCTTTCACAGATACCTCCACCCTCCCCACGCCTCTCATCTTCAGTAAACTCATAATGAGATCCTAAGGAGGACTCCCAGAGGGAGGGTTACAGCCTAGGGGTCAGGCCAGCCCAAGGCAAAACTGCAAACAAGTCTGTAAAACAGGAAAATAATCTGTTTTTGGTTTTTCCCATCTCCTCTTTCACATTTGCCCCGGGTCCCCCATTTCCCTTCCTTGATGTTTGTTTCTAAGTCTCATTCCCATCATACTTTGCTCTAATTCCTACGGACATGAGTCCCCAGTGAGCTGCCTCTGGGAGACATTCATGTTTCCAAAGCATTGGCAAAACTTTAGGTAGTCAGGTAGCCCAGAAGAATAATCCCTTACAGTATGTTACAGAGCTCACAGTAGTTTCACATCCATCATTCCATTAGTTTCAAGCAACAAGCCTGTAAGATGTATGAGGCAAACAGTATCATCATCTCTATTCTACAGACAAGGAAACCGAGGTCTGGAGAAGCTGAATTCCTCACTGGAGACCACACCTGTGGACCAACAAAGCCAAGGCCAGATGAAGCCTGTATCCATGTGGGAAACAGCAACAAAGGCAAGAACTCATTCCAGTAATGAGGAGGTCTTGCTGCCATCCACAGCAGAAAGGACTCACACACACCAGTCCATTCTTCCATTTCTGCACCTACTAGGAAAACACATGAGACTTTGGGCCTCCAGGGAGAAAGAGTTAGCAGTTTGACAGATGCAGAGCTGTGTGCTCATAATTGGGACAAAGCACCTCTCCTTTTGGGCTCTGATGAGGAAGGATCGGAAGTTGCTGGAGAAAACAACTGGATCAGAAGTTGCTGGAAAAAGGTCCATTAAGGTTCATTTAATACCTACTGGATGCCAGATGCTTCAAATAGTCCTATGAGGGAGGTAATATTAGCCCCGTTTTACAGATGAGGAAACAAGCTCAGGGAAGGCAAATGACTAGCTCAAGACTGCAACCTAGTAATAATAATCAATGTGATAGACATTTAATGAGCTCCTGCTATGTGCCACATACTGTGCTGAGTAGTATGTATACTTAATAATTCTAATAATCAATAATGTCTAGACTGGAGAGGCTGTATAAGCTAAGGAATCATATCACCATTTATAGATGTGAAAACTGAGTCTTGTTAAGTAATTTGCCCAAAGCTACTCAGTTTGTAGGTATCAGAACCATCCAGGAGACTTAAAGGTCAAGTCTAATGCCCTTCCCCATTACATCCTCAGATACAAACAGAGCAGTGACAGTCCCAGGCAGAACTTGGGGCACCAAGGCAGATGCCTGTAGGAGGGGAACAGGTTGAGGAAGAAAGGCTTGCAGGAGAGGTGGGAAGAGAATAAACAGCTCCCTCAATGGGGTGATTCTGGGGGCATGAAAAGGCCGCTTTTCATGTTGCCTCTGCCCAGGGCCAGTCCTCTAGCAACGCACTCCATCTTCTTCTAATGATAATCTGGGAGTTTTCCCAGTGAGTCATGGGAAAAGGAGTCTAGCAGCCAAATCTCCTGCCTTGTGAAACCTCTGAGACCTTCCCTCCTACATCCAGGAAAGGGGTCCCTGCCCAAAGTAGAAGACTGAGCTGCATATGGTAGTAGAACAATATTTTTAAATATTAACCATTTTAAATACTTCCAAGCCACCTCCATATTTCCCTATGCTCCTCTGTCCTTCCCTTATTGAGTCTGCTTTGACAGTACATTGCCTCAGGGAAGGAAGACACAGAGGAATTACAAAGGAAGAGAAAGAGTTACATTTGGCTTATGGGTTTTCAAAGCGCAGCCCTTGGAAAGGAGCAGAGAGGATTCAGCATCTAGGCAGCAGACTGAGGAGCCCACGTGAAGAAGGCGCTCAGAGTGGTGAGTGGTGAGGGTGAGCGGAAGCGGTGAGATGCCACCTGTGAAGCAAGGAGTGGAAAGATGTAGCAGGTCCCTAAGAAAGGGGAACCCTGTGCCCTGCCTCCCACTCCTCAAAGGTACTAGAGCCACTCTCCCTATAGGTTTAGGGGATCTGAGAGCATTGTGAGTCCTTGCCCCCCTTCCCAGGTAGAACTCTAGGGGGCAACAAGATCTTGGAGAAGATATAGTTGTAAAGGGTGTCCAGAAAGATCTTGGGTTTTTTTTTTTTCAATCCTCAAAATTGAAATTTAATTCACGTAACATAAAATTCACCATCTTAAAGTGTACAATCAGTGGTTTTTAGTATATTCACAATGTTTTACAATCATCACCACTATCTAATTCCAGAACATTTCCATTCCTCACCCTCTAAAAGAAAGCTCATACCTGTTGTACCCATGAGTGGTCACTCCCAATTCTCCCCCGCCCCTAGTCTCTGGTCTACAGATTTGCCTCTTCTGGACATTCCAAACAAATGGGGTCATGCAGTATATGGCCATTATGTCTGATTCCTTTCACCTGATGCAATGTTTTCAAGGTTCATATCTATGATATAGTATATATCTGTACTTCTTTCCTTTTTATGGCTAAATTCTTTGTATGGATATGACATACTTTGTTTATCTATTTATCAGCTAATGGGCATTGTGTTGTTTTCATTTTGGGGTTATTAGAAATCATGCTTCTATGAACAGGCATGTACCAGTTTTTGTGTGGTTATATGTTACTGGTTCTTTGGGGTATATGCCTAGGAGTGGAAGTGCTGGGTCATATGGTAACCCTATGTTTAACTTTTTGGGTAAACCCTATGTTTTGGGGTGAGCCCTATGTTTAACTCTTTTCTACTAAAGGCTGCACCAGAGATAGGGTTTAGATAGCCCTCTGGTACTGCCCCTATGGACCAAGGTGTCATGGAATCAGCCAAACCCTTATGATTCCCATGCACCAGAAGAGAGGGAGCCAGACCTAAAGCAGCCTTGCATTGAGAGAGGGAGAGTCAAAATTGCTCAGCAGTGAAATGTAAGGCTGGGCAGCAATGTAGACATTTCAGCAACTGCCAGTGTGAATTCATGATAGATGCTCCTCCATGTACCCCAAGTTAGCTACAATCCTAAGGAAAGGAGGGGATCCCAGATTCAGTGAGGTTAAGTTTCTTCTGTAGCAGAATAGGAGTGTATTATAGAAATAAGCTGAATTATGGAAAAATAAATAAAATTACATTTCTTGCACACCTAAATTTGTGACTAGAGATAAGTACCCACTACACAGTTTAATCTTAGAAATGTCTGAGAGAAAAGACCAGGGAAGCTCAGGAGGAATTTTAAAACCCTCCATAACCCACACTTCTGGGTGGATATCCAAACTGGCAGAGTAAGCACAGAGCCATGGAGTATCGGAACTACTTCTAGCTTCTTAGTGGGAGCAGAAGCCCAACCGCTTGCAATGGCCTAGTGAACCCATTTAGCTGGTTTCAGCCTCCTCCCCAGCATCACCTCTCCCCTCAGCCACACCGGACTGCTTGCTAAGCCCCATAGCCATGCCATATTCAAACTTCTGTGGTTTTGCCCGTGCTGTTTTTTTCTGTCTTCTCACCTTGTACACTAAAAAGATCATTTGTCAAGACCAAGAGCAAACGTCACTTCCTTCAGTGTGTCATTTCCTAACCCTCTCAGGCATAATTACTCTCTCTCCCCACTCTGTTCCCTTAGCATGCTGTACACTTTGCCTTGTACTTAATTGTTTATATGTCTCTGTCTTCTGTCCAAACTCCATGTCCCTCCCCCAGCTAAAGGACAGTGTTTTATATCAATATGATTGTACATGCTATGCATTTAGCACATACCCAGAGTTCCATAAATACCTGTTCAGTGAATGATCAGGCCAAGCCTCTATTTTACAAACAGGGCACTAAACCCAAGAAAGGTAAGCGATTTATCAAAGACTCCAACATTTAGTGAGTGGCTGAGCCACTGATCAAACACAGCACATCCAAGGCACTTTCCAAGGAATGGCCAGAAGGTGCACCAGATAAACACTCTGGTGTCATCCAAAATTCCTGTTAGTCCCACGACTGCTCCCTGAGTTGCTGATAAAATGATAAAAGTAAGGAAATGTCATAAGTGAGGAACATGGCTGGCATATGCATTAGACTGGTATTTGAGGAAAAACATATGGGGGAAAATGTTACGGGGATATTATGTAGCATGCTGGGTGTACTTCTGAGGGAAGACAGTTTATAGAAGCCTGCTTTACATTGATGGGGAATGATAGTTCATTATGAATAAATCAGATCTAACACACAGCTCTGTGATGGCCAGATTCCACACTCACTAACACTCCTCCTGCAAAATCGAATATTCACATTCAACCCATTCCAAAACAGCAGCTGTCTAGGCTTTTCCAAGAAATCTCCATGCCTAGTTCCTCAGTTCATCAGAACACCAGCCACAATAAAGAAATTCTCTATAATATCCAAAAGATAAAATCTCTCCTGCAACCTAGTACATTCTCGTAAGATTACACATTGAATAAGATTTCACCAAATACTCCTTCAAATGTCTCTTTATACAGTAGAATAGAAATCAATACAAATCTCATTGTTGCATCTTCCAGCAAAACAAAACTGAGTGTGTGATCTTAAACATGGTTTCACATACTTCCAGGTTCCCAGCTAAGTCTCCAGAAAAAGTTCCTGACCAAGGAATAGGAGTAGTGGGTAGAACTCACCTGCTCCAAACAAGAGAAAGACTACTGCCAGCCTGGTCCCCCTGAAGTTAGAGGAGTGAAGACTGCTTAGGCCATTGCAGGGAGGAAGACCTGGCCCCTTCCACGTGGAGAGCTAGCTGTGGGCACAGCCTCGTGTGTTTGGATAGGCAGCACTCCCCATTCTCCTGAGGAGATGTCAAACCCTCTACTCTCCTCAGTCTCCATCCTACTGCCTCCCCTGACACTAGAAGAGGACCAGACCTCCCACTTTCTGACAGACGGAATGCTCCACCAGCAAATCTCTCACCTCCTCTTCATGGCAAACGTTATGAAAGGCTCCATCCTCCCTTTATTCCGCTCACCATGAATGAGCAGCAGGGAAACACCCCTCAATGGAGTAAAAGTGACCTCCTTGCCACCCTCATTCATGATACTAAGATTCCAGACATGGTGTCCAACCAGGGTAGGCACCAAGGGTACCCCAGGGGGCTGGGTGTTCGTGGCATCTAGATGTCTAATGTCATCCAGCTGTTTGGAGTTAATCTATACAGCTTTGAAACCTGAGAAAAACCAAATACCCTTTAGTTTGTCTAAATTGAACACTGATGGTTTAGGCAGGACTGAATTTCCCCAAAGAGCAGGGAGGAGGTTTTCTTTTGGTCACATGCAGGCAATCCTGTCTATGACTTTTCATCATCAACTAACCCTGAATTCACAGAGGCTGCCCGGCAGCATCCTTTCTCTCAAAACAAGAAACAAATAAAAATAGGGAAACAAGAACAGGAGTCTGTGCTCACTACAAAGGGTGGTAGCCCAGAACAGGGGACAGAGGGTCCAGCCCTGTTCACTACGTGACCTGAGAAGAGTCAGACTAATGCATCCATCTCCATTTTCTCGTAAATCATAGTTTGAATATTAAAAAATTCCCAAAATGCCCCCCCGAGGACTTCTAAACATGGCAATGGTGAGGTAACACCCATTCTGGGAGGACTGAGCTGAGAACAGGAGTGGGAGCCACCTCCGCTGGAGGGGAAGAAGCTGACACCCCAGCCTTCCAGAGACCTGCCCCAGACCAGTGAGCCTCTGGGGCTGATCCAACAGCAAGAACAAGAACAAGAGAAACGGCTGCTTTCCAGCAGTGGGTGGGGGAGGAAGCAGCAGGCAGAAGGGAGGAAGGGAGCAAATTCAATGGAAGCAATCACATTTGCTGCTAAAAAGGAGAAGAGGAAGCCCGAGAGAAGGCAGCTCCAATTAGTGGTAAAATAATCAGAAACGAACCATCGTTTACCCAAGCACAACTTCTCCGTACCCTCTAGCTGAGGCTCTTTGCTGCCGTGGTTATATTTAGAATCCATTTGAGCAACCAGGTTATTTTGTCCACTGGAGCCAAAGAATACTCTAAAAGCTCCTACCAGGGCTCAGGAGATGGGGGAGGAAGGCACTAGGGTGTAGAGAAGCTAACCTCCCTGCACCTCACATCCCAGGACAAGGAAACTCCCAGGATACAACAGGAGCCCGTCCTGGTAGGAACAGACGCGCAGCAGTAGAGCCTGGAACAGCCTCCACAGCCGCAGCTTCCTCCAAGGTGGCAGAGAAGTTCAACAAGGCTGAGGCCTGCAGAGCCTAAGTGCCCTTCAGAGCAGACCTGGCTCTCTTCTCCCTGAAGGCCTGGTGGCAGGCTGTGCAAAGGCAAGAGCGTGCGTGTCTTCTGGGGATAGCAGAGCCATGAGTGGGTCCAGCTGCTAAGGGACCAAGTCAAACCAAGAGTCTTTCTTGCATCTTTGTGTCCCAAGTGTGAGGCATAAAATCTTACATGAAACGAGGGGAAGGGGAAATAGTATGGGTTAGATGCAGAGCAAACAGGTGATATAAGGACTACATTCTAGGATCTCACAATCAACTTGAAAACACACACACACACACACACACACACACACACACACAAACACACACAAATAGAAGGCAACAGCCAACAGCCAGGGAATATAGTGGCTGGAGAGAGTCCTGCTACTTTTCTTCTCCCCTGAGTCCGCATGCTCTACTTCCTAAAAATTCAGAGAAAAATAACTCTGCTCCAAGTACCTCTAAGTCATCTAGAATATTCCTAATAAATTTGTCTGCGGGAGCACTTATTGGCCAGTGAGCCTAGTCTAATGGAGCAGTTTTCATGTCTGCTACCACAGGAAAAACCAGGCACTATGACGGCCCTGAGTCAGGCTGTGAACCCTGGGGAGTAGGGGGGGAGTGCCCTTATGGTGTTGATGAAAATGTTTTAAAAAATGAGTATTTTTTGAGCCAAAAAAAAAAAAAATGAGCAAAAAAGGAAAGGAGGAAATGAAACACTTAAAACAACTTTAATATTATATGAACTTTTGGATCACAAAGTAGTATGCAAATTAATTGCCTTACAAATTGGGTCTTCATTCCCCATTGGTTTGCTGCACAGTCCCTGAGATGCTTCACTTTCATGTGTGATGCCTCTGCTCTCAGTATTGCCTTCTATAAATTCAGCTTTAACATCCCCCGTCCTCCAGTGACTGTCACGCAGCTGCTGTTCTGTAAACAAGCATTGCAGTGCAAAGCTCTCTTTTAAAGGCGGCCTTTGCATATTTTTAAAAAATGATCAATAAAATGAGCACTTAATCTACGGGCCCTGGGCTAAGTACTTTGTACTCATTGTCTGGTTTGTTTTGTTTTGTTTTGTTTGAGACGCAGTCTAGCTCTGTCGCCCAGACTGGGGTGCAGTGGCACGATCTCGGCTCACTGCAACCTCCCCATCCCAGGTTTAAGCGATTCTCCTGCCTTAGCCTCCCGAGTACCTGGGATTACAGGCATGCACCATCATGCCTGGCTATTTTTTGTATTTTCTGTAGAGGCAGGGTTTCACCATGTTGGCCAAGCTGGTCTCAAACTCCTGACCTCAAGTGATCCGCCTGCTTGGGCCTCCCAAAGTGCTGGGATTACAGGCATGAGCCACCATGCCCAGCCTGTACTCATTTTCTAATGCAACCCTCATTGCCACCCTAGGAGGGAGGTCTCATTATTTTTCCACATTTTTCCAATGAGGAAACTGATGCTTAAAAGGATGAAGAGTTTGCCTTGGGCCTCGCAGTTAGTTCATGGCGGGGCCAGGATCCAAGGATCCAAACCCAGGCAAGCAGACGGGCCCCGCCTGGCTTAGGCAGCCGCTGGGCTCTTTCCCCAGAGACTGTTCTATGTATGTTGAGAAATTTGCCCCTTTCTCTGGGTTTTCTGGCAGCAGGGCTCAGCTCTCCTTGTGGAGCAGGCACCAGCAGGCTCTGCCTGTGCGCTGGCCCTCTTTGCTCTCATTGCACAACTGAACACAGCCAGAGTTCCTGCAAGTATTGCTAAGGTCCTTAACCTTACTGGTTCATGCTACTCACTAGGCTTGGCGTGGGCCATTTTAATTTTCTGGTTTGGTTTCTTCATAGGCAAAATCCTCCTTTTTTGCCTCCCTCTCTTTTCCTCTTTCCACAGTGGAACTTGGCACCCCTGCCCTCACCCATTATCTCCCGAAACCCTCTCCTTCCTAAAACCTTCCTGGAACCAAGGCCCTGCTGCCCATTTCCCTGTCTCCCTCCAGGAAAACTGCTCTGCGGGTGGAGCTGTAGCAAGACCTGCAGCTCAGTGTCCCTCTGAAGGGATGGAGCCATGTGCACTGTGGGAAGGTGCAGACAACCTGAACCATAGAGAAGAATCTCTAATTGGGACCCTTCTAACCACAGGAAACTGGCACAGAAGGTATTGATTCTAACAAGGTGGACTCCACGGTGTCCGCCCCACACCAATCAACTGTGTAAGCTCATTCCCTCATTTCTTTGGGTGTTCACTTAAGTCACGTTCTCAGCAGGCCATCCCTGAGCACCCTATTTAAAAGAGTAAGTCCTCCCTGCCACTCCTTGTCCTCGGCCCCGGATTTTCTCCACAGCACGAGTCCACATCTAACATGCTATAGATTTTACTTATTTATTTTGCTTATGATCTCTCTCTTGCTCTAGGCCCACAATGTGCCTGGCTCATGATAGGTACCTGATACATATTGGTTTCATTCATTTATTCAAACACTGATTGAGTGCCCACCATGTGGCAAGCACTATTACCATAGACTCTGTTTTTTTAAAAAAATGTCCTCTGCCCTTATTCAGCTGCCAGTCTGATACAGAGATAGATATTCAATTTAAATAATATGTAAATAAAGTAAGAGTCCAATTGTGTGTCCCAGGGGAGGAACCGAGTCAGGCAGCAGGGCAATTAGACCACACTCAGGGGCTCAAAGAAGTTGCAGTTTACTAAAATGTGTGGAAACCTTTCTATTTTTAGCAACCCAGTATGGCGATACAGGTATATAGCAAATAATTATTAACTCTAACAGATAGGGAACCTCTTCAAAGTCCTTGCCTGTGAGTAAGAATAGTTTTGCCTTTTACAACCTTCCATCACCTTCCTTCCTCAGTGTGGTAGCCACAGATTTGTTAGTACTCTCTCTTTCAGGAGGTAGAATCTATCTACGCTCCCATTCATCCCTTGAATCTAGGTGGGTGGATCTGTGACTGCCTTGACCAATGGGATGCATTGGAAAGAACAGTTTATTTACACTGTTAAACTCTCTCAGAACCCATTTCCCTAATGCCCCATCCAAAGTGTCTAGCACGCATGGTTCACTGACATCTCTTCCCACCCCCATCTCTCACCCAACACCATATTCATGCCAGACTACTAATGGTTCCCCAAACACATCATGCTCTCTCTCTCTCAAGAGCTTGTCAATGTTTTTTCCTACTATCTAGAATGTTCACCTTTCATTTGGTTAATCCCAAGTTATCTTTCAGACTTCAGAGCAGATGTGACTTCCTCCAGAAAGCCACCCTTGACTCTCAACGCTGGGTTTTGTGTTCTCAGATCCCCCTGCACTCAGGGCTGAAGCACTCTGTAGTGATTGCCTATTACTTGTCTGTTTCTCCCACTGGACAAACTTGGGGGCCAAGCCTGAACCATGCTTTGTGGTATCCCCAGAGCCTGACCCACAGTAGGCCCCCATTAAATGCTGTGGGATATATAAATGGGCCCCTCAAAGGATCTCAGAGAGATGATGTCCTACAGGCCCATCAGGGTTAGTGGAGGAGGTCATTGGTTCATCAGAAGCCAGGCATCCCATTAATTCCCAATATGTGTGGGCAACGATCTGTGTTAGATACAGCAAATAGCAGCACAACCATTAACCAGCAGCAGTCCAGAAGCCGGGGCAGCATGACTGAAGCCCCCAGAGGCCACTCTGAGTGGGCACTGAGGGTCAGTCCAAATCCCTGACCTGCCCTCCCTCAGGTCAGAACTAGTTCACTAGTTCTTCCTGGAGCCAGCCCATCTGCAGCCTCTCTTGCAGCCCATACTAAGCCCTACTCCCCAGCCTAATCAGGGAGGTGATCTTATTTGAAAGGTCTCATCAACCTGAGTCCTGCATTGAGACAGATCAAAGAGACACTGGCACAGTCCCCCAGGTACTTCCAGTCAAGGGCCCGCACCCTCCAGTCACAACCACCACCTCCACCCACAAACCAGGCAAGCAATTTAGTTGATGTCTCCAAATTGCCTTGCCATTTCTCTGATCTGTTTCTTTCCTCTCAGCACCTTAAGATGATCTAGACACTAATAAGTGGCAGAGGAGGCGGTGAAGAGAGAGACCAATGCATTAATTATTCAAATTTATTCTTGTTTAACTTCTGAAATAATAAAGAGAAATTCAATATTTCTAGAAAGACTGTCTAGGTAGGAGACCTTATGGTTTCTTTGACAGATCTAAGAAAAACAATATTCTTTTCTTATTTACTTGATCTTGTCTCATAATTATTTAACTCCATCAATTCTTAAAATCTACCAATAAGTAACTCAGAACTAAAGCCAGCCAAGGACCTCGCTATGCCAACGGAAGTACTCACCCCTCCCCACCCACTCTCACCCCCACTCACTTGGACGTCATCATTTCCCACTGCTCTCCGCCCTTTTAGTCCTTATCAAAAGGCTCTTTACAAGAGTCAATGCAACCGGAAGGCCCAGGGCTTCTGCCACCCCAAACTTCTCATCCCTTTTTCCTGCTAATCAAATCCTCTCCTGGGAATGACAGGATTAAGATGTTATGAAAAATTAAAATATCATAGCTGGTGACATAATCAAGTAAGGCCTGTCACCTCCAGCTGATGGCAGGATTCTCTGATAGCATTTTACCAGAGCGTGTTGAATGTCCAGCATTATCTACTCCAGATGCTGCAAATGCATGGACTCTGCCCTCACTGCTCCCACTCACCTCCTCCTCCTCTTCCTTTAACCAACTCATCTGTGGCAGGCTGAATAACGGCCCCCAACTATGCTCACATTCCAGTCTCCAGAATCCATAAATGATCCTAATATAGCAAAAGAGACTTTGCAGGCGTCATTGAGTTGAGAGTCTTGAGATGGAGAGATTATCCTGGATTTATCTGGATGGGCCTAAATGCAATCACAAATATCCTTCCAAGAGAGGCAGAGGGAGATATGGCAACAGAGGAGGAGACAGCAATGTGACTGTGGAGGCAGACACGGGAGTGATGTGGTCACAAGTCAAGGAATGCCAGCAGCCACCAGAACCTGGGAGAGCCAAGGAACACATTCTCCCCTATAGCCCCCAGAGGGAGCTCGGCCCAGCTGACACCTTGACTTCAGCCCAGTGATACTGATAGCGGACATCTGGCCATCAGAACCGTGAGAGAACAAATTTCTGTTGCTGTCAGCCATTAAGTTTGTAGCAATTTGTTAGAGCAGACACAGGAGATGAACACATCCAAATCACTTTATCTCCATACCGGAAAACCAAAGTTCTGCCACTCTGGGGAACTCGTGGCCATTTTCCTCCACCTCAGAGAGTCCAGGGTAGGACCATTCTTCTTCCCAGCATATTCCATGATACATTCGGGGACTCTGAGCACTTCTTGAGCCTTGGGGCTACAGCCCTAGATGCTGAGGTGGCTGAGACTCAGCACATCCACTTCCCCCTGTGTGATCCACCTATCCTGCCTGGATTCCACCACGGCTCAGGAGGGAGGAGCCCAGGCCTACCCTTCCTCCTCAAGGTATTCCCAGCCCCAGGCACTGGCTTTATCTGCAGTCCTGCTCCTGCAGCTCTTCACGTGGCTGGCTCCTTCTTTGGTCTAAACCTAAATGTCACCTCCAAAAGGGTCTTTTCCTAACCCAGCCTCCAAAAGAATCCCCTCCTGTTTTTCTTGGCCTCTGTGTGTTTTCTTCATAGGACTTACCACCATTTATCATTGTTTTACTTCTTTGCTCATTTACTTGTTTGGCTTTTTTCAGTTGCCTCCTCCCACCCAAAGCACAGGGACTGCATTTGTCCTGTTCACCCCTGCACCCTCAGCACCATCACAGTGCCTAGTAAATGGTGGGCACCCAATAAATACTTGCTCAATTAACTAATTAATCCCTTAACTATATAAGGTTGTAGGTGGGAAAAAATGGGGAGAATATAGGGCAAAGCTGGTGGGCATTTCTGATGATTTTCAAGTTTGAGTCATGGGGCCCATGACTCTGTTGAAACAGAACCCCAGTCTGGGTGGAAATGCCTCCTGTAGGAATGCTGACTAGAGTTACTTTGACCCCCAGGGGTCAAGGTTAGTGCAAGCACATGACCGATGCTGCCGTCTAACATTGTCTCAGTCCTGGACAAGCTGGGCTCTGCGAGTCCTTGTGAGGTTCCACTGGAGACATGGAGCCAGCTGACACCCCCAAGTCTCCCACCCTTGGTTATAAAAGGAGAGAGGAGAGGAGAGGAAGCAGAAAAGAAGCAGGAGAAAAGAGGAGGGGTGCTCAAACCCCCAAAGGAGCAGGGCTCTACTTGATCTCTTCTTTCTGCCCTGGTCTTGGGGAGCAGCTGTGGGAACCACCCAGCTCTGGATGACGGAGGGCTCTCAGTACCAGGACACACATCCTCCACCAGGGCTCCAGGGGAGTGATTTCAGCCTGACTGATGACAGATCAAGAGAAGAAGAATATCCTTGCGTGAGTTTCCCAAAATTAAAATGAAGAACAGGACCTTAGGGAAGGCTGCCTGGATAATTAAAGCATTAATTCAGGCTCTGGTTTGCTGAGAGCATCAGGCTCCTAAGAACCCACTAAATTTCCCCCAGTAAACACAAGCAGCTCCAAGGCAGCTTCCTGGCCAAGGCGCAGGGGTCACAGGGTGCAACACCCTTCCTCTCCACACTCAGGGACAGCAAAGTTGAGGAGGCAAGGTTCTTTACCCAGAATGTCTCGGAAGTTAAGGCTGGATCAGGTCTGAAAGGCCAACTATACCCCAGGATACTGAGTGCAGAGAAGACAGTGACTTGCCTGGGGTCACACAGCTGTTGGTAAGAGTGGAGGCCAGAATTCAAATTTCCCAATTTTGCTCCATTTCACATTTCTTGGAGGCTCGTCCACAATACCCCTGTACACACACACAGCCCTGAGTCCTCCCTACACAGCCCAGAGTCCTCTCTACAC